>NC_065586.1:92295819-92595819 GCF_024542745.1 Macaca thibetana thibetana | reverse complement strand
CGCCATTGCACTCCAGCCTAGACGACAGAGTGAGACCATGTCTTAAAACAAACAAACAAACAAACAAACACTATAATTACAGGTCTAAAATTATGAATAAGTTTCCTTGAGATGTAGCTTCCAATCTTTAGCTGGAGTTGTTCCTCAGAATGAAACCTAGAGAGGGTATGCCCATAGGCTCACTCCAACTGCAGAGTGTGGCAGCAGAAAGAGGAAGAGGGGCTGGGAGAAAATCATGGCTGTCTTTGTGGTGGAAGATAAAATGTAAGGCTCATGAGGCATAACTGGGGAACAGATTTCAGAGTAGATCTTTAATCATCATTATTATATTATTAGCTTTACTTGCTGAGTGCCTACTCCAAGCCACAAACTGCTACCTACTTTCCTACTGTCATCTCCAAGCCTCACATGGTACTCCAACGTAGGGATCAGTACCTCTGTTTGGCAGATAAGAAAACAATTTCAGAGGCGCTGAACTTGCACACACAGAGATGTATGCATAAATGTCTATGCTATATGTTCCTATAGGTTCTGAATCTCCCCCATCAAAACACTCTGTAGAGTTTCCTGATTTTTGCCTATTGTCCGTCTCATCCACACACTTGTAACATCTTGAGGGCCTAATCCATGACCACTTTACTTGCTGTTATATCCCATACCCAGAAGTAGATATAAAGTAAATTAATGTTTGTTGAAAGAAAGAGTGAAAGAAAGATGGTAGAGAGGCAGGCAGGCTAAATTTGCTCAGGTAAAAGTGGTATCGTGTCCTTTGGCTTTCTCCTATAACCCCAAGCTCACAGGGCAGGCTGAAGAGACAGAAGGAGACCATCCTTTTGTTTTCATGGTATGAAGCTCAGTCACTCAGTGACAACCAGACAAAGCATCTAATCCTGGGACTAGGGCGGGACCTCCCAAGGTTGTCTGTGATTCTTATTTTCTGCTACTGCCTCCCTCTTTTGCTCCTGAGGCAGCCCCTCTTTTCCCAACTCTGTTGTCATTTCTTTGACCTACACAAACCTTGCATTCAAGAGACATTTAGTACATATTTACTCATTGATTCGATCAATCCTCAAGTATGCAACTCCAGGGTAGCACAGTTCAATTATAGCACCTAACAAAGCTCTTTTTCTTATTGACTTGCTTCCAAGGGAATTAAATATTGGTTTTACAGCACACACGTGGAAATGCCATCTGTAATCCTTGAACCTGTCTGTAAATAGACTCACCCTAGTCTACCTGGAACGTCATTTAAGACTGTTCAAAAACCATACAGAGTAACATGGAGGGAAGTTTCTAGGAAGGCAGATGCAGAGTTTGGATAACAGTTATCCCATGAGGAAGCAGTCATGAGAAGCAGGCTTTGGAAATTCCAATTCCTCTCTCAACAGATCTCCCTACTACAGTGTGTCTCCTGCGTGGCTATTAGAATTGGTGGTGTTTTAAAATCTAGGTTTCATTATTATTTAGGTATGGCAAAGTCAACAGCTCAGGAGACAACTGCCATTGAAGAGATAGTTTGATATACTCACAGATCCCAAAAGAGGGGTACATCACCCCATAGGGGGCTACATGGGGAAGCATCAGGGCCAGTAAGGAGGCAGAGGAGCAGGGGAAAATGTGGACAAGAGCTTTTATTGTGGTTTCCATGGGTGAGGCTGGGTAAGATTTAGAATTGGCTAGTTTGAATAATTTCATTGGCTCTGAGGCATTAAGGGCTGACCCTCATTGTCTGGTAACTGGCCCTAGGGTGATAAGGGCAAGTGGATGGTGGCCCCATAAAGTGCAGTGTGAAAGCCCCATAGAGGAGGTGGTTGGGGCATGCATCTGGACTGGTTGGTTTACATATGAAAGGCGTGTTTAGCACTGGAAGGCAGGTAGCTTGTTTCCTGTTTCTAGGAATTAGCTTATCCTGGGAGGGGCAGTCTCTCCAGGGTCAGCAAGGCCCCAAGATGGCAAAGTATCAGATAATGAAAGGGTTAGTGAGTACAACTGGTTGGGGAGGGAAACTATTCAAAAGCTTTGCGGCTTGAGTCCTATCCTCTAGAGCTTAGAATGCAATGGGTCTGGATGGATCCTTGGAACTGGTATTTTTAAAAGCTCCACTGGTGTTTCTAATGTGCCGCCAGGATTGCAAGCCACAGCTAGCATGTGTGTCACTCAGACATTCATATGTGTGTCCTGTCTCATTAATTGAGGATTGTGTCCTTTGCATAGTATACCAAGTTTGCAACAAACTGTGCATTCCTAAGAACTATTTAATCAAATTAGTTTTTAAATAGAGTTGCTTTATCTTTCATTTCAGGCCTCCGACCAGGGAGACCTTACATCCTCCTCCACCTGTTCCACCCAGAGGACGCTGATTCCACCTCCTAAAACCTGCCTACTTCAGGACTTTTAAGATTCACAGTCTTCAGCCTGTTAATGATGTCTTCATGTTGAGTTTTACGGCATGACTGTTGACCTTAAGATCAGTCTCGTTGCTGACAATATTGCAGCCCTGCTGGTTTGGGCTTGCCTCGAAGACTTTATTAAGGCATGAAGAAGTGAAAAACTAAGGGCTTTATTCACCATCACCAAGTATATTGAACCATATACTTAAAAAGGATGAAGACTTAATTGAAATACTTACCTCTAATTTGCTATATCAGAAGCCTAAAAAGAATGATCATAAATGTACTTTACCAGTGATTTTACTGAAATGCACTTATATTAGTCTTTATGTATTTGCTAGTTCAGCCTCATTTCTACAAGAGGTTATAATGTAAGATTTGTAGTATTCAAGTAAGAAGATAAGTGACCTAATTTTAAAATAATTCTTCTACTTTTCTGTATATTCAGCAGGGTATTTAAGTGCTAGGGCTGGTCACACACAACAAATTGAAAAAGACTAGACAGTGATTAGTACAAACTCCTCTTATACAGAAGGCAAGTCTGAGGTTCCACAGAAGTCTGGAACCAAGACTACTCAGTTGGTTAAACAGTTAGTCTAGACTGGGCCTGCTCGTTCTAGGTCACCACACATTTTCTATCTCCAAATAGCCAGCTCCTCTCTCCCTCAAGAAATGCCCAGATGTAGAAATTCATCAGTGCCTACTGGTCTTGCAGAATTTTCCATCTTCCATATCTCCCAGGGATAAGACTACCAAATTTGTTTTCTTTTCAATTTGGGAATTTATACTTCACTATGGTTTCAACACAGTTATGTTTCCAGAGAACATCTAGAAGTGGTTGGAAACCAGAAGCTGGGGATTCCCAGGACCCCACTTAGTGCTCTGTTTCCTTTACAGGTTTTAGTTCTGGTCATAAAGAGAGAGAGGAGGACCTTTGACTTTTTCTTTGTTGTGGGTTCTGAGGAGGAAAAACAAACCTAAAATAGAAATACAGTCAACCTTTCAAATCCATGGGTTCTGTGTCCGTGGATTCAACCAACCTTGAATCAAAAATATTTGAAAAACAATCTACAAAGTTTCAAAAAGCAAAACTTGAATTTGCTGCATGCCAAGAACTATGCTGAATTCATGTAAATGAAGTCATGTGTAGGCATTGTATTAGATATTATAAGAAATCTAGAAATGATTTAAAGCATACAGGAGGATGTGTGTAGGTTATATGCAAATACTATGCCATTTTATATATGGGACTTGAGCATTTGTGGATTTTGATATTGGGGGATCCTGGAACCAATCTCCATGGATACCAAAGTACCACTGTAGTTATCTATTTTTTACATACTTATTATTACCATCATGCTTGGTAAATCCATTTTTGCATAGAATGTGGAGCCTTAACATATATCATGAATTTGGAGTCCCTGGCACATACATCTACCTTCAAATCGGAGGTCCTTAATGATGCCTAAACATACAGTAAAATTAGAATCAGAACTATTCCTTTAAAAAATATTCGAAATGTGTTTGTTTCCCATGGGGTTATTCTCTATCCCACACAAAATTTAAAAATCCACATTAATGATCCATTTAAGTACAGTTTTATTAGGTCCTTTTCTAATGATTAAAGGTTCTTTCTCAATTTCATTCCTCAGTCCTGCAAATAAGGACTCTTACTGAAGAGTACTGAAACAAGGACTCTTAACAGCTTCTGGAGTCTTGGGTTTTGTTTTTGTTTTTTGACATAAAATACACTATTGGCCATGTCCATCATGAGAGTGTTTATAGTAATTAATTATACTATAATTGCACAGGGCCTGGCACTTAGTAGCATTCTGCAAATGTTCCCTCAGTGGTCCTTTTACTCTCCTTGTCACTTATTTTGGAGAAATAGAGGCACGTGAGATAAGAAGAAGAAGAATTTTGATGTTGGTATGCTTGCCCTTACTGTTACTTATAGACAGGCTCCATCGTAGGCAAATTTGAATTTGATTAAAGTGATATTTTAAAAATAGGGCTGGGAAAAATATTCAGTAACTGTAAGCCCCCTTTTGGATAAAGTGACATTTTAAAAATAGGGCTGGGAAAAATATTCAGTAACTGTAAGCTCCCTTTTGGATGCCAAATTTAGAATTTTGTACATTCTCTTATGAACAAGCATTTAGATTGTAACATGGTAAAGCCTATTACCAGCCAATGTTGTTAGCATCTTTGTATGCACATCACTGTTTGTCCAATATATGAATATTTTGTTGCATTGTATTCTTATATAAAAATAAGTAGAAAACATAAAATTGAAATTGCTGATGAGAAGCCTGTGTCTCATGAATGTGATACACTTGAGACATGGATGGAACGGATCAGGAGTGCCGAGTCAAAAGCGGCAGAATCTTAAGCCCTCACTGGTGGTTCCTTTAACATCCAAGATGGTTGGTTATATGTAAAAGAAGAAAATGAAAGAATTTGGATGAAACACTGGGACTGTCTTATCAAAGAATGTCTATAATGATGAGGTGAAAATTTTCATTTTCCAGAAACAGAACTGCTCATTTATAACATAAATATATTCAACTTCCACATACTCAACACGTGTACACATTTTTAGGAATACATTATGTAACAAAACCATGGATTTCCAATGCAATGAGGATCAGAAACGACACTACAAGCTAGGGTTCAAAGAAACCATTTAAAAGTTTTCTACATATGCTTAGGCAGACAGCTCTGCTGCCACCATCCTTGCCCAAGATTTTACAAGCTGGCTCCATAGAAAGTGAAGCTGTTGGGTATATTCACCACCATTGCCTTTGCCCCTAAGGTAAGTTGGCCTCCAGTTCCTAGGCTAGCACTTTTATTTCATCTTATATTAAAACCTAGGAGCAGATAATCCAACTATATAAGCAACAAAGTATGAAGACTGAGAGACTATTTTCTTTTTTTTGAGACAGAGTTTTGCTCTTGTCACCCAGGCTGGAGTGCAGTGGTGCCATCTTGGCTTACTGCAATTTCCACCTCTCGGGTTCCAGTGATTCTCCTGCCTCAGCCTCCCGAGTAGCTGGAATTACAGGCACTTACCACCACGCCTAGCTAATTTTTCTATTTTTAGTAGAGACGGGGTTTCACCATGTTGGCCAGGCTGGTCTCGAACTCCTGACCTGAAGTGATCCACCCATCTCGGCATCCCAAAGTGCTGACATTACAGGCGTGAGCCACTGTGCCCAGCTGAAGACTGAGAGACTATGAACAAGAGGTTGGTGTTGTAATCTAATAATTTAACTGGACATATTTAATGATGTGAACAGTCTCTAATGCTCTGCCTTAATTACACAAAGTGGTAATGTATAGATGACTTCCATGAATATTTTTACAAGTTAAGCTAAGTTACACACTCCCTTTTAGCTTTGTTGTTACAAAAAAAAAAAAAAAAAAGGTTCTAGTCATTCCCATATCACTAGGATTTTTAGATCCCTATCCCATATGCCCCAGGAAGTAAGCTGGTTTTCTGTGTTCCTCCTTCAAAGAATAGTGTGTGGTTTTGCAGCTGGTTGGTGGAGGAAGCATTAGTAACAGATTTATTTCTGAGAAAGACAAGCAGTTAATTTGGATAATTCTGAAAAATTCTTCCTAAACATTAATCCTCAATTTTGAGGGTTTTTGTATAAATTTTGTATAAATATTTGCTTTGGTTTGATAAATTGTGCTCTGTTCATTTCCAAGCAAGTTATTAAGAACATAAAATGGTCTTCTTCATTCATTCCTGCTGGCCAGATACTGTGTTCACCAGGGTGGTGAGGGGATGAGTAGGAGGTTGAAAGATATATTCTGAATTCTGAGGCACAACTTGGAATTCATTTTCTCATAAAAATCATAAAAAATAGGTTCGTAGGTGTTCTGTGTGGGAAACACGCATGGGGAGAAGACACACACACAATACCTTTAAGGGTAAACAAGCTTTATCCCATGTAAATGGCAATGCAGATCTAAGCAAATGATATAATAAGCAAATTGCAATGGGAAGGGAGAAGGAAAAAGATATATGTATAATATACATACATATTTACACTCACCAGACTATGGAGGATTCACCACCAGATTGGGAAGCAACAGCCTGGGCTCCACAGTCAGCCACTCATCCATGTAGACAAGGAGAGGTCTCGAAGCTTTGGCGCAGTCTGGAACCCTAGCTGTTTTTGTAATGAGTTGTTTGGCATGAGGTCCAGTCATGAGGGCCCTTTGTGACTGGGCTCAAGGAACACAAAAAGGCCAACTTGTTTTTGTGGTTGTCTATTGTTTTTCAATAACTAACGTATAGGAAAAGATTGAAATAGAGATTTATCCGAAACAACACTGGATGAATGTCTCAAAGGGCTCACACAATCCGTTCTGGGACTTGGTGACCATTGTTTGTGTCCATGTTCAATTTAGTTCACATTTAATATTTAGGCTAGTCGCCAAAGCCCATTTAGGATAAACTTTGCTATCTCTGCAGTAAGAGTTAGCATGGTGTAGGGAAGAGAAGATTGTTTTGGAAGCCAGGAAACCTGGTTTTTTATTTTGGTGTGCTACTTACTTGACCAGTTCATATAACTTGACTACATTGTTCTATGTTTCATCACCTATGAAGTGGAGAGTTGTGTCTTTGGTAACAGTCTAGGTCCCTTCAACTCTGTTAAGTCTAAGTCTCAGAAAGAGGGTGTGGAATCGCTTTGTCGGAAGAAGCAGGGAGACAGCCTTAGTGGCGTCACCACCTAACTGGCAAGGCTCTTTTTATTATGTGGCACCTGCTGTTCTTTGCTCTGTCTCACTGTTATATCAGTTAAAGAACTGAGAGACAGTGAAAGAGGAACCACACAGAGAAACTAATGGCCTTAGTCGCTCTTCAGTCCAAGAACTAAATGTTCTCAGTAATGGCTTCCTAAAGAAAGAACTCAGAGCAATCATGAAGATCCGTGTCTAGAACATTACAGCTAGAACAGAAATGGTGGAGGTGGAAAATGGCAAATAGCAATAGATGAACTGTCCCCCACCCCCACCCTGCTGAAGTACATAACTGGCAAGACAAACATAACAAAGTGGAAGGAAGAAATAGAATTTCAAAGAAAAACTAGCTGATGATGGAAATCAGAAGATACCCTAACACTTTTTTGTTGTTGTTGTTGTTGTTGTTGAGACAGAGTCTGGCTCTGTCACCCAGGCTAGAATGCAGTGGCACAGTCAGCTCACTGCAACCTCCACCTCCTGGGTTCAAGCCATCTTCTTACCTCAGCCTCCTGAGGAGCTGGGACCATAGGCACATGCCACCATGCCCAGATAATTTTTTTTTATTTTTTGTAGAGATGGGGGTGAGTCACTCTGTTGCCCAGGTTGGTCTAGAACTCCTGAGCTCAAGCAGTCTGCCCGCCTTGGCCTCCCAAAGTACTGGGATTACAGGGGTGAGCCACTGTGCCCAGTCCCCATACCTAATACTTTTGATGATCATGTTTACCCAGAATGAAAATAAAAGACTGAAATTTTGGTTTTCTAGATTGCTTGCTGGTCATAAGCTCTTTAACCAAAATGGAGTCTTATTAGAACTACCATAGAGGCCGGGCGCGGTGGCTCAAGCCTGTAATCCCAGCATTTTGGGAGGCCGAGACGGGTGGATCACGAGGTCAGGAGATCGAGACCATCCTGGCTAACACGGTGAAACCCCGTCTCTACTAAAAAAAATACAAAAAACTAGCCGGGTGAGGTGGCGGACGCCTGTAGTCCCAGCTACTCGGGAGGCTGAGGCAGGAGAATGGCGTGAACCCGGGAGGCGGAGCTTGCAGTGAGCTGAGATCCGGCCACTGCACTCCAGCCTGGGCGACAGAGCGAGACTCCGTCTCAAAAAAAAAAAAAAAAAAAAAAAAGAACTACCATAGAAAGAGGCTGTATAGTCACTGGGGAGGTGGGGATCTCCTTTCACTGGCATTTTCCCCCCACCCCCCCGCCACTGCTGCCATCCTTTTTGGTGTCAGGGAATGAGGTCATTCATCTAGATGAAATAAGTGGTGACATAAGGTATGTCAATGTTTTTCACTCCCCAATTTAGTGAAACAACCCTAATTTTGATGGTGACCTGAGCCCTGTTTTGTCCTGTTGAGGTCATCAGGCTCCAAGGATCTTTGAAGCCACACTTCTTTTACTCTAATCAGTTACTTTATCTCCCTTTCCTTCTTTCCACACCTACTGTTGTCAGACTTGTATCACCTAATGCCATTTATCAGCATGATTCCCCTAGTACCTACCAGAGTTCCTGGTACATCGTAGATGCTCGATAAATCATCATTGAATTAATGGCTCTACCGGTTCTTCCATCCATTAAACTTTCCCAAATACACCTCTGAAATAGGGGTCTTTCCACTTCTCTCATTGCCCATTGCTTTTACTGCCTGTTGAAAATTTGCACAGCTGGTCACCTTTTGTGTTCCTTTTTGTACACTGTCATGCCTGTTCTCTGTTCTGTGTGTAAAGTTTCCTGGTTTTAATCTATCCTCCCCAAATGAATACTTTATACTTTTTCTTGTGTCCTCCCTACCTCTTAAGCATTCGCCAACACAGTCCTCCCCAAAATACCTGCCACATGCATACTACCTCAAATCTGTGGAGGGTGGTGATGGATACTTAAGAAACTACACATCCATCTTAATGTAGCACTTACATGGCTTGTTCTTCAATTGCCCATCATCACTTCATTCAAGAGCAGTGATTATTCATTCACAGAATTGACTGAGCTTTCACGATGAGCAAGTCACCCTGCTAGGTGCTTGGGAGGATATACAAAGATGTATAAGATGCCTCCTCTGATTTCTACAGCAATTACTAGTGTATGATTCATTCAGCAATTAATCATGTACTGCCTTGTGATGTTTCTTACACTATCTGGAAAGCATTCTTCAAATCCTGCTATGCTATTTGACTTTTCACTTGTTAATGTCTTCATTCATTCAGCAAAGAGTTGAATACATGTGACAAGCACTATCTCAGCAGCTGGGACAGATATAAAGACAAACAAATGATAGTCTCTGCAATCAAAAGGTCAGAATGCAGTATAGAAGAGGAAATGTGAATAATTACAACACAACACGCCAAATGCTACTGAAATCCTAAAGAAGGAATGCTCCATTTCCCAAGGGATCATGCAAGGTTTCACTGAGGAGGTGATCATCAGCTAGGTCTGAAAGGATAATATCGAAGGCACAAGGTGAAGCAGGGCATTCCAGATAAAGGGAGTATAAAGACCTAAGGCACAGAGGTGTAAAAATACATATGGGTGAAGGCAGAGCATAGAGACTGATGGAAGGTAAAGTTAGGGAAATAAATTAGGGATAAAATAGGCAAAAATTTGGACTTTATCCTTTGGCAGGGAACTTTTTATCTGATGACATAGTTAGCACATGCTCACTGTAAAAAGTAACTAAACATTTATAGGCATGTACAAAGTAGAAAGTTAACCACTGATAATGGTTTGTCATATTTCAGATTGTTTTCTGTGGGCAGGATAACATATTGCCATACAAAATGAAATTAAACTATTATTTTCTTCAACTTAAAAATTTAACAGTACCTCTTGGTTATCATTCCATGCCAGTACTTACCTATTTCAGTTTTTTAAAGTGGCTGTATAGTTGGTAAATCATTAGTCGCAAAAAGACCTATTATGGAGCCAGACTGAGTGGGTCTGGTCTTTCAGCAAGCCACTCAAGCTCTTTTTGCTTCAGTTACCTCATCTGTAACATGAACATTTTCACCGTATCTGCCGCATAGGGTTTCTGTGAGGATTTAATGAGCCAATATCATTCAGAATTGTGCCTGGCAGATGAAAACCTTGGTGGTGACTCCATGATTGATTTACCTAACATTCAAGAAGTGTTTTAAGCAAGGGAGTGTGCGATATAATCTGGTTTCTGTTTAGAAAGATCACTCTGGCACCTGTTGGGGATGATAAACAGGGGAGGAAGATCAGTCAGTGGTGGAGATCTCTTGGGAGACTCTTGCAGTACATAGTGATGTGGAAAATTGGTTGGTAATGGCAGAGGAAGGAGAGGAAAAATAAACTCTTTAACCACTTTTAAGAGACCAAATGCTAGAACTTGTTGATTGCTGATGGCAGAGAAGTCCTAGATTTTTGGCTTAGAGGACTATGTAAATGGTGGTGCCACATTTGTGTATTTTTTTTTAAAGATTTTTTTTGAGTCTCTACTACGGATCTGGCACTGTTCTAGGTACAGGAAATATGGAAACAGGCCCTCTCCTCCGAGGAGCTTACACTCCAAGAGGTATTTATGACAGGGAAGAGGAGACCCAGAAATAGTTAAGTAAACACACAAATGTACAAGAATGGCAAACTTAGCATTTCTTGATTGAATCGTAGGGGTCCAGTAAGTATTCAGTAACTTTAAAACACTTATCCAACGCTGTACGAGTTTAACTATATCTCCTAACGGTGATTACAGGAGCCCGTGATTCATTCACAGCGGCAGGAAAGGGTTATTTGATCTGATCCCTCAAGTTCCGAAGGCAGGAGGTCAGACGATCGGCCCCATTTGGCAGCCAGGGAAAGTTAAGCATTTTGGCCAAGGTTACACAACCCTAAACACGGGGACGCGGCCCGGACGCGGCTTCGGCTTTGCGTTCCAGGCCAGGCCACTGCGCCGGGGCCCAGCCTGCTCGGCGCCTGCCCGAGTGCTCGCCAGGCCGGTCGCTCCGCGGCTCCCAGGAGCCGGCGAGGAGCCGGCGCGCAGGCGGCGGTTGCAGGGCCCTCCCTCGGCCCGACGGCGGTGGCGGCCCCGCGTCGCGAGGCACTTCCGGCGCGTGCCGGGGTGGCCGGATGACGTGGCTGAGTCAGAGGAAGAGGCTGAGGAGGCACGCGGGGCGGGGGAGGCTCAGGAGCGGGCGGTGACGGTGACGGCGACGGCGGCGGCAGAGGAGGCAGCGGCTGGGCCCGGGCCCCGTGCGTCTGTCCGCGCCCCGTGGATGCGAATCGGCCGCAGCGGAGGCGGCGGCGGCGGAGGAGGAGTCGGTGGGCCGGCTCCGGGCCGGTGGGGCGCGGAGGATGAGGCCGCTGCCTGGCGCTCCAGGCGTGGCGGCGGCCGCCGCGCTGTTGCTGCTGTTGCTGCCACGGGCCCGGGCGGACGAGCACGAACACACGGTGAGGTGCCCCCGGCCAGTGCGGCCGTCCCGGGCTAGCTCCCCAGTTGCCCACCGAGGCAGGCCCCACGCAGCCTGGAAGGCCCGGCGGTCCGGTGAATCCCCGCGGCGTCCCGAGGACTCCTTCCGGTTGGGCCTGGCGGAGCAGGAACCTTGGGAGCGTGGAGCAGGCATTTCTGTGCGCTCCTGGGACAGGGCTCCGTTCCCGAGTGCCAGGGCTTCCTTCACCCGGCCTGCGCCTCAGTGGCGCCGCACCCCAGGGTCTCGGGGGTCCTGAGGCCGGGAAGGAGCCTGGGAAGGGTTGGAGTTCAGCCGCCGCGGGAGCGGGGCAACGGGCAGGCTGGGCTCGGGGCTTTTGCCCCCCAGGGAAGGAGACTGCCTTCTGGCTACTGAGGGCTGCGACGCGGAGGAAGATGGATGCATCGCGATTACCCGGCAGCCACTAACCAGGAAATATACTACACTTCATGGTCCTCTTTGGCTTTTTTCGCCCGCTTCTTCCCAGACCGGATTAAAACCCTGGGGTGGGGCCTCGTTAATAAACTTGAATTGAAGAGCAGTTTACACTTACTTATAAGTGTACCTAACCCACACACATTCAATTCCTAGGCCTTTCTTGTAACTTTCTCCTCACCTTCCAGCCCCCAAATGAGGCCCCCATCCGGATAGTGCATAACTAAGGCAGCTTCTGACAGTAAAGGGTCTTAATGTTTCCCAGTCTTCAGGTCAGGGCCAGGAACAGTCCCTTTTGCATTTGGCCTAAAGTTGATTGGCAGTTTATTTAATTGGCATTCTCACATCAAAGCGTGCATGTGAACGACTCTTCAAGTGGCTTTCACTTAGGGCTGTAACTCTGGTTTTCAGAATGGTAGACTTGAGTAAGGCAGGAAGGTCAGGTAAATTGAGAGTTTGCTTGACGAGTAATTGTTTTTTATACCTTTACCATTAATGATAGGAGTTTCCATGAGAGATTGTGTTTGACTAAGTAAGAAAGATCTGAGGGAGTCTTACGTCATTTCTGGAAAGTGAGGAAATGAAGCAGTCGTTCTTACATATTTAATGGACCCGATTTTATTTGTAATCAACAAAACTTTTCGCTGGACCCTTGGCTAGCTGGGCTCTTATTTTAGCTAATAAAAGCTCTAAACTTTTGGCTGTTCTACCTTCGGTCACAGCCAGAAACTTCTTACCTGTGTAGGTATATATTTCTTTAGGGACACAAATCTTGAATTGGTGACATGTTTTTGTGCTGTACTTGTGGTGTTTCACCTAAGATAATTTTGTTGGGAGGTTAAACAGCTTAAGACGATTTCCTTTTGTTTTCTTCTATCAGATAAGCTGTCTCAAAGTTTAAGAACTGCTATTGTTTCACATAGTAAACAGGGACCATGTATAGATTTGGGTCTTTGATTATTTTTAAATTTTCAATGGGCATCCATCCTTTTGTTTAATGATATTGTTACTAATATATTTCCAATTAAAAAAACACTTATGAAAAGTTACCGCCGGGCGCGGTGGCTCAAGCCTGTAATCCCAGCACTTTGGGAGGCCGAGACGGGCGGATCACTAGGTCAGGAGATCGAGACCATCCTGGCTAACACGGTGAAACCCCGTCTCTACTAAAAAATACAAAAAAAAAACTAGCCGGGCGAGGTGGCGGGCGCCTGTAGTCCCAGCTACTCAGGAGGCTGAGACAGGAGAATGGCCCGAACCCGGGAGGCGGAGCTTGCAGTGAGCTGAGATCCGGCCACTGCACTCCAGCCTGGGCGACAGAGCGAGACTCCGTCTCAAAAAAAAAAAAAAAAAAAAAAAAAAAAAAAAAAAAAAAAAGAAAAGTTACCATATGATACTCAGAATCTCAATGCGTAGTTCCATGATACAGGCATATAGGCTCGCAAGTGTACTGTATTCTACTTTTTAATCTTGTAATTATCTTGTGACTTATACTGCTATAAATAGGGAAACACAATTAAAATTTTAAAAATTGGATGTATATAAAGGCTTTAGAATAATTTACAAATTAAAAGTTTAATTTCAATGAAGTTTTATTGCTAGGACTATTTCAGTTTTTTATTCTAGTAATTGAATATAAGATATTTGATGAAAGGTTTTTGTTGACTGCCACAAAAGAGAATATGGCATATATGAGATGGTTGCTAGACAAAAAGTTTAGAATCCATATTACTTCACGTCTGTATTGAACTGCTCTTACTTGGTTACCCATTATTAAAATGTTATTTATTTATTTTTGAGACAGAGTCCCACTTTGTTGCCCAGGCTGGAGTGTAGTGGCACTGTCTCACCTCACTGCAACCTCAGCCTCACCGGCTCAAGCGATTCTTGTGCCTCATCCAAGTAGCTGGGATTACAGGCATGCGCCACCACACCTGGCTAATTTTTGTATTTTTAGTAGAAAGGGGGTTTTGCCATGTTGACCCGGCTGGTCTTGAACTCAAACGACTGGCCTCAAATGATCTGCCTGCCTTGGCCCCCCAAAGTGCTGGGATTACAGGCGTGAGCCACTGCGCCTGGCTAAATACATATTTTAAAAAGCAAAAAAAAAAAAAAGTTATAGGAAGAATAGCATTTAAAAATAAGCATAAAATTCAAATGTGTCATTTATATTATTTTTCATTATTAGCCAAAATCTTTTGCTTTTTCTAAGTTTCTTGAAAATATTTCTCAAAAACTAGGCATTCATCTTAGCCAGATAACAGTACTGAAAAAGCTATATGGTCAAGTAAGTTTTATTTTTTTATTTTTATTTTTCTATCAAAGAAGCAAAAGTAGCTAGTAAAGAGAGAATAATACTAAAGGAAGAGGAGACATTGGTATGGGCAGGTTGCTAAGTAGGTGTTTAGTAAATACATGTATAATTGAATTATCAAAGACTAACTTTTAGAAACTAAAGCTGGCCTTTAAATTAATTGCCTGTAAAGATTGTTTCCAGATAAAGATAATAGCTAGGATGTCTTTTGTAGCAAAATGGGCTATACACTGTTATTTTTATTTTTATTTTTTTTAAGAGGCATAGTTTTGCTCTTGTCATCCAGGCTGGAGTGCAGTGGCACAATGTCCGCTCACTGCTATCTCTGCCTCCTGGGTTCAAGCAGTTCTCCTACCTCAGCCTCCCTAGTAGCTGGTATTACAGGTGCACACCACCATGCCTGGCTAATTTTTGTATTTTTAGTAGAGACGAGGTTTCACCATGTTGGCCAGGCTGGTCTTGAACTCCTGACCTCAGGTGATCTGCCTGCCTCAGCCTCCCAAAGTGCTGGGATTACAGGCATGAGCGTGAGAAGTCATCTATTAATAACCTATGAGGTGAGTAATATGCTCTTTTTTTTTTTTTTTTTTTTTTTTTTTTGAGATGGAGTCTCACGCTGTTGCCCAGGCTGGAGTGCAGTGGCGCGATCTCGGCTCACTGCAAGCTCCGCCTCCTGGGTTCACGCCATTCTCCTGCTTCAGCCTCCTGAGTAGCTAGGACTACAGGCGTCCGCCACCGCGCCCGGCTAATTTTTTGTATTTTTAGTAGCGACGGGGTTTCACTGTGGTCTCGATCTCCTGACCTTGTGATCCGCCCGCCTCGGCCTCCCAAAGTGCTGGGATTACAGGCTTGAGCCACCGCGCCCGGCCCAATATGCTCATTTTATAGATGAGGAAAGTGAATCTAGAGAGGTGAGGTCACCTGCAGATAACACACATCTGGTGGGGGTAGAGGTGGGATTTGAACTTAGGCATTCGGAGTTGATAGTCTTCTACACTGTAAGCCGCCATATGCTCTACTCCCCTTTATCCTAAAAATAAGACAGTAAAGCTCAATTAGGTATTGAGCGGTTCTCTGTATTGATTTTTAAGTTCTTAAATGCTGGGATAAGTGTGGCTCCATAATGAGTTGTTTCTGAGCTGTTTGGGTTAGCATTAAGGAGCAATAGGGTTGACTTCATGGGCACGTGCCCTGAATAGTCACACAAGACTGTGGGAGAGCTTGTTTTCATGCTGTCCTGTAACATCTCGAAGTTTTAAATTTTTGAACAAGGGGCTCTGTATTTTTATTCTGTACTGGGTCCCACAAATTATATAGCTTGTCCTAAGAGGAGGCAATACCTTATGTCCGTTCCCCAAAGCCCCTGATTTCCCTTACTGTACCTACTGAATTAGGATTCAGGTGGCCATCTGACCCATATGCTATTTTTTTCTTTTCTTTTTTCTTTCTTTCTTTTTTTTTTTTTTTGAGACGGTGTTTCACTCTTGTTGCTCAGGCTGGAGTGCAATGGCATGATCTTGGCTCACTGCAACCTCTGCCTCCTGGGTTCAAGCAGTTCTCCTGTCTCAGCCTCCTGGGTAGCTGGGATTACAGGCATGTGCCACCGTGTCCAGCTAATTTTGTATTTTTTTAGTAGAGACAGGAGTTCCCCATCTTGGTCAGGCTGGTCTCGAACTCCTGACCTCAGGTGATCCGCCCTCCTTGGCCTCCCAAAGTGTTGGAATTACAGGCTTGAGCCACTGTGCCTGGCCCTATGGTGTATATATACATATTTTTTATGTGCTTATTTATCCAAAGTTCTTTTAATAGTCTCTGAAGAGTGTTGAAAAGGAAATGTGCTATTGATTTAATAGAGGCTGTATGTACATATCTAGAATATGTAAGAATGTGTTCCTTTTAATTTTTAAAAGTTGAATTATATATGCATTACAGACATGTTTTTTGAAATGAAAATTAACACTTTTGTGGAAGACAGCCTTTTAATAAGTGATTGAAGGGATATAGGCTTCTTTATAGAGTCAGTGAAAGGTGTGTTTATGCTTATTTGGTTTTCTGAAACTCAAAGCACTTGGAAGCATCTAGAGTTAGATTACTATGTCTCCTAAGATTCTGAAGGGCTGCATTAAAAACGATTTCAGATTGAGAATCATAGAATTTTAGAACTAAAAAGACTCGATAATTTAATCCAAAACTCCTCATTTTCCTAATGGCCTGTACAGGTTCAGAGACTTGCTCAAGGCCACAGAAACAATCAGAGCTTCCTGATCTCTAGTCTTGCCTTTTCTACCTGTCTTGTATGTATAATTCCATAGTTTTAATATGTAAAGATGTTAGCACCAAAAACCCAGTACTTAGGGGTGCAGGAATCTTAGAACATTTTATGGTTTGCACTGTAGCCTTGAATTTTTATGGGTTCTGTTTCCTTAACAAGATCACAAAGTCAGTTTTTTTTTTTTTGGTCTGTTACATACACACAAGCACTGTGCTTGGCACAAGTGGTATTTGATCAGTGTTTGTTGAATGACTTGAATAATTAGGGAGCTACTAGTGACAAGGATGTGCAATGTGGAAGCACAATGAACAAACTCAGGCCATTATTCATTTAAGATGCATTGTCTCCTGTTTCGATTTGGGGGTCCTACCTAGGCTAAAATTCCCTATTTCTCTGTGGCCCAGTATACTGGTAATCTTGAGACTTCTAATGTTGGACAGACTGAATGCCTGCCAGAATCCTTTACTCAGCCTCTGCCTCATAAATACTTTGTATTATATCACTAAGTGAGTTCAGAAATGTTTTGTTTGATTTACTTTGGCAAATGGCAACCTTTTGTCTTTGTCTCTGTTGGGAGTATATGAACTCTTGAAACTTACTGAAAATTTGTAAAGAGTATAAGCTGTTTACTGTAAGTGCTTTTGTGAGTTATCTAATGTAGATTGTTAAATACCAAAGTTCGTTGTCCTATTTTCAGCTCTACTCAATGATAGACTGAAAGTTTATTTAGGTACAAAGCTATTTTTGAGAGAGAGTAGTTATCTCAAGAGGCTATTCAAAAAAATACATTTCTAATTTATTTGTATTAGAATTCCGATGTGTGTTTTAATAATTAAAAGGCTTTGAAATTATGATTTCTGGAACATTTATTTTGAAGTAAACACACATATTTTTCTCCTTTGTATGAAAAGGAAGGATAGCATTTTGGTGCTTGTTCTGAACCCTCAGTCCTTTGCCCATCTATATAAATTGTGATTTCTTATTCAGATTTCACATGACTACATCAGCAATATTATCTTCTAAAGCGTTTCTCCTGAGAATAATTAATTCGTGACCTCTGTCAAGGAGGAAAACTTTGGTAACCCCCAACACATAAACAGTATTTAAATAAGAGGGGCCCAACATTGGTGACTTCTTGAGAATAAAGGTCATTCCTTTTGAGATTAGAGTGCAAATAATTTCTTAGAAGGTGGTTTTTTTTTCCCCCCCCAGGCAGATTAAAGGCTCATGTGGAAAAGTTACTCGGTATTCAGGACTGCCTTTAGTTGCTTTGTACACCTGCACTGCTTTCATATTTCCTTGATTTAGTTTTTTGCTCTTTAATGAATGAAGCTGACTAGGGATTAGCAAAAATACTGACCTTTTAAACTTGATGCTGATTAATTTGGACAAATTATTTAACATCTCTGTTCTTTAGTTTTGTTTTTGTTTTTAGTCTGTAAAATGGGGAAATAATAGGACCTATTTTATAGAATGTTGAGATGATTATTTAAATGTTCATGTAAAGACCTTAGAACTATACCTAGCTCACAGTATGTATTTATTGTTAGCTAGTGATGTTATTTTTACAAAAATGGTGAGATCATGTCATGTTAGGGTTTGGTGAATTAAGGCTTTACCTGAGGATTTGAAAAAGGAGGATTTGAGCAGTTCGGAAGGGTTAGTAGAATTTGGCTAAGTGGAGAAAAGGAGGGCATTCTAAATTTGGGGGAATGACGAAAGAAGATGAAGCAGAAAAGGGGAGGAAGGCAATATCATAAACCGTTTTGGCCAGCGCGGACGACTTAAGTGTAGCAGTGAGATTCTTCTGAGAGCTGGAAAGTAAGTAGGTGAAGAATGCCGGTAGCCTGAATTGGCCTTTTCTTACTTGGCCATTTCCCAGGGAAGCCTCAGATGGAAGGGATTATTATCCAGTTTAGGGATTCCCAGATTCACTGCTGTGCTTCTGTGACTCCACCCCCCACCTTCTTCTGGGCCTGGCACTCCCTTGCCACAGACTGTGGAGCTCAGGGGCTTTGTCAGAGCTTTAGGGAAAGGAAAGGTTTTTATTTGTTTTGTTTTCTCCTTCAGATGTTGTGTGAAGTCTTTTGGTATTTTTTAATTTCAAAATATTTTAAAACATTTTCTCTTGAGAAAGAACTCTTGATCTTGTCTTGGAAGCACTTATTCACAGGGACAATCAAGGGCTGCAATGAAAAGTAAACATTTTATGTTCATTGTATTAAACCACAGTCTGCATAATAAGGAGCAAAATAAAAGAAAAAAAGCATTATTTTTGCCTTGCTATTCACCCTGAACTCTCAATATGTGTATTTCTAATTACTATTTCAGTCCTTTTCCCAGAAAGAATCTTATACTGCAGAATGGTGTTAAGTTTTGTTACAGTGCTGGCATCACATCGTAACTCTACCATTCTGTTGAGGGTTCCTGAATGTTTAAAATGAGTGACTTCGGAATATTTGGCTTAACTTTGACTGAGATCCTTAAATTATTTTAGTCCTTATGTTTTAATTTGTATAAAATAAATGGATGCCCTATTTTTAAAGGTATTTATTTTCAAAGATTTTGTCTATTTTTAAAGGAAAAGTTTTGGAATTTATAGGAAAAGTATTTTTGTGCTTATTTTCACAAGTTACATTTATAACATTTCTGCAGACTCAGCAGGATTAATGGCAAGGTGCTCTTTAATAGGTCGTCTCATTCAGCATTCTGCTCTTAAATAGATGAATTATGTTACCTCCCCTTATTTTTCTGGAAAGGTAACTCTTACAGTCAGTGTACATATCATTTCACATCCTTCAAACTTCTTTTACCAAGTTGCCAATGAACTTTACATTTCAGTATTTCTTCAGTGTTTTCCCGTCATATTTATTAAATATCTATTTGCCTTGGTGGATAAGTTCTTTTTGTGAGACAGAGTCTCACTCTGTCACCCAGACTGGAGTGCAGTGGCACAATCTCAGCTCACTGCAACCTCTGCCTCCTGGGTTCAAGTGATTCTCCTGCCTCAGCCTCCCAAGTAGCTGGGATTACAGGCATGTGCCACTACACCCTGCTGATATTTGTGTGTTTATTAGAGACGGGGTTTTACCATGTTGGCCAGCCTGGTCTCAAACTCCTGACCTTAAGTGATCTGCCGGCCTCGGTGTCCCAAGGTGCTGGGATTACAGGTGTGAGTCACCACACCTGGCCATGAACAAGTTTTAATTCTAATATCAACTCTTGTTAGTTGGTAGTGGTTGGTTTAGAGCACTGTTTTGAGAACTCTGAGGCGGTATCTACGTTCAGCAGAAAGGAGTTAACTTTTTGATTAGTGCTGTGTGGCCATGAGCATTGGATGGAAGAGTGGGGGCTTACATAAATTTGTCAGTCTCCCCAGACAAAAAGAATAGTAATGAATGCGGATATACAGATAACGTTAACATTTAGACCTTTGATTCATTACTTCCTACATGAAGATTATCTAGTTTTTCTGAACTCCCTTGAAACAGCTTATGATTTTCCAAATTGTTATTCGTCCTGACCTTCTCTGCCAAAGTGAATTTAATCATTCCTTTATTGTTGCCCTTTAGTACCTTAATTATAATACTTATTTTTTCTTTGTTAATCATTTACTTGTCTGATTCCACTGTGGATTATGAACTTCTTAAGGAAACGACAGTATTTTATTTACTTTTATATTTTTAATACCTAATGCTGTGCTCGGTACCTGTCACATATGTATTCAAAAGGTGAGATCATTTGTTATTTCCTTAATGATCTGGCTGTTGTCTTATATGAACAGTGAGGCATTTATGTTTGAAAATAACATGACTAGGTCTAAGTCTTAGGGTGGTAGTCGTGTGAATCAAAAGAAAAAGGCAGATGTTTTGGATAAGAACATGTAAGTTAAATGTTTTTGGGTTCCCTGGAGTGCAGAGAGATTTGGGGTTTGAGTCTCCATGTCTGAGAGAATGGTAGTACCATTAGAAAAATGAAGCTGAGGAAAGTGGATTTGGGTAGATAAGTTTGGTTTTGGAGATGTTAGGTTTTGATTGAAAATGTTTGTTAACTAGTTTTAGATGGAGGACTGGAGATAAGAATTTCATAGTAGGCCAGTTGGATAGCTTCTTCTATTATATGCTCCATAGCAACCTACCTTATTGTTTAATGCCCATCTTTCCCCCAGAAGGGCAGGGAACACATCTTGTTCAAAGCTGTATCCTCAGTTATAAACACAGTTGCTTCACATGCTAAGCACTTAGTAAATAATTGTTTAGTAAATTAATGTCTGCACTATTAGTTGATTTAAATGCATCCAGTGTTGTCTTTAATTTATATTGCTACTTAGAATTATTAGTTTTAAAATTACTATGGGAATCACTTTCTATAGAATCATTGGAACTTTAATCTTGTAGAGATCTTAGAAATCTTTGACAGGCCTTCCACTTGTACCTTGGAACTACCCAAAGTCATTATTGACCACACTTCAGATTTAGCTATGTGTAGTATTCACTGATATGTAGTTCCATAATTACTTATTCAAAGAAATATGCATATAGTGCATGTCTTTCAGGCTGCTAACAAGATAGAATATTGGCTTGAATGGACTTGTGGAGGTTCTGTAGTAGTAGTCTTCTTCCTTGTGTTTGGTCATTTCTGTCCTCTGTAGTACTTTGACCAGTGGCTGTGTGAAAGTCTCACACGGAAATGAAATTTTATTTATGCTTGCTGGCAATGTTAGTTTTTGTTTTTTAATTTATTGATTAACATGAGGTTCTGGATAAACTATTGATTTTGTTTCCTCCTTCTTTGTCCATGTTAGCATGGTGAATCATGCTGGTTGCAGGTTTGCCATTATTTGATAGTATAAATGTAAATAATAGACGTACTCTCATGAGCTATTGGACTTAGTTTACACACTCTTTTCTATAAAACAAGTTTGGAAAAGATGTATCTTCCCGAGACTACCATCAGAGGATATAATTTTAAAATTCACAAAGTTTCATTTTTAAGATGTGGACATTCATCATCAGATTAAGCTTCCAGTATTTTATTTTATAGCTTCCTGAACAGAGATGATGCACTTTTGTTTAGCACTCATAACAAATATTCCCTTAATTTGAATTAGTTTTTTTTTTTTTTTTTAATTCGTTTGCTTTTCTTGTTTCAGTATCAAGATAAAGAGGAAGTTGTCTTATGGATGAATACTGTTGGGCCATACCATAATCGTCAAGAAACATATAAGTACTTTTCACTTCCATTCTGTGTGGGGTCAAAAAAAAGTATCAGCCATTACCATGAAACTCTGGGAGAAGCACTTCAAGGAGTTGAATTGGAATTTAGTGGTCTGGATATTAAATTTAAAGGTAAGTAAACCTTAATAGTCCTTACAATGCAATTCGGACTGTATAAGGGTTTCTTAATTTTGGCACTATTGATACTGGGGTTGGATAATTCTTTGTTGTATGGAGCTGTTATGTACATTGTAGGAAGTTTAGCAGAGTCCCTGGCCTTACCCCCCAGATGCCAGTAGCACCTTCCAGTTGTGAAAACCAAAAACGTCACCACACATTGCTAGTTGCCATCAGTTGAGAACCACTACTTTAGACTCTAATGTATGTTTTAATCTGTAAATGAAGTGTATTGCATTTAGGAAAGTATATTAGTAATTAACAAAGATTTCCTTTGAATATTTATAAGATAATAAAATAGATAATTGTTAATAAAATTGTATTTCCTTAACATATTTCCTTCTGAAAAGTGTTCTCTAGTAAATCCCCTATTGATTAGACACATGTGGCCTGGGAAGACCTTCATAGGTATTTAACAAACTAATTTCTGGAGGTCTGAGGCTTTAATGGGATGCGTGGATACTTAAAATTCTTGTGTAAAGTCTCAAATTCAAACTTGTACCATAGGCTTAGCATGTATTATTTATCAGCGTTGTATTAATTTATCCTGTTAATACCTATAGGATATTTAAATTTTAAGTCAAAGACTTGTTAAATTTGGGGAAAAAACTTCACCTTATCTAGTTATGCGGGTATCCATTTGTCAGGTCCTTTGAGTGTGTTTATACTTTTCATTTTTTTTCTGTGAAGTTTGTCAGAGAGTATATTTCCTGCAGAGGCATTTTTAGAATGGTGATCAGAAGCTTGAGTAATTTAATTTTTGCAGGATCTTTGATTAGGTGTCTTGGTTTTTGAATACATCATGGATCCTGTAAACAGGAGCTTTGGATTTTAGTCCCCCCCCCCCTCCTTTTTTTTTGGTGCTGTATTCATTTTAGTAAAATTGTTTACTGCAGTTTTGACTTCATTGTCTCCGTGTGTAAGATGAATAGTAACTGACTTCTGGTATTTTTAGTTCTAAAGATGTTATTATTTTAGTACTTTGGGGAAAAGAATGACAATGAGATTTTAAAGATAACGTTACTTTAATTTCGATTTGTTAAATTTTATTCTTGTTTTTAAAATTGTTCAGTTATTGTTGAAAAGTATACTATATATATTTACATTCTCCCCCTCCCCTAATCCCCTCTTTATAGTCTTTGGGGCTTAATTATAAAATTAAGTTGTAAATTTAAACCACAGTCGCATGGCCTATAATTTTATGAATCACTGTAAACATACCTTTGAGGCTTGTGTTTTAATTTAATTAGATAATTTAAGTATTTAGTCACAAGTAACGAGAAAACAAACTAGAAAATGTGATCTTTGAGATTTCGTCTATATGTAATCATCTGCTCTTTTTCCGTATTTGGTGTACATTTCTAGTTTATTAAAGAGGAACCAACAAGAGAGAATAGGCAGAACTCCTGAATCCTCCTTTGCTACTGTGTACAGATTTCATTAGTTTTTGAGATCCTCACCCATATTTACTAAAGAGTACTTACTCAGCAACTATTTTTTTTTTTTTAAATACTTTAAGTTCTGGGGTACTTGTGCAGAATGTATAGTTTTGTTACACAGGTATACACGTGCCATGGTGGTTTGCTGCACCCATCAACCCGTCACCTACATTAGGTATTTCTCCTAATGCTATCCCTCCCCTACCCCCCAACCCCCTGACAGGGCCTGGTGTGTGATGTTCCACTCCCTGTGTCCATGTGTTCTCATTGTTCAGCTCCCATTTATGAGTGAGAACATGAGGTGTTTGGTTTTCTGTTCTTGTGTTAGTTTGCTGAGAATGATGATTTCCAGCTTCATCCATGTCCCTGCAAAGGATATGAACTCAGCTTTTTTTATGGCTGCATAGTATTCCATGGTGTATATGTGCCACATTTTCTATCTGTTCTATCATTGATGGACATTTGGGTTGGTTCCAAGTCTTTACTATTGTGAATAGTGCTGCAGTAAACATGTGTGCATGTGTCTTTATAGTAGAATGATTTATAATTTTTTGGGTATATGCTCAGTAATGGGATTGCTGGGTCAAATGGTATTTCTAGGTCTGTATCCTTGAGGAATTGCCACAGTGTCTTCCACAATGGTTGAACTAATTTACACTCCCACCAGTAGTGTAAAAGCGTTCCTGTTTCTCCCATCCTCTCCAGCATCTGTTGTTCCTGACTTTTTAATGATTGCCATTCTAACTGGTATGAGGTGGTATCTTGTGGTTTTGATTCGCATTTCTCTAATGACCAGTGATGATGAGCTTTTTTTCGTATGTTCGTTGGCCACATAAATGTCTTCTTTTGAGAAGCGTCTGTTCATATCCTTTGCTCACTTTTTGATGGGGTTGATTTTTTTCTTGTAAATTTGTTTAAGTTCTTTTTAGATTCTGGATATTAGCCCTTGTTAGATGGGTAGATTGCAAAAATTTTCTCCCATTCTGTAGGTTGCCTGTTCGCTTTGATGATAGTTTCTTTTGCTGTGCAGAAGCTCTTTAGTTTAAGTAGATCCTATTTGTCTATTTTGAGTTTTGTTGCCATTGCTTTTGATGTTTTAGACATTAAGTCTGCCCATGCCTATGTCCTGAATGGTATTGCCTAGGTTGTCTGTTAGAATTTTTATGATTTTAGGTCTTACGTTTAAGTCTTTAATCCATCTTGAGTTAATTTTTTCATAAGGTGTAAGGAAGGGGTCCAGTTTCAGTTTTCTGCACATGGCTAGCCAGTTTTCCCAGCACTATTTATTAAGTAGGGAATCCTCTCCCCATTTCTTGTTTTTGTCAGGTTTGTCAAAGATCAGATGGTTGTAGATGTGTGGTGTTATTTCTGAGGCCTCTGTTCTTTTCCATTGGTCTATATATCTGTTTTGGTACCAGTACCTTATTTGGCAATCTTAAACCCCCTTTTATTAGTTCCTAGAGGCTGAGATGGAGGGATTATTTAAATAGAAGAAGATTGTTTTCATGGATAAAGAAGTGGGACTTATTTTCTTTTCAGACTAAGCTAAGCACCTTTAGATTAAAAAAAGAAGAGCTAGCCAAGTGTTATTCCCTGAGAGTTGGTGATTCCTAGGGGTCTTACCAAGTTTCCACGTCCAGCCTGGATATGCTGCTAAAGAAGCTGTTAAATTAAGTGCCCGGATGAAATAGTAAATGCTAATTAGATTTATCTTCTCCCTCTATTGTAGCTCTTTGCTTGCTATGTTCAAAGATAAAGTCAGTCATGCTTTGAAAAGTGTTGTAGGTTGTTACATAGCCACACATTTAAAAATAGGATGCACCTTAGAGATTGTGTCATCCAATTCCCTCTCCCAGAAGCCCAGAGGTAAAAATGATTTATCCATGGTGTATCGTAGCATACTAGTAATAGAAACTGGGACATTATGCCTCTTGTGAACTATAGAAATATTTACCATATATTCTTAATCTTTCATCTCTTAAATATTTGACTTTTAAAGATTCTTCTGAAGGCATATTCAAATAAAACAAAATTTTGGGAATGTGAAACCAGAGAAAACTATATGTACACATACATACATGTTTATGCATACACACACATCTTTTTTTAACCTAGTGGATTGTGTCAGGCTCCATGGATTGGTATCGTTTTGTAAAATGAAGATTACTAAAGAGACTATTTAAAGGAACTAATGTTAGTGTAATACAGGATGCCTCTCACTTAAGATTTTATATACAACTTTTTCTTGCTAATAATCTTGGCCGGGCGCAGTGGCTCAAGCCTGTAATCCCAGCACTTTGGGAGGCCGAGACGGGCGGATCACGAGGTCAGGATATCGAGACCATCCTGGCTAACACGGTGAAACCCTGTCTCTACTAAAAAATACAAAAAACTAGCCGGGCGAGGTGGCGGGCGTCTGTAGTCCCAGCTACTTGGGAGGCTGAGGCAGGAGAATGGCGTGAACCCAGGAGGCGGAGGTTGCAGTGAGCTGAGATCCGGCCACTGCACTCCAGCCTGGGCGACAGAGCGAGACTCCGTCTCCAAAAAAAAAAAAAAAAAAAAAATCTTATATTCTAGCACTAGACAAAAATGCTAAATTGAGACCATTTTAAGAAAATGCATTAAATATAGAAGGACTGACTTAGGTTAGGCCTCCTTGAACCTGGGTTGAATTCAGTACCCTCCAGTTTTAGAGGGTACCTCTTGGAATCTTGCCATCATAGTGTGGAAAGAAGATGTGCTTTGGGGTCAGAGAGACTTGATGCATCCAGCTCTGCCTCTGCTTACCTGTGTGGTCATGGGCAAATTATTCAACCTCTTTGGTCTCATATTGCTTATCTGTGAAGTGTGGGAAATAATACGTATTTGATAGAGGTGTCAGGTTTAAATGAGAATGCATATAAAGCATTTATCAAAGTTCCTGGTATATAGTTTATATTCAAAAAGTGGTAATTAGGAATACTAATAGCACATAGTATGGGTCTGTAACTCCAACTTGATTTTGTATTTGTGATTATGAAATGTTAGTTTATTGATTATAGACTTTGATTTATCCCCAAGCTGCTGCACTAGCCTATTATAATAGCAATCTTGTTCACCACTGCACCCTTAGCTATTAAGACATAGTATGCTTTTAATAAATTGTCTAGCACCCAGACGGATTGTGCCTACTTGTTGTTATGATAATTGGTTCATTATGAACATTAGATGATCTGGAATAGTAATTCTTAACCAGAAGAGATCACCACCCACCCGTCCTGCCCCTTCCCCCGTTTGAGAATTCCTGCAGTATAACGAAAGGTGTTAATTGTGGAAAAGTCAGTGACTTCTACAGGGCTCCTTCCTTCTGTTTATTTTATTGATCTTCTCTTGAACTTTTTTCTTCCTTGAATTTCCCAACTTAACAGAGGGCTGAAATTATTTTACAAGTATTTTTTCTTTAGAGTTAATTGGTAAGTTGAGAGTACTGCAGATATGAAGAGATGCCAAGGGCTGTTTAGAGCCTTATATATTTTTAGTTCAGTGATTCTCAATCTTGGTTGTTCTTATCTTCACTATGCAGTATTTCCCTCCAGATACCTGCCTGGGGAATATAGGCCAAGGGGTGAGAAAAAGGGATTGGGGGGATGGCAGGTTTATTTATTCAGCCTGAAGATGTTTACTTTAGGTAATCCCTCATGCTGTTTTCAGTCCCTGGCTTCTGCTGTTCCTGCTGTCCCTGATTCTGGAACCCCTCTGGTTTAAGTTCTCTAGAGAAAGGTGCCACTGGCCTACTACAGGGATACGTTGAGGGTACAGTATGTGTCTAGCTGTACGAAGGGTAGAGGAGGGGACTTAGCTATCCAACCCGTCTGTGTACATATTTAATATTTTAATACAGTTCCCTTTGTGTTCAGTCCTACATCTGTCCCCCTAGCTTCTATAGTGCCTCCAAGTCCTGAGTGTCTCTTGGGTTCTGTGACACCAGTTCCCTCCCTTACAAGCATCACTCTCCTGTTATGTTTTCTCCTGCTTTATTAGTAGTTTGTCATCTTACAACTGTTTTCCATTTCCTAAAAAATGTGTTAAAATCTTTTTCCCATGGCCAGGTGCGGTGGCTCACGCCTGTAATCCCAGCACTTTGGGAGGCCAAGGCAGGTGGATCACTTGAGGTCAGGAGTTCGAGACCAACTTGGCCAACATGCTGAAACCCTGTCTCTACCAAAAAAATACAAAAATTAGCCGAGGGTGGTGGCAGGCATCTGTAGTAATCCCAGCTACTCGGGAAGCTGAGGCAGGAGAATTGCTTGAATCCGGGAGGCAGAGGTTGCAGTGAGCCAAGATTGTACCACTGCACTCCAGCCTGTGCGACAAGAGCAAAACTCCATCTCAAAAAATATATATATATATATTTTAAAAAATATATATTTTGTATATATATATACACATTATATATATGTATTTTTTATATATATATATATGTTTTTTTTTCCCCACTGTCTTCTCTTCTTTTCGTCTTTGTGGACTTAACATCCTTTTTATTCCTTCACTGACATTTTAATGTGTTTTAGGAGAGAGAAGAAACATACTTGTGGTTAAATCTGCCTTGTTTGTAAGTGGAAGTCTGGGAACTTGGTGCAATGTTTTGTCCTGTTGGTTTCAACCAAAGTGTTTTAGCCAGACCAAATAATTTGAATCTGAAATTTGTCAGTTCTTATTACTGATTTCTTATACCTTGTACTAACTGCAGATTTGATAAATATGGGCATCTCTGTTTTTTGTTTTTTAAAGGAATGTGTATGCATATATATTTCTCTGATTTTAACAGTGATACAAGTTCAAATACACAATTTAGTGACTACAGGAAAATATAAACTGGCTATAATTACCATTAACATTTTGTTGTATTTTCGTCAGTCCTTCTGTGTTTCTGTTTATCCACATTGTTTTAAATATGTGAACGTTGAGTTCATTATATATATAATTTTTGTAAAGTTTATTTAACAAATCCTTATATAGTGCTTATTATGTGCCAGACAGTGTTTTAAGCACATTCTAATTCATTTAGTAAGTGATATATAGTTTTTGTTTGCTTTTGTTCTCTTGACATTTTATGAGCTTGTCCCCATATTGTTAATTACTCTTTTAAAAAATATGGCTACATAGTGTTGTGTAACTTGGATACTGTGATTTTTTTCCACCCATTTTCTTTCTTTCTTTCTTTTGTTTTTGAGAGTCTTGCTGTGTCACAAGGCTGGAGTGCAGTGCAGTGGTGCGATCTTGGCTCATTGCAACCTCTGACTCCCTGGTTCAAGCAATTCTCCTGCCTCAGCCTCCCGAGTAGCTGGGATTACAGGCTTGCGCCACCATGCCTGGCTAATTTTTGTGTTTTTAATAGAGACGGGGTTTCACCATGTTGGCCAGGATAGTCTCGATCTCCTGACCTCGTAATCCACCTGCCTCAGCCTCCCAAAGTGCTGGGATTACAGGTGTGAGCCACCGTGCCCAGCCTTTTCTCCCATTTTCTAGTTGTATGATATTTTGATCCTTCCTTCCATCCTTCTTTGGTTTTCTTTCTCTGCTGTTGCATGTAAGTATTTCAGTACATCTCTGAATCTGTTATTAGGATGAATTCTTAGAAGTAGAATTACTGAATCAATGTGTATAAACATATTTAAGGCAGTTTTTGATACAGGTTGCGAAATTGTCATTTAGAAAAAATTACAGTGTTTATACTGCTAGTCAGGTTGGTCATTTAATCAATACTTTTTATATAGTTATTTAATTAACTGTGAATATATCAGTTTTTCCAGTTCTTGTTTTCCTCTAGTTCATTCAGCAGTTCTTGAGGATCTTATTGCATTCCAGCACTATGGTAGGCTCTGGGTATGCATAGTTCAACCAAGAGCTCTGGCTTCTGGGGTCTTCAGGCCCTCTGAAATTCTACCTTAATTTTGTGTGAATGTGCATTTTCAGGGGGTGGGCAAGGGAGAGATCACTTTCATTGGATTCTCAAAGGGGTGTGAGGCCCAAGGAAACTTAAGAACATTTTCTGTGAATATATTGGCACTTTCAATCCTTTTTGTGTTTTTTTGGAGACAGAGTCTCCCTGTTGCCCAGGTTGGAGTGCAGTGGTCCCATCACAGCTTACTGCAGCCGCAACCTCCCTGGGCTCAGCCTCCTGAGTATCTGGAACTATAGGCACATACCACCATGCCTGTCTAATTTTTCTGGTTTTTGTAAAGATGAGGTTTTGCCATGTTGCCCAGGCTGGTCTCGAACTCCTGGGCTCAAGGGATCAGTCTGCCTTGGGCCTCCCAAAATGCTGAGATTCCAGGTGTGAGCCACCGCGCTTGGCCTGATGCTTTTAATTCTTAACTCTGGGAAGGAGATAGCATAGATGCTATCTCTGTTAAGGGAACTGAGAGGTTCATGGAAGTTAAGTAACTTGCTTTTTATTCACATAGCTACTGGATACTAGAGCTCAGAATAAACCTCACCTTTCTGCTTATTTCTCTATAAATTTTTATATATTGATTTCTTTGATGAGAGACTTTGCCAAGTGCTGCTGAATTAGAGGTAGACTGTTTCTCGTTTTCCAAATGTAATATTATCAAAAGAGAAAGTAAACGAAGTATGGCATATTGTGTTCTTAGAGAACTCATGAATAATTACCACTTTCTTTTCTCAGTGCTTTCACTGCCTATTCAATTATTAGCGTGGAGTTTTATTGGGAATTGATGGTAGATTATTGGTGCGTCGCGTCCAGAATCTACCTAACCTTGCTTTCTGTTTGAAAAATGAGGTTAACATTTGCCACTTTACTACTTTGGTTTTTTTCCCTCGTAAAAACTATTTACATTAGTAAAATCTTAATTGCATCTTTTTCAGATTCATGGATGTATGTTTCATCTTCGAAAGATATAGCCTATTGTAATTTTAAAGCACTGATTTATGCTGGTAGATTTTTCAGATTGTTTTCCAGATATATAGAGTGCTGAATATTAATTTGGCATATTCATACACATTGCATTAGTTATCTTCAAATTGGCAACCTCCTGAGGGAAATGCTGTTTCAGTTGGGCAGCCAGACTCTTCCAGTTATTTGTGATGTTTGTATTTGTCCACCTGCCTGGAAGTAGAATTTCGTTAAAATGTGACCAACCAACACCCTTTTTATATAGCCTGTCATAATAATAGTTTTTCCCTTTTAACACGCTTTGTTTCTAGACTTTACATGAGTTAAAGATATTCTTCAAGACCTGTTTATCAATCCTTCTCAGAGACTCTGTTCAAAAATTTCATTTGTTCATAAATTGGCATTTTCTCCTTCTGTACAAACATGCACACTATTCATACACAGATGCATGTATAGGTACATACCCTAATATGCCTAGTGATTTCCTTTGCCAAATAAATGGAAAATTATGCGCTTAAAATTTTTGGTTTATTTGTTTAGTGCCTAGTCTGTGCAGGGTACTGAAGCAGGCATGGCTGGAGATAAAAAGGATATAATCAGTTATGGACAAAGCACTCAAGACCAATGGTGTTTTTGAGGAGCAAGATACTGGTATGAGGTAGAAAATGGTACAGGCCTACATACCATAAGGGAGGTATGGGAGTGGGTATGAGAAGTATGGGGAGTGAGGAATCAGGGACTCCTTTGTGGAGGAAAGGGTTGGGGGATGGGGAGGATTTTAGACTGGACATTTTAGGTAGAGTTAACAGCATAAGCAGAAAAGTTCAGAGGCCAAGAGAGCACAAGGTATGTGGGAATTGAGTTTGGCTTGAGCATAGAGGCAGATATATCAGTTGGGAAACAAAGAGTTGGACTAAAGTTCAGACTCTGAGGAATCTTTTAAAAGCTTTATACAGGTAGGCCAGGCACGGTGGCTCACGCCTGTAATCCCAGCACTTTGGGAGGCTGAGGCAGGCAGATCACCTAAGGTTAGGAGTTCAAGACCAACCTGCTAACATGGTGAAATCCCGTTTCTACTAAAAATACAAAAAATTAGCCGGTCCTGGTGGTATGTGCCTGTAATCCCAGCTATTCAGGAGGCTGAGGCGGGAGAATCACTTGAACCTGGGAGATGGAAGTTGCAGTGAGCCGAGATCACGCCATTGCACTCCAGCTTGGGCAACAAGAGCGAAACTCCGTCTCAAAAAAAAAAAAAGCTTTATACAGATAAATGCCATACTGTATATATTTCAGAGCTTCCTACTTAAATCTACCACATTGTTAATGACCATTATTAATTAATGTTTGTTTCTAACGGCAATAAATTCAATGGCTTTGCAGAGGTAGCTGTGAGGTCCCCTACTGCCACGGTGGCCATTTGTTGTCCCTTAAGCCTGGACCTTCCTTTGGTTCTGAATATCCCTTCTGTAGCTGCAGTTGCCTGCTGCCTTTTGTTCATTATCACACTCCATGGAGATCCCATTTGGGGACCTCTTGCTGCCAGTTTTTCTAGTTCCTGCTATAGAAATCCTTTGAAGCAATCTCATTTTTTAACCCTCTGTTGCTTCACTGCTTAGCCTCAGGGTTTTTTATTTTTTTGCCATCAGGAAAATCCTAAATTCCTTGCTGCCTAGGAGGGCTTGGGCAGAAAGAAAATCTATATGGGAGTCGTTGTTGGAGACAAATTAATTTTCTTCCCATACTTTGAGGATGACATTTCCTTGACATTCTTCCATGGGACTTCAGTGTTTACTGCCATCTTTGGTGTTGTAGTTTTGGGGTACCCACTCTAGGTTGGTCTATAATGTGGGAAGCTATTATCTCTGTTAAGGGTTGGGGAGATATATTGCTAGGTATCTTGAGTTATAAATTAGGTTGCTATTTCTTTGAGCCACTAAATGATGTAGCTACAATTTATGTTTAAGAACTTTTGATCAATAAAAAGTTTAATAATGTTTCTTTAGAGAAATTGCATTGTATATTTCAAATAACCAATATTATAGTACAAATATAGTATAGAACTTAAAAACAAACTTGTGCTTTCTTTTTTGTTCTTGTTCAGAATGATTTCTTAATTTTCTTTCTGATTGCTTAATATACCAAAACAACTTCTTTTGATTGACATGTTGAGTATTTGTAGGTTTTTTTGGATTTTCTTTTGTTTTATTAGAAACATAGGTACATTTTTGAAATACTAGATTTACTAAGTTAGAAAGCATCTGAATAGAATTATAGTAGTAGTATTTTTGAAAGCAGTCAACAGTGGAAAATGACTCATCTTTAGGGGACTTTAAGGCAATTTATAAACAGTGATGCTTGCTGAGTAGAGGTTTGCTTTTTAATCTTCCTACTTATGAATAGTCACTGGGTGTTTTCGTAGAATCTGTGACTTCTAGTAACTTGTCTTTCCAAGAATGTTAAAATCAGTGTTTATCTCAGAGAGATCTTATAGCTAGAAATGGTTATCTCTGTTTATGATCATATTCTTGAGCTTTTGTATATATTAAATACAAACTTTGTTATGTGTTTAAGCTTTTTTTGTTTTTAAAATCAATTTATTTTAAAGTTACTTTATAAATTTTCTTGTATAATTTTCTTTATATAAAGGGATGATTTCTTCACTTAGGTAATGTTTGAAAATAAAGATGATTGAAATTTTTTCATTATAAAAAGTCGTAAAGATACACAAAAAAAGGGAGGAATAGTACACTGAACCCCCCATATTTGTCACTCAGATTCAACTATTGTGAATAGAAGTTTTAACTTTAGAAAATGTTGGTTTTTTTTTCTTTTTTTTTTTTTTTTTAATGTAACTATTTTGCAAACTAGTGGGGCTAATTTGCAATTGTAATTTTATGCAGATGATGTGATGCCAGCCACTTACTGTGAAATTGATTTAGATAAAGAAAAGAGAGATGCATTTGTATATGCCATAAAAAATCACTACTGGTACCAGATGTACATAGATGATTTACCAATATGGGGTAAGTATTGTATGTTGTATTTAAGATTTGGGAAAATTTGCATAATCAGAATTTATGTAAAGACTCTGTTAAGGTGATTGTATACTGGATCATGATGTAAATGTGTTTTCACTGTTTTTTACAGAATGATTTTAATACCAGTTTTATGGTCACCTGTTGAAGAATTTTTGACATTGCCATGCCTTACATGAAACTTGCCTAAAATGTAACTTTTATATAGTATAACATGTCAGATTCAAGAATGAAAAAGTGCTTAGAACAATCTAAAAAATTTTTCTGCTTCCATTTTTTTCATATCTTACTTTAATTTGTTTTTTTAAATACAATTAAAGGGACTAATAGGATTTTGAAGTTTCATTCTCTTTTTCTCATGTTGGTACTGTGGTAGTGTATTTTCTTGGTATGATAGTTTCTTGAATGGCTTATTTTGCTAGTTCCTATGTTATTTGCCATAACTCTGCAATTTAAAAAATGTTTATGTTTTTGCTCTTGTTTATCCATATTAGTAGAGAAGAACTATGGCATAGTTAATGCCAATTTATGAATAATCCAAAATCATTTATGTTGGACTTGATTAAATTATTTATAATGCAAAGTACAGCCCACTGTCATGGCCAGTATGTTTGATCACATCTTTGTCTAATTGTTTCTTTCTTTTGTCTCTGGAAATCTGCTGTTATGTATAATGAATGTTTCTTCTAATTCTTAAAATGGTTAGCAGATTACTCTTGTCATGAGCAGTAAACTATCAGAGTCTGAACATACCAGATCAGAGTTTAATATCATACTAAGATGAAATTTATAAGACAGTTAATGTCAAGAGATAATTATATGCATCATCATTACTGTGTTGCATGTTAATTAGGTATATGTAGTAAGCATTTCATATAAATGACTGCAGTTACTATTATGGTAACATAGACATATCTTTGATCAGCTCTGACAGTGATAGGAAGGTGTTCTGAATATTCACTAGATTTTTCTGAGCCTGTAGTTCAGGGAATCCCATTGATTTGGGCTTCCTTCATTTTTGAGAGAACAGGTTTCTTCCCAGTTGTCTTCCCTTGTTTAGAGGTTTGTACAGTGATGCCATCATAGCTTATTGTAGCCTTGAACTCTTGGGCTTAAGTGATCCTTCTCCCTTGGTCTCCTGAGCAGCGGGGACTACAGGTGCACACCACCACGCCTGGCTCTGTGTGTGTGTGTGTGTGTGTGTGTGTGTGTGTATGTTTGTTTGTAGAGACAAGGTGTCTTGCTTTATTACCTAAACTAATCTTGAACTTCTGGCTTCAAGCAATCCTCTTGCCTCAGCCTCCTGAAGTTCTGGGATTATAAGCATAAGCCATCATGCTTTAGATTTTTTCAGTCATAGCTGTGGGGCTCGTTAGCAACAGTGGCAACTGCTTTCCTGTGTTAAATTTATTATAGCCCTGGGATTTTAGAATATGCCCTGTTTGGGGAAATACTTTTGGATGTCCTTGAATGTCTGAACCATGGGGAATCCTTGTCAGGAAAAAAAAAACAAAACAAACTTTGTATCTGACTTTTCATGGGGTAAAGGTTTCAGAGTCTTTTAAAAGCCTCTTAGAGAGTAGCTTCTTACTTGATATAATTATGTCTTTACCCCCAAAGTCTGGTTTTCAGAGTAGATAGATAAATAAACCTTTATGAAATTCATTATTGTCTGGGCGCGGTGGCTCATGCCTATAATCCCAGCACTTTGGGAGGTCAAGGCGGGTGGATCACTTGGGGCCAGGAGTTCGAGACCACCATGGCCAGCCTGGCGAAACCCTGTCTCTACTAAAAATACAAAAAATTTAGCTGTGCATGGCGGTGCACACCGATAGTCCCAGCTACTTCGGAGGCCACGGCACAAGAATTGCTTGAACCCAGCGGGTGGAGGTTGCAGTGAGCCAAGATTGCACCCTTGCATTCTATCCAGCCTGGGCAACAGAGTGATACTCTGTCTCAAAAAAAAAAAAAATAATAATAATAATAATTAATTATTAGAAGGATTTCATGCTGGGTGTGTTGGCTCATGTGTGTAATACTAGCACTTTGAGAAGCCAAGGCCAGGAGTTTAAGACTAGCCTGGGCAGCATAATGAGATTTGTCTCTACAAAAAATAAAACATTTACCCAGGCATGGTGGCACTTGCCTGTAGTCCTAACTACTCTGGAGGCTGAGGTGGGAGGATTGTTTGAGCCCAGGAGTTTGAGACTGCGGTGAGGTATGATTGTGTCACTACACTGCAGCCTGGGTGACAGAGTGAGACCTTGTTTCAATAAAAAATAAAGATAAAAGAAGGATTTCATTATCCCCCTACAGTCCCAAGCAAAACAAAACTATACTTCTTGAATTTGTACCAGTTAGAATCACTTTGGTTAATAAATAGTATTTTATAAGAAATGATTATGTTTTTCCATAATACTTACTAAAGCATAGGGGGAAGGCCCTAAGGAGTAACTTATAGAGCATAAAGCTATTGGGAACTGTTTAGGCTTGGGTGGGGAGCATTGGACAAATAACTGGCAGTCTGAGGGCATGAGAGATGTATCTGCAGCTACCACCTATAATATTTCCCTAACATTGCGGATCTTTTTTTTCCAATATCCCAAATTATGATTGAAGTGATAATTTTAAACTGCATCCTTATTGCCATTTATTTTCAGCGTTCCTTTTATTTTGCTGATTTCCCAGGGACAGATCCAGTAGTTGAGGTATGAAAAGGAGACATGTGCGGGGCGCGGTGGCTCACGCCTGTAATCCCAGCACTTTGGGAGGCCGAGGCGGGTGGATCACGAGGTCAGGAGATTGAGACCATCCTGGCTAACACGGTGAAACCCTGTCTCTACTGAAAACGCAAAAAAAAAAAAAAAAAAAATTAGCCGGGCCTGGCGGCGGGCACCTGTAGTCCCAGCTACTCGGGAGGGTGAGGCAGAAGAATGGCGTGAACCCGGGAGGCGGAGCTTGCAGTGAGCCGAGATCGCACCACTGCACTCCAGCCTGGGCGACTGAGCCAGACTCCGTCTCAAAAAAAAAAAAAAAAAAAGGAGACATGTTAAGTTTTGGTACTATATATACATGTGTACATCTTACTGGGAATGGGTAGATCATAGGTTATTAGAGAAAGTACTAGACTAGGGATCTGGAAACCTTGATTTTAATTTTGATTTGACCACTAGTAGCTGGGTAACCTTGGCAGATGGTGATGTAAGCACTTCCCTGAAATTTTGAGATATTAGGGAGTTGTATTATTCCATTCTAACACCACTATAAAGAAGTACTTAAGACTATGTAATTTAAAAAGAAAAGAGGTTTAATTGGCTCAAGGCTCTGCAGGCTATAATGGAAGCATAGCGGCATCTGCTCAGCTTCTGGGGAGACCTCAGGAAACTTACAATCATGGCGGAAGGTGAAGGGGAAGCCAAGAGTGGCCAGGAGTAGGAGGGAGAGAGGACGGAGGTGCCACATGCTTTTAAACATTAGATCCCAGGAGAACTCACTATCGCAATGACAGCACCAAGTAGGGGTGATGTCAAACCATGAGAAGATGCCCCTGTGATTTAATCACCTCCCACCAGGCTCCACCTCCAGCATTGGGGATTACATTTCAGCATGAGATTTGAGTGGGGATGCAGATCCAAACCCTATCAGTAGTATACATATATAAGGTGATAATTGTTACAATGAAAATGATACTAATGACAAAACATGAACTTTGGGAATCAAATTAGTGTTTGGTTATGCTGAGTTGTTTATCACTTTTTCACTGTAGTATGACCATGACGTGTGTTTGCTGAGTAGTTAATGAAGAGTAGAAGTCCAGTTTGCACTTTTGCCTTATTCTAACCATGAAGAATAATGGTAATATTGCTTTTTTATTAAGAAAGAAAAAAAAAAAAACAAACGTAATGAGCCTTTAGCTTCTAGGATATTTTAAATATTAAGTGGTATTACCTTGCATAAAGTATTTTTTCTTTTTTAGGTATTGTTGGTGAGGCTGATGAAAATGGAGAAGATTACTATCTTTGGACCTACAAAAAACTTGAAATAGGTTTTAATGGAAATCGAATTGTTGATGTTAATCTAACTAGTGAAGGAAAGGTGAAACTGGTTCCAAATACTAAAATCCAGATGTCATATTCAGTAAGTATTTAAATCATTTAATGTAGGAAGTAGTGTTTGTGACCTAATGTCAACAATTTGTGGCTTTGAGCTTTAGTAGATGAATATGTAGCTTGAAATGGGATGCAACAGAATATTATTAAAACTATATTTTCTCAGTGTATCTAAGTAAGCCTCCTAAAAGCAAATTGAGGATTTGCTTCAGGTCTGTAGTATTAGATACCAGTTATGCCTTTGCAGGACCTAAACCTTTTGGTACAGTCAAGTTTACTGTTGTAACTGGGTAATTAGACTAACCCAGTCATGCATTTTTATGGTTATGTTTTTAGATTGCAGTACTTCATGTTGTTTCCCTTTCCTTTTTAATGTTGCAGATAGAAGTGATGCTGTATTGAAAGTTGCTGGATAGATAGTTTATCATGGTTTGCTCTGTCATTTGGAATAATATACTCATGCACAGTGAGAGCTTGTCAGAGCCTTTTAGCAACTGTCAGGCTATTTCTGTTCTCTTAGGCTTAAAAATAGTGGAAATGAGAGAGAAATTCAGTGTAGACAGACTTTCTGCCAGTCATTGCCTCGTAACTGGAATGAGTCCATTGCTAATAGTCAGTTTTGAAAGTTTTTCAAGCTTTGTGCATATGTACCTGATGCAAATAATCCTTGTATAACTGAACTTAATGAAGAAATTTTATAGTTGTAATTAAAGTAATGCAGTCTAAAAATAAAGATGTACAGAATCTTTTTTATTATTATTATTCGTTCAAATATTTATTGAGCAGCTAAGGAGATACAAAGGTGATCCAGAACATGGTCAGAGGTGAGGCAAATGCACAAGTAATAGAAAGCAAAGGGCAAGGTTCACTGAATCACAGCAGTCAGAAGAAAGTGCTTTAGGGAACCAAGAGTGAGATTGTTTCCAGCCTGAAGAGGCATCCGTGGCAAATCAGAAAAGGGGATTGAGATTAAAATAGAAGACTTCACTCTGGATTGTTGATGATACTCATTATGGACTATATTTGTTTCTCCTTTTCCTTTCTCACCATCTTTGGGCTTAATTTACCAGTAGTGCCCAGGACTGTTCAATGCACTTTTTCTATACTTGCATGCATTTTTGCTTTAATGTCTTCTACAGAACTAGGTCCTTTTGGTGTTTTAGGAGGTTTTTTTTCCTGTTTTTGAAGGATTTTTGTCCTTTTGATCTTGGTGTTGATGATTTTGAGTCTTTTCCATTCTGATTTGACTTTTGTGCATTTATGGCTGGATTGTCTTGTGTAGATTTCTTCACTGGTGCTTTTTCTTCAATTTCCCCATCATCAAAATCATTATCATAATCATCTTCATCAACAGCAAGTTTTACTTTTTTCTGTAGAACCTTGCTACCACCTCCAGGGACAGATCGCTTTCCAGATACCCTTAAGAGTTTCACCTCCTCCTCTTTATCTTCTGATTCTGCATCTTCCTCCACAGCTACTAAGTGCTGTTCACTAATATGCACTGGCCCTGAACCACACTTCAACCATAAGAGCACTGGTGGTGTGATTTCAAAGCTCCCAAGGGAAACTGTTGGCAGTACAGACATTTTCAAAGTCGCCAGTGTTTCTTTAATTGGACTGCCTTTGTAATTCATTGCCTCTGCTTCAACAATGTGCAGCCCTTTGCACCAGCCCCTAAACTGACTGTTCTTAAAGATAATTGATGCTCATTTTCATCATTATCCACCTTAAAGTGATAATCTTTGTTGGCCTTTAGTTCACAACCGAAAAGATAGTTTTGGGGCCTCAGGGACACATGTCTGTGTCCATCGAATCTTCCATGGGGTGGCAGCACACAGGTGGGAGAGAAGGCAGACAGAGATAAATGACTTCTGCTCAAGAGAACAGCTGCGCAGGACAGAATCACACCAGGCAGATGTACAGATTCTTATTTTAATTGATTTAGACACTTGTGATATGAGCTTATACTAATTCAGTTCATGTCACATTTATCAGGTCATAATATGTAAGTCAACGAAAGTAAACAGTCCCTTGAGAACTGAAATGACCCCTCTAAGGAAAGTTGTTAAGTTTTGTCAATAAACAGAAAAGTTGATTAGTTTTATCATAACTGTTTCCATTTCTCATGTTGTAAGTAACTTTCCTCCATTTCTCTAGTGAATTTTAATTCTTGGTGTGTGTAAATAGTTCTGTATTTTGCTCAGAGTTCTGTCATCAGATTATTTGTTTACTGGCCTTTATTTTCAAATGAAAAATTTTTTTCAGGTAAAATGGAAAAAGTCAGATGTAAAATTTGAAGATCGATTTGACAAATACCTTGATCCGTCCTTTTTCCAACATCGGGTAGGTAAATAGTGTAATTTAAGACATTGAATATGTACACCAATTCGTTTAACAAACATTGAGCATCTGTCATTTGCAGGGCACTGTGTTGAGGATGGTGGATTAAAAGATTTAGCTAATAGTGATTTAAAGCATGAGCTTGAAATCGTAAGGGCGATAGGGAGTTTTAGAGGAGCAATAAAAAAACTTCCTTCTTTGTGCTTGTGGTTTAAACCAATTAAGAGATATACAAAGAAGAATATAACATATGGGAAGCCAAAATATCACTAATAAGGTGAATATTAGGTGACTGCGTTGCAGAATGGATAGCGCATTGGACTTCTAATAGGGTGAGTAGTGGAGAATGTGGCTTATATCTGTGATCAAGTGGGCTTCTTACTACTGAAACTCAGAATTAGACTTAACACACTCAAGAGTATATTGTAGGCTTCCCTACATGGGCACTTGCCCTTATACAACTTATGGTGTGAGAAGGAACAGAATGTGCGCATCAGAGGGAGGTAATGAGAGAGTGGATTGAGATCAGGAATTTTTGCTTGTGGAAATCCATCCATGTAGAAAGAAACGTCAAGAATGGGAAGAAATGCCCCCCACCCCACTTCTCCCATCCCCCACTGACAGATACTCGCTGAATTTTAGTTCATGAAGGCAGTGACATTAGTGTTGGTTTTGTACAGGTAGTTTTGATTCTTTATAGCAAAAATCACACTTTGTTTTGGTGGTTTCGTCCTCAAGGATGGAGATAAAAAGACAGGGCATAAGAGGATATATCTGTTCTTCTGACTTTCTTCCTGAATTGCTGCTTCTTTGTTTTGATCTAATCTTTTGGACTAGAATTTTAAAGTTTATTAATCACCTATTTTTGAGATGGTCCGTAAGTTTTTGTTGTCTCAGATTTACATATTACTGTTAGGTTCCATTCTTAGACTCTACTGGAACCTATCACTATTTCTGATCTTCCTCAGAGTTCAAAGATTTTAACAATTAAGCTATTTGGGATTTAGTCTTTTTGAGACAGTCTTGCTCTGTCCCCTGGGCTGGAGTGCAGTGGCGTGATCTCATCCCACTGCAACGTCGGCCTCCTGGGTTCAAGCGATTCTCCTGCCTCAGCCTCCCGAGTAGCTGGGATTACAGGCACGCACTACCACGCCTGGCTAATTTTTGTATTTTTTTAGTAGAGATGGGGTTTCACCGTGTTAGTCAGGCTGGTCTTGAGCTCCTGACCTCAAATGATCCACCTGCCTTGGCCTCCCAAAGTGCTGACATTACAGGCGTGAGCCACTGCGCCCTGCCTGGACTGTTTTTACTGAAGGATTTAGCATATTACTCTTGGAGCTAAAATTTTCTCCCCTACCTCAATCCCCACCTCAACTCCACCTGCTATGTGTTCTCAAGTATAATGCTCAGGCAATCCTGAGGGTATGGATGCAGATAATTTCAAGATTTAGATAACATTTGAGGATATGAAGGGTCTTAACTGGCACTCCCTACTGGAACTCTTAGGTCTGCCTTGTTTCTAGCCCCACTGGGCATTGACAACTTAGGGGAAAGACTGCCTTTTAGTATTTTCACGATAGAGCAGTATACTGTATTTATTATTTCAACACATATTAATTGAGCACCTGCTATCTGCCAAGCACTGTATTAGGTAAGTAGGGATACATTAGAAAATAAAGGCAAAGATCTATACCCTCTAGGAACTTATGTTTTAGTTGAGGAGATGTGAAATAAATACAATAAGTAAAACATACTGTATTTAAAGAGAAGTGTGTCAAAAAAGAAAAAGTAGACAGCAGAACAAGAGTACCGGGGGTCGGGTAAGTTACAGTTTTATATTCTGTAGTCAAGGTAAGCCTCTGAAATGGACTGTTGAGCAAAAGCTTGAAGGAGTTGAAGGAAATTAAAAATGTGGGTAATGTGGGTATTTAGGGGAAAGAGTATTCCAGGCAGAGGCAACACCGTTGAAAAGCCTATTAAAGGGAGGATATGCTTATTGTGGTTTGAGGACCTGCAAGAAGATGAAGTCAGAGAGGTAGCAGGAGCCAGATCATCCATGGTCATTTTAAGGACTTTGGATTTTACTCTTGAGTGCAAAGGGGGCTGGGGAGCACTGTAGTGTTTTCAGCAGGGGGGCAACAAATCTGACTTTTGTTTTAAAAGGATCAGATTATTATGTGGGTTCAGGAAGTCAAAGGTAGAAGCAGGGAGAACAGTGGAGAGGCTGATACAGCAATCCAGGTAAGAGGTAAGGTAACTCAGATCAGGGTGGTAGCAGGGTAGGTGATGAAAAGATGTTAGATTGTGAGTGTATTTTGAAGTTAAAGCCGGAGGCATTTCCTGATTGATAGGAAGGTGAAGAAGAGTTGAGATAAACTCTAGGGTTTTTAGTCTGAGTGGAGCTGACATCCCTGGGACTGTATTTGGAGGAGATTTAGAGGGGAAGGTTAGGGTATGGTTTGGGACATGTTAGTTTTGGTGTGTCTGTACGATATCCAAATGGATATATTGACCTTCAAATTGGATATATCAGTCCTGGAGTTCAGGAGAGAGGTCTGGGCTAGGGATACAAATTTTGCAGTAATTGGCATATAGATCATATTTGTAGCTATGAGACTGAATGTAATAATTGGTAAGGAAGGGAAATGTAGGGAGAGATGAGTACCAAGGACTAAGCCCTGGGTACAGTACTAAGAGTTTAGGAAGAACAGGGGAGTTCAGTTAAGGGCTTTGGGAGGAAAAAAAGAATGCATGGTGTTCTGAATTCCGAGAGAAGAAAGTGTATCGTGGAGGATCGAGAGACGAGTCCTGAATTTTTGCTGATGGGTCAAGTAAGATGAGCACTGAAAAGTGACTGTTGGATTAACCTGGAGTCATTGGTGAACTTGACAAGAATTTTGGTATAATGATGGGGCATTCAGAATCTGAACAGAGCTTCTGTAAGAGAGAATGGGAGGAGAGGAATTGGAGACAGCAAGTATGGACTTGTGAGGAGCTTGGCTGCTAAAGGGAGCAAAGAAATGGTGCAGTAGCCAGTGCAGAAAATGGAATTAGGAGATTTTTCTTTTTCTTTTTTTTTAAGATGTAAGAAAAACATTATATGCTGATGGGGTTCAGTGGAGGTTGCAAAACTGGCAGTGCAGGAGAAAAAGGAGAGAAATACTGCATCGTTTTCCTTAAGTAGAAGGAGAGGATATGATGTGCAAGTATAGGGATTGCTTCTAATACGGTGACTAACAGCACAGGCAAAGGAGCTAGAGCTGAATTCAAACTCTGATGCTTTGCTGCATACTATTACCTTGGTTAAATGATTCGGTCCTTAAGCTTCTGTTCCCTTAATAGTGAAGCAAGGATTATAGTACCTTGCAGAGCTGTTGGAGAATTTCACGTTGATACAAAGCACCCAGTTCAGTGTTTGGCACATAGCAGGTAAGAGGTAGTATTGTTGGTATAGTTATTTATCTCCAGTTGTGTTCTAAAATTTATGACAAATTGAGGGTGCAGCTTCAGGATTAGTGACACTAGAGGGTGCTGGCATGCAGCAATTAGTAGGGTTAGTAAACGTCTTTGTGACATCAGGTTTCTTTATTTTTAAGAAGTATTTTCCCTGGTATAATAATTTCACAATTATACAACATCTCATAATTTTTAGAATAAAGGAATGTTATAAAATTTCAGGTTATTACTACATTATAATAGATTAGTATATATCTTAGATTAGAAAATAGCAGAGCTTTTGTTAGAAATTTCAACGTTTAATGTGTGTCTAATTAGTATAGTTACTAGTAATTATATAAAACTTAAAAAATTTGATAAATTGACTAAAAGAAGGTATGTGTCATTTTTCTTTCCCTTTCGAGCTTTTCTGGGTTAACATCGCAGGGTGGGAGCAAAATAAAATCTTTGGAAAATCATAGATTGCTTTTATGAACCTTAAATGATACTTTTACAATAAACTAGATTTATATAATCTTTTTTGAGCAAACATTTAAAAAAACATTACATTTCTTGATTCCTTTATAATTTCACTAGATTACTCAATAAATAAATTGTTGAATGAAGTAAGGAATAATCTGAAGAGGCTGTCTCCTGTTTTTCAAGAAGAGCCGTAGAGTTTATCCCATCCCTGAAATCTCAGGGTGGGTAGCAGAGCCAGGACTGCCCTTCAGCTTCATGCACATATTCAGCACGTTAGTCCAAGTTAACATATGTCCTAATCATACACAGCAATACATATGTATGTACCTGTAGAATTTTAGAGCAGGAGGATATCTATGAAGAACTGGAATATGTAGATAAGAGGTTTCATGGAGGGAAAGGTGCTTGTGTTGGAATATAAAGACTGGGTAGAATTTGCTAAGGGGAGTAGAAATAGATCCCATGTGAGAAGAAATTATGAGAAAAATGCAGAGGTGGAAGTGAGTATGCTGTGCTTGTGGGTTCTTGAAGAGGAATAAGCCTTATTGGAATATAGCATATAATGGAAAGAAAAGCTGACTAGATAAGGTGAGATGGCCGGGCGCGGTGGCTCACGCCTGTAATCCCAGCACTTTGGGAGGCCGAGGCGGGCGGATCACAAGGTCAGGAGATCGAGACCACGGTGAAACCCCGTCTCTACTAAAAATACAAAAAATTAGCCGGGCGCGGTTGTGGGCGCCTGTAGTCCCAGCTACTCGGGAGGCTGAGGCAGGAGAATGGCGTGAACCCGGGAGGCGGAGCTTGCAGTGAGCCGAGATCGCGCCACTGCACTCCAGCCTGGGCGACAGAGCGAGACTCCGTCTCAAAAAAAAAAAAAAGATAAGGTGAGATGGCCATATTACAGGGAGTATAGAATGTTGGAGAAAGTAGCTTAGATTTGATATAAGAGAAATAGGGTATACAACTCTAAGTTTTATAATAGTGGAGTGATATATGAACATGCTTTGGAAAGATTTCCTTGATAGCTTTTTACAGGATAGATAGGAAGGGGAGAGACCAACAAACAGGCCAACTAGGAGGCCATTAGTGCTATCAAGGTATGAGGTGATGGCATGGGAATGAAGCAGAATGGATAGATACAAGTCATTTTGAAAAAAGAATGCTTAATAATACTTATGAAGAATTAAGGAGAAGGGAGAGCCAGAGATAATTGTAAAATTTCAAAGCCAAATGTTAGTACCATTAGCAGAAGTTAGAGAATCAGAAACAAGTATTATATGTGAGGTGGAAGATTATGAGTGTACTTTAGGGCAGTCTGAGTCTGACATTCCAGAAAGACATTCAAGTGGAAATTATTGTAGTTAGCAAAAACCTGAAACATGAGGGTGAAAGAAGACTAGTGATTTGGGGTGGGATGGGAGGTCGGGGAGAGGGTGTTACCATCATCATTGGAATGCTGGTTAAAAGTTCTGAGAACCTAAAGAAGTCACAGCAGAGTACTAAGACTGGAGCTTTGGGAGAAGTTCACAAAGGATGGGAGGAGCCAGCATGGAAGATGAAAGAGGAGAAGCAGCAGTGAAGTAGGATGCTTTCCTGACAAGGAAAGGTCAGATGTGGCAGAGAGATCAAGGAGAGTGAGGCAGATAATTGGCCGCTGAATCTGTTTAGAAGTTCATTGCAGGCCTTTGAGAGAAATTTTGTGGGACAAAAGTGAGATTGTATTGTGTTTTGGAGGAAGTGAGGGAAGAACTGGAACATGTCTCCTTTGAAAAGTATTGACATTGAAAGGATCGGGAGGTGAGAAGATGGAAAGAATGAGGGACAAAAGATGAAGCAAACACTTCAGAAGAGAATAATATCAATAACAATAACTTTTAGATTTTATTTAGTGTTTATGATGTGCCAGGCTTACCTTTGTTGTTTAAACTTTATGACAACCCCAGGGAGTAGACATCATTGTAGATAAGGACCTTTGGAGATTGCTGATGCTGGTGAAAGGTGGAGGGGTTGGGATGCAAAATGAGAGGAGAAAAAAACACCTCAAAATGTGGATGTGGAAAGATTGTGTCATGATGGATAGTAGAAGACAGAATTAGCTTCAAGGGAAGGCAGGAGAAAGGATGGTATTGGGGCCTTGAAGAGAGGAGAGAAATTTGGGCACTATCCCTAAAGATCTTTTGGGAATTAAAATGTAAATAAAGAAATAACTGGGCAGTGCCACAGACCTAGTTCAAATCAGATGTGCTACATTTTGAGTAGTACCTTGTGACTATGAACCAGAATCTAGATGTAATATTGTAACAAATGTGTGGATAAAATCAAAGCCAAGTGCTTCAAGAACATTGAGGAACTAAAGGATGCCTCAATATTCTATGTAACATGCGTTTGGAAAGGGCTGCATAATGATGGTGATAGGGTGAGGATGAACTAACCTGGAGCAAGTGAAGCAAATCATTCAGAATGGTAACCTAAGTCCATGGCAGCCAACTATAATGGTTTAGTCTTAGTATTTTAAGGAGGTTTTCAGATTGTTCAGTTAGAGAGAAGGGAACTAACATTTACTGAGCATCTAAGGTGCCATGCTTTATATATACATTATTAAACCCCACAAAGCAATGACAAGATAAGTATTATCTCCTCCATTTTCCAGATGAGAAAACTGCAGTCACATAGCCAGAAATTGGCTATGTTTGACTCCAGAGCCCATGTTTTTTCCATATAATGCTGAATAGTATAGGCTATCTGGCCAATTGTACTTTTTTTTTTTAACAATAACTTTGATTTTGAAAATTTATATAAATGGTAGCTTGTTTTCAACATATGGGAGCTTATTGTAAAGAAAGCCAATCCCCTTAGCATAATAAATACTCATCCTCAAAGTGTCTTAAATTTGGATTTTTGTCTAAAAGATTTAATTAAAGACTTTTTTTTTCTTTGCATTAACATCCAGTTGTCCTTGTGGAACCTATGAATTTTGGGCTGGTATTGCAGGTTGGTAACATTTTATTTTCTGTTATTTTAGATTCATTGGTTTTCAATTTTCAATTCCTTCATGATGGTGATCTTCTTGGTGGGCTTAGTTTCAATGATTTTAATGAGAACATTAAGAAAAGATTATGCTCGGTACAGCAAAGAGGAAGAAATGGATGATATGGTGAGTAAACATTTACATTATATTTGTAAAAACATTTTAACTGAGTGTTAAGTTTTAAATGTTGGAAGGTAGGTCATAATTTCTTATCGGAAGTCTTGGGGCCAGATGAGTTTCCAGAATTCAGGATTTTTAGAGTTAAGAAAGATGTAAAATGCCCAGTGTGCTCTATAACCATGCCCTGTAATCAAATAATACTATTATTTTTTTCAGCAAAACATATGAACATTCACCCGAAGTGGGATAAATAAATAGTGTAACCTCTTGTTAGTTCAAGCCAAGTTTTGCCACCAAGTAAGAGTATGTCAGACCTAAGAAACAAACTGTTAGTTCTTAGAACTCTTTATTTCAGAATTGCATCTAGGAGGATGTAGACCTGTATTAGTAACTTTCTAATACTGTTAAATATTGCTTAAAATTCAGGGAATGGGTAGAAGGATTAATTTATGTTTAGTTTAGTGGGTTCAGAGGAAAGATTTGTTTTCTAAGTTCTTTCACTAAGTTAGAGAACAAAAAGCGTGTTATATGGAGTGCTAGCTAATGGACTTTCCATATAGGTAAACTGTATCATTAAATAGGAAATTTGTCTTAAGAGACAGGCTGGAGTGTAGTGGTGTGATCATAGCTCACTGTAACTTCAAACTCAAGAGCTCAAGTGATCGTGCTGCCTCAGCCTCCTGAGTAGCTAGGACTACAGGAACAAGCCCCCACCCCTGGCTATTTTTTTATTTATTGTAGAGATAATTTCACTATGTTGCCCAGGTTGGTCCTGAGCTCCTGGCCTCAAGCAATCCTCCAGCGTTGGCCATCCAAAGTGCTGGGATTATAGGTGTGAGCCACTGTGCCTGGCTTGGGAAATAGTTTAAAATTTTAAATTTTAATATACTAGGGTATATTGTGAAGTATCAAAGGGTTGATAAAGCATTTGGTGCCTCTTAACTGTATCTGATTAGGATTCTCCCCACCACAACAGATTACCTTGAGGGACTGCTATTCCTTAGTAAATATTGTTTTAGCTGTGTTAGAAACTGTTTAAGGAACACTTGCTTACTAAGGTTGCAAAGTAAAAATTGAATTCTTTTTAAAAAAATGCTATATAGACTCTTAAATAAAAACATTCATATCGAATATTTCCCCCATATGTTTTCTTAGATTCTAGGTGCTAAAGGACATTTCTGCATTCTTAGGGCATCTAGTACTGGTTTTGATACTCTTCTCTTTCGCTGTCCACCTAGCCCCTGATTGTATATGAGGTACAGCTATGAGGTGAATGGCAAGAATAGTGTCTGATAGTGACATTAAGAGAGTCAGTGCACTGTTCTCCCAATTTGACCATTTCTTTTTGTTACTAAACCTTTTCTTTTTCCATTATTTGAGATTCTCTGAGCGCAACCAGAAGTCAACTTCCTGAACCTCAGCATTTTAACATTGTTATTAAGGCAGTGATCATTTTAAGTTTGGAATATATTTTCTCAATATTTTGAATTTCTTTAAGTAGCTATAAATTTGGAGGGAGGAAACTTACAACTGTGATTTTTACCTATTTACTATGTTTTAGTTTGATTCTGAATGATTTGCTTTTCTCTCTATATATTTGTATATAGGATAGAGACCTAGGAGATGAATATGGATGGAAACAGGTGCATGGAGATGTATTTAGACCATCAAGTCACCCACTGATATTTTCCTCTCTCATTGGTTCTGGATGTCAGATATTTGCTGTGTCTCTCATCGTTATTATTGTTGCAATGATAGAAGATTTATATACTGAGTAAGTGCCTACACTTAACTTTATTATGTCTTTATTCTTGAATAGTTTTAATACTGGAATCTTTTAAGTCCATCATAATTAAATCGTTACTTATTTCCTTTATCTTACAATTTATGATAAATATCATAAATGCAGACAGACAAATTAAATAATGAACAGTAGTCTGTATTTTTCTGTTACATGCCAAAACTTACTAGCATTACTGAACATTGTGGTTTGTTATAAAGGTTATATGTTCCATTAAAGATACAACAGAGGTTACTTTCAGTTCATAGCTGTTTGACAAAGTAAATAGGCATTTTTTTTAAAGTTGAAGATCCAATTAGAGCTTCATCAGAAGTACAAGAATTTCAGTTACTAAGTTACTTCATATTTACCTTGAGAACTGGAAAACATCAGAGTAGAAGAAAGCACTGTAAATAATAGTAAAAAGAGTGATTAAAAAGTCACGTAAGGTTAGAAAAATAATTGATGACTTCTTTAGAAAAGAACTCCTGGTTCAGTATGCATCCTATCTTGACACGATTTTTGGTAATTCTTTCTTCGCAAACAAAACCATTTGTAAGAAATTCTCAATTTTAGGTCTTTGAATTATGTGAAAAAGTTATACATTCACAGAAGATCTCAGGTCCCTATTCAGTGCTCAAAGCCACAACCTCTATGAAGCAAACACATTCTGGTGCCTGGGTGGTAGCGATTATAATTCAGGCATTTCAGGTGCTGCCTCATGAAGTCCTCAATCAGAATGACACTTTTCTCTAGTTATATTTCATGCCTCTACTTTAGTTCATAATGCATTCTTTCCTCTATATGCCTGGCATTTGGTGGGCAAGCAATAAATCCTTGCTGAAAGAATGGCTCTTTAGTTGCATATTAAATATTTAACTGTATACTAAACATTTGTTTCCTCTACTAGATAGTAAGTTCCTTGAGAGTAAAGATCAGGTCATAACTTACCTTTGAATTCTCAAAGTACCTACTTAAGGAGCTTTGCATGTGGAAGGTATTCAGTCAATGCTTGTTGAACTGAAATGAATATGTGTTAACCAACAAAGCTATTTCTCTGTAGTGTTGGTTGTATTTCTTTAATATAACCTTTTGAATTCATTTACCACATGAGCTTTAAAATAACCCAAATCTAAACTTCAGAGTTCTGGTGAGTAGTTCATATTTTCGGGTATAATGTATTTCAGATAAACTGGACCCTAAATACAAGAAAACATTTCAAATCTACCAAGAAGTCGTGCTTTACATTAAACACTGGATTAAGTTAATCACTACTGGATTGACACTGGCTGTACTTTCACAGTCTTATGAGCCACTAGAAGATAATCTCTTCTAGAATCCAAGTTTTTGCCGCTTCCTTTTCAAAATGTTAGTGTTACAATTTGGCAACTCATTTTTTTTTTTTTTTAATGCAGAAGCTCTTCTACTTAGAGACCTTCAACTTTTATAAATAAGAAACCACTCACTAATGTATAATATTAGCAGGCAAGTCATGCATTGTTATTTTAGCCTATAATTACTGTAAGTGGTTGTTCTGTGTTGTGTTTATTTGAAGTGAATGTAATTCATTACTTATATAAGAACTAAAGCATTAAAGATTTATTATTATATAATAGTGGCCAACTTACTGAGGTTTCACTTTAGGTATTTCATGCACATTTGATCCCTTAATCTTCACGTCAACCCTGTGAAGGAACTATTCTATTTCTATTCTACAGACCAGGAAACTAAAGCTCAGAGAAATAATCTGAGATCAATGAGCACCCTTTATTAGTAAAGAGTGTTAGTGAGCTGGGATTGGAACCTAGGCAATCTTATTCCAGAACTCTTTTCTTAATTTGCTATGTTACGGAAATGAAAATAGAGATAATAATACAAAGTGGTGAGAAAATGAAAAATTTGCACACAAAATTGGGATAAATCACTTGAATAGGAATGATTCTAGAGGATAAAGAGCAGATAATGTAACGTAAAAGTTACTTTGCCTCTGTGGTCACTATAGCAATCAGAGGAAAACTATTTTGAGGGTAAAAGGTAGAGGATCAGTATCAATGTGGGTGCCTGTTATAGTGTGATATTGAGAAGGCATAGAGTTTGAGAAGGTGAGGAGTAAGTTTGTTAGTGCTGCTGCTGCTGCAGCTACTCTGAAACTTTTCAGCGGAGAGTGGTAAGGCTGTGGCACGTGTAGGCTAAACACTTCTTCAGGTGTTCCCCTTGTCCCATCTTAGATGAATAAGGAGGACTGTTACCTCCCTCAGCAGATTTTTCAGTGTAGATAAAAATGGTTTATTTGAGGGACAGGGGGAGGGAATGCCCATAGAATATTTGTGAACAAAGAAATAGACTTTTTAAAATAGACTTTTTAAAAATCATATGTCTGATTTTAATTTTTAAATTTTTACTTTTTTTTTTTTTTTTTTTTTTTTGAGGTGGAGTCTTGCTCTGTCATCCAGAAGGGAGAGCAGCGATGCGCTCTTGGCTTGCTATCACCTCTGCCTCCCAGGTTCAAGCAGTTCTCCTGCCTCAGCCTCTTGAGTAGCTGGAATTACAGGCACCTGCCACCACACATGTCTAATATTTGTATTTTTAGTTGAGGCGGGGTTGTGCCATGTTGGCCAGGCTGGTTTCAAACTCCTGACCTCATGTGATCTGCCTACCTTGGTCTTCCAAAGTGCTGGGATTACAGGTGTAAGCCACTGTGCCCGGCTTAAAAATCATTTTCAGCAGTATGAGGGAAACAGAGAAAGTCTCAGTGTTATTCCATCTAAAATAATAGTATTTAATATAGATGATACTACTATTTTATTTCTGTTTGCAGGCAAGAATCATAAGCAGTTGAATTAAGTTATGAAACAGACGATTCTAGTCATTTTTTTTAACAGATGAACATCTTGTTCCATATTATGGGGTTGGTTTACAGGGTCACAGAACAGTTTTAGTGTCAGCTTCTAGTATTTTTGCTAAATAAATGTGAAATACTTGCTTAGAATGTATCAAAACATTTAACTGCGGTTAAAAAAATTAGCATCAGCCAGGTATCATGTAAATGCAGTTTTAACTACAAATTCATTCACTATAGAGAATCTTTTGAGTTTTATTTGTAGTCCAGGTTGTGATATTTTTGTGTTTCTGTTAAAGTTATCTTTAAAATTAAACTAATATTAATATAATAGACTGTATGATGTTTTCTTTAGATTGTTGGTTTTAATTTATCTTTTTTTTTTTTTTTTTTTTTTGCCTTTTTAGGAGGGGATCAATGCTCAGTACAGCCATATTTGTCTATGCTGCTACGTCTCCAGTGAATGGTTATTTTGGAGGAAGTCTGTATGCTAGACAAGGAGGTAAATTTAGGAATTCTCACTTCATGTTGTTAATTATAGATGCTAATATTTTACTATGAGATTTTGTTGGTTCGTTTGTTTTGAGAGAGTCTTACTCCATCTCCCAGGCTGGAGTGCAGTGGCGCAATCTCTGCTCACCGCAACCTCCATCTCCTGGGTTCAAGCGATTCTCATGCCTCAGCCTCCTGAGTAGCTTGGAATTACAGGTGTGTGCCACCATGCCCAGCTAATTTTTGTATTTTCAGTAGAGACGAGATTTCACCATGGTAGTCAGGCTGCTATGAAACTCCTGACCTCAAGTGATTCGGCCTCCCAAAGTGCCTGGTCTACTGTGAGGTATTTAAATTTAAAATGGGCAGAACAGCCGTTGTAAAATTCTTTGTTATCTCATTTCACATAATTTCTACCAAACCTATTGTGTGTTCTATCTTGCTTTTGTGGAATTCTCGCATTTTATTTCCTAAAATTGTGAATAATTAGTAGATAATCTCCCTTGTGCACCATGTAATTTGCCCTGATGAACGTGTAGGAGAGTGCATTTAAGTTATTGATACTATTTGCTTTGAGGTGCCTGGCTCTAGATGTGCTCCATGTGATGCATCTACACAGAAAAAGAGCTTTATAGATGAGTATAAAGGCGTGTGTAATGGCCTGTGGGTAAAGTTTCTGGACAATGGAAAGAGAATAGGAAGGAAAGTTATGTATTTCTGTTGACTGTTAGTGTTTATCAAAGGACCCTTTGCAAATATTTCTGCTATTCTTTGTCACAGTCTTTTGCTAAGAGCACTTTGTCTTAAATATCCTATTGCTCCTTTAATACTATTACCTGAAATTGATGGAACTAATAACACGATAGTACAAGGATACTGCTCCTTGGTGTTTTTTTCTGCAATGGCATTCAGGGGTCTTTAAATTCTCTTGTATTCCCTGCAGTAGTCTGAGGTCAGAAAAGTACAAAAATTGGTAGATGTGCATATTTTAGTTTATGAATGAAGTAGTGTTGAAATACCTTAAAATTATATTTCGTTTTCCACAGCCCATCTTAAGCAGTGTCAGTAATAGGGGATCCTGCCTTCTTTTCGTAGACTGGGCACACTTACAGGTTATAGGAAATCAGAGCGTAGGATTATTTAAAATTCTCTCAGGATATCTTGGTTTACCATTGCTTTTTTATTAATCTTCTTGACTTAATGTGACCTGTACCTTCAGTATAGATAATTATTTGGATTGACTGAGGGAGTATCATTATGGGTTCCTGACTATTTTAGGTAGATGTTCAGTCTCTAAATTCGACTTGTGGGTATGGGAAATGAGTCCTATCATAAAAGACCACATCCTAAGGAAATAAGGACGCATGAGGCAACTTTTAATTTGAATTTGACCTGGAAACTAGTTAGGCTAAAATTTTAGTTTATGACTCTCAAAATAGTCTCCACAGCAGAAACAGATTTATTTAAAACAGGAAATTTATTTAAAGTTGGACATAAATTTGTTTTTAGTCTGATTACAAGTTAAGAACACCCAGCCCAACTTTCCTTTACTACACTTATTCTTGAAAGCTGACAGAGTTCAGGCTCAGGTCTAGGAATATCAAGTCTTACAAAATATAATCTAAAGATTATGTTCTAATTGGTAGTGTCCTGAGGAGATCTGATAGTGTCTTGATATTTTGTCTGATCAAGCCTCAAAAACTTTTAATGTAGAGGTCAACCCAGGGAATCAAGAATTTTTCAGAGTTATCTCAGGATTTGAACTACAGTGAAGCTCAAGGTCTTCACACTGTCCTCAGTGCACTATAGTGCTATAGATCTAGTTTGGAGCCAGTGGTATCCAGGACCTTAGCCAGAGACTTCAAGGGTTTGGAGAGCAGTAGAAAGCCCAGCAATGCAGATACTTGGGCTACTTATTGTACCCAGTGGAATGTGTATGGGATTATTTTTGACTGTTAGAAGGAAAGGGAGAAATAGAGAGTTGGATAAGGAGTTTTGTTTATTTGTTTATTTTATTTTATTTTTATTTTTTGCGATGGAGTTTCGCTCTTGTCTCCCAGGCTGGAGTGCAATGGCACGATCTCAGCTCACTGCAACCTCCGCCTCCTGGGTTCAGGCGATTCTCTTGCCTCAGCCTGCTTAGTAGTTAGGATTACAGGCATGTGTCACCATGCCCAGCTAATTTTTGTGTTTTTAGTAGAGACAGGGTTTCACCACGTTGGCCAGGCTGGTCTCGAACTCCTGACCTCAGGTGATTCGCTCACCTCAGCCTCCCAAAGTGCTGTGTTTACAGGCATGAGCCACCACGCCTGGCCACAGGTTTATTGATACATGTCTGAATCTGAGAAGATAGTGGAAAGTACAGGAAAAAATGCTAGAAAGGTGTTGGAATTAAATAGAATAATACTTTAATTAATCACCACTTTTTTGTGTTGTTCAAATGCTGGATATCAGTTAGAAAGGAGAAGTTCTTGAAACTTACCCAGAAAAGAAATGAAACAGGAGAGAAAGCTCAGAATTAAGGAGTTTTTCTGGAGGAACGTTACGATTTTAGTAACAGATGTTTTAAAAGAACTTTATATAGCAGAAAACTAAAGTTAGGGTATTTATATAGCAGAAAACTAAAGTTAGGGTATTGCTTATTTTTCCATGGTACTTTCTATTTGGGTCCCTGTTGCCTATTATTGAGTTGAATTTTGATAGTGATTCAGTGTTTCTAAGCTGTTTGAAGATATTTTCTACCAGTTTTACACTCTGCTGTATTAATTAGAAAGACAGCTCCCTGTTGCTCTTTTGGTCTGTATGAGCACAATTGAAGATTTTTTTTTTTTTAATTGCGTAGTCAAAAAATTTGTTTCCTTGATTATTTGAATAATAGAAGCTCAATGTCTAGAATTTTGGCAATACACAGAGGTACAGAGAAACAGTAAAACTTATAAATCTGTAGTTCTGATTGCTGAGAGAGAGCTTATGAAACACATTGTTCTTTTTCTTTTCAAACATAGAAATGCTCTTAAGTACATACTTATTTTAGAGCTAAGAACAAACTTAGAGACTATCTAACTCAGAGATTTTTATTTTTTATTTCACGTTTAATTTTTTTTTTTTCCCTGTCTTAGGGTGCTGAAAAATCATAAGTGGGTTTCTGGTGAAGTTCTTTTTTTTTTGACTCACTGGTTTTTAGACTTTTTTCTTCTTTTTAAAGCAGTATAACCCGCTTTTCAAATGAAAGCTTACATGAAACTCCAGTGTGTAAAACTGTTGAAAACGTAATTGTTCTGGTTGAAGCATGGGTAAGGGGATCTGGGATTTTTCTTCACCAGTGACTTCATGGGCATGCCAAGAAGCTCCAGAATTCCAAGGAATAGTTTAAAAGCCCCTTTCTCTTTTTTTTTTTTTTGGTTAGTTTATTTTAAACCAATAATAAAAACCCCTTTCTAGGCCAACTTGTAGCCTAGAGAGATAGAGTGGCTTATGAAAGTTCACAGCAGTTCAGTGGCAGAGTCAAGATAAAACGTCGGAATATTTACTGCAGGTCATTGCTCTTTTCCAGTGCACCCACTTCAGAAGCTGTGATTTCACTATACATACTTGAAAAGCTGTGGTATTTGTTAGCTATTGTTTTGAAACAATTATTAAGATGTTAAATTTCATGATCTTTATATTAAAATTTCAAACAAATAATTTGGTACTAAATAATTATATTAAACTCTCATAGTTTCCTTTCTTTTCAGGAAGGAGATGGATAAAGCAGATGTTTATTGGGGCATTCCTTATCCCAGCTATGGTGTGTGGCACTGCCTTCTTCATCAATTTCATAGCCATTTATTACCATGCTTCAAGAGCCATTCCTTTTGGAACAATGGTGAGTTACTTGAATCTTACTTTTAAACTGAAAAAGTATACACATTCTAACTGAGACCTACTGTCCCTCCAAAATACGTCTTATTAGATGTTTTGATAGTTTCAGTCAGTTCCTACCCAGTCCTGGAAAGTTAGATGAGGAAAATACTATTGTTAGCCTCCATAAAATTTTGGTTAAGTTTAAACCTATAGTTGGCTTTTTATTTTTTCTTGATTCTGTAAGCCAGTAAAGAGAAAGGCTGACTTTAAAAGAGAGCACTGGCCAGGTGCGGTGGCTCACGCCTGTAATCCCAGCACTTTGGGAGGCCAAGGCGGGCAGATCATGAGGTCAGGAGATCGAGACCATCCTGGCTAACACAGTGAAACCCTATCCTTACTAAAAATACAAAAAAAAATTAACTGGGCGTGGTGGTGGGCGCCTGTGGTCCCAGCTACTCAGGAGGCTGAAGCAGGAGAATGGCATGCACCCAGGTGCAGTTTGCAGTGGAGGTTGCAGTGAGCTGAGATGGCGCCACTGCACTCCAGCCTGGGTGACAGAGCCAGACTACATCTCAAAAAAAAAAAAATATAAAACAAACAAACCTCACTAAGCATTTATGTCAATAATATACGTTGCTATAGATGTTAAAATGTGTTCACATATCTTACCTGTAAGCACAGGCTTGGAAATGCTTTGAATTATTTAAATATATTACAACTAGAACACATAAAATGAGTTAACCCACAGTCTCCCAAATCTTGGTGTTACCTTTTTACTAGAAACAGAATTTTAGGCCTAGACTAGAGTGAAGGCTTAATGTACACTTGTGCATACATATTCATACATGTATATGCCAATGCAAGTTGCAGGGTGGTTACTGCTTTTAACAGAGGCCCAATAACTTAGTCACGGTCATACAGACAGTTAATGGTAGAACTGCCACTAGAGCCCACAATCTCTGTTTTAATCTTGTTTGGGTTTTCTTTCTATTATATGGGAGGCAACAAAGAGTTTCACAAAAATTTCAGGTGACTTTGTTTTATAGTCCAATTTTTTTCAAAGACACATTGAATATTATACATTTTTATTAAATCTTTAATACCTTTTAGTTAGGAATATTTTGAAACTTGCTTCAAAATGGAAATTTTCTTTTCAAGCCAAAGTAAGTGATAATGGTCAGAAAAGGGAAGAGTAATTAATTATATCAGACCGGGAAAGAATTTGCTTTATGGTAGTTGCAGGCCATCAGAAAGTACATAGAGTGAGTCAGGTTACTTCTCAGAGATCATCTGCTGAATTGGTTATTTTCATAGTGCTTTAAAAATTAAAATTCTGATTCTGTTAAAATTTTTATCAGAAAGTTTTGAATTTGGTATTGGTGAAAATGGTATTTCAAAGTTACTTTGTCTCGCTAAAATTGTAAATTTTTACCACTTTGTAAATGGAGTTTTAAACGTTAATATTCAGTGTAATTTGCCTTTAGATAATTTAATAATTACAGATTATTAGAATATAATATTTAAAGTCTGTGCTGAGCCAGAGAAGGTTTATAAAATTGATCTTTAGTGAATAAAAAGACTAACTGTTGGTACTTGGCAGGCTCCTACAATATTATGTTCTTAATTTGCATTCTAATGAAGGAATACTGGGGGAAGGGCATTCCCCTGGCCTCATGTTTTAACCCGATGTGTGCTTTAGGGTCTCCTTTTCTCTGCTTAAGAGTGTGAAAACTTGTTTTCAACCTGAACTTGAAGAACTTGAGGTGAATGTTTCACCCAGCTCTCCATTAAGTACTTGAACTACTTAAGTTTGTGGTTTTAGTTATTTTGACTTGTTGACATTCTGAAGGAAATGGTTACATATTCTCATAAACTCAGTGATTCTCAACCCTGGGCACACATTAGAATCACTTGGGGATTTAAAAATTTTAATGCTCAGGGCTTTCTTTTAAGCTAATTAGTCTGTCCTGCTTTAAACCCAATCTGTAGTATTTACCTGATTCCAGTTCCTGGGATCTGGGGATGGATCTGTTAGCCAAAAGGCTCCCAGACCATAGGTACCAGATGTCTCAGAAGCCAGGTGTCCCTACTAACTGAATACCCTAATTTGAGAGTCAGAGTCTTCAGATCCTCCTAAGTGCTCTTCCCCAGGCCTTACCTCTTTCTATCCCCCATTCCTTTGATCTCTTGGCTATTGAGCCCTTTTTCTGGGTGATCTTCACTCTAATTCTCTGTTCTATGAAAGTTTCCACAACTGGCCGGGCATGGTGGCTCACGCCTGTAATTCCAGCACATTGGGAGGCTGAGGCAGGCGGATCACTTGAGGTCAGGAGTTTGAGATCAGCCTGGCCATCATGATGAAACCCCATCTCTACTGAAAATGCAAAAATTAGCCAGGCATGGTAGTACAGGCCTGTAAACCCAGCTACTCGGGAGTCTGAGGCAGGAGAATCGCTTGATCACTGGAACCCAGGAGGTGGAGGTTGCAGTGAGCCAAGATCACGCCACTGCACTCCAGCCTGGGCGGCAGAGTGAGACTCTGTCTCAAGAAAAAAAAGAAAAATTAGATTGATTTTGGAAAGCTAAAAACTTTTTCTTTTGGGAATTTGTCCAATAATGATTTAGGTGCTATACCCAGAGATTTTGGTCCTGTTAAGAGTTCCTTGGGAATGAGAAAGGATTTGCCAAGATGTTCTGGAAAAGGGTTTTAGACATGAAGTCTTTCTTTCGTGGGCTGTAAATCTCAGATCCTAAATTTTGATCTTATTGTTGGATTCCAAAGGACAAAGAACAAAATTACAGAGTTTTAAAACTTTTAGAGGCAAGCTAGCATGGGAACTAATCACCTTTCTTTTCTAGAAAGATTTATAAAATTGGCCGGGCGCAGTGGCTTATGCCTATAATCCCAGCACTTCAGGAGGCCAAGGCGGGTGGATCACCTGAGATCGCCATGGCCAACATGGTGAAACCCCGTCTCTACTAAAAATACAAAGATTAGCCAGGTGTGGTGGCGGGCACTTGTAATCCCAGCTACTCGGGAGGCTGAGGCAGGAGAATCGCTTGAACCTGGGAGGCAGAGGTTGCAGTGATCCAAGATCGCGCCACTGCACTCCAGCCTGGGCAACAAGAGCGAGACTCCGTCTCGAAAAAAGAGAAAGATCTATAAAACTAATGTTAGAAAAACTTCATCATCTAAGGTGAGCTGTTCACAAATGCTAAAGCAAGCAAAAGGATTTTATAAAGATATCAAGATCAAAGGCTCATTATGTGGGATCAGTGATATAACAATAAAAAAAGAAAAAAGAATGTCTCCATCCCATTCTTCCTCTTTCTTTTTCTTTTTTTTTTTTTTTTGGGACAGAGTCTTGCTCTGTCGCCCAGGCTGGGGTGCAGTGGCCGGATCTCAGCTCACTGCAAGCTCCGCCTCCCGGGTTTAGACCATTCTCCTGCCTCAGCCTCCTGAGTAGCTGGGACTACAGGTGCCCGCCACCTCGCCCGGCTAGTTTTTTGTATTTTTTAGTAGAGACGGGGTTTCACCATGTTAGCCAGGATGGTCTCGATCTCCTGACCTCCTGATCCGCCCGTCTTGGCCTCCCAAAGTGCTGGGATTACAGGCTTGAGCCACTGCTCCCGGCCCTCTTTATTTTTCAAATAAAATGTAACCCTCAAACAAAAAAAGTAGGAGGAAAGATCCCCGGTAAGAGGGAGGTGAAGCCTGAGATAAGCAAAGCAGTTGATTGTACAGGAGTACCCAGCCGCCTTAGCTGAAAGTCTTGTTGCTCATAAAAATTTTCTTTTAGAGATACTGAGAGATTATATTAAGTAAAGTTTGAGCAACTGTATGAGAGCAAAGGTGCTGTAAAACTGGACAGGCAAATTTACTTTTCCAGGAGGAAAAAGAAGAAAGTGGTTCTACCTTATAAGAGTATTGAGGTATTAGCCATAGTATGTACATCCTATCCTTTAGTAGAAGGTGACAGATATTCTTGTCTCTGACCTATTCAAAAGATTACTAATAACTTAGAGACATGGTGGTCTGCTGATTCAATTGAAAAGGAATGTGAGACTAGGGAAGAAACTAGTAATATAAAATAATGAACTGGTAATATGAAATAATGAAGGCAGCATCTAAAAAGATTTCATCAGACTGAAATGATGTGCCAAACCTAAGAAGATGAATTATAATAAGGATCAATAATAATGCATTTGTGTAGCACTTTGTAGTTTACAAAGCATTTTCACACGCATTATCTTGTCTGGTTTTCAGAAGAACCCAAAGAGATAGGCAGAGCTAGTGGTGTGGTTATTCCTATTTTACAGAACAGAAAATCAACAGAAACTCTCCCATAGTTAGTTTTCTTTGTTGTGCTGGTGGTGGTGATGATGGGTTTTTTGTTTTTGTTTTTGGCCATTTTTCTTTTCTTCCCTTCTGTCAAAAGGAATCCTAGCTTAATTATGAGAGCAGTGGGTATGTTTTTTTGCCCTTTTCTGTTTGTGTGTTTTTACAGATGTACTGAGGTATAATTAACACGTGATAAGTTGCATAAATTTAAAGTGTACAATTTGATGGATTTTAATACACACACACACAGACACACACTTGTGAAACCATTACCGCACTCAAGATAAAGATGTTTGTCACGTTGAAAAGTTTTGTTATATACCTTTGTAATTCATCCTTTTTTTTCTTCTTTTTTCTCTCTATTCTTAGGTAACCACCAGCCGACTGTCTCGTATCATAGTGTAATTTGCATTGCTGAATTTCCTTTGAATGGTAGCTCATACAGTATATATTCTTTTTTGTTTCACTCATAAAAGTTATTTTGAGATTTATTGACGTTGCATTTTATTTATTTATTTATTTATTTTGAGCCTGGGTCTTGCTCTGTCGCCCAGGCTGGAGTGCAGTGATGTGCTCTTGGCTCACTGCAACCTCTGCCCCTGGGGTTCAAGCAGTCCTCCTGCCTCAGCCTCCCTAGTGGCTGGGACTACAGGCAAGCACCACCATGCCTGCCTAATTTTTGTATTTTTGGTAGAAACAGAGTTCACCATGTTGGCCAGACAGGTCTTGAACTCCTGACCTCAGGTGATCCACCCATCTTGGCCTCCCAAAGTGCTGGGATTACAGGCATTTATTAATAATTTGTTCTTTGTATTGCCCAATAGTATTCAGTTGCATGGATATACCATAATTTATCCATTTACCCAGTAATTTACTAGTTTTTTTTGCTATTGCAAATCAAGTTACTGTGAGTATTTATGTGCAGGTCTTTCTGTGGAATTACATTTTCATTTCTCTTGGATAAATACCTAGGAGTAGAATGCCTGGGTCATATGATAGTTCAAGTTGTCAAGAAACTGCTAAACTTTTCCCAAATAGTTTTGACATTTTACATTTCTATCAGCATTCTATGAAAATTCCACTTGTTCCACATCACTGCCAGCACTTGATAGAGTCAGTCTTTTTAAGTTTAGCTATTCTAGTGAGTGTATAGTAGTGTCTTTCAGTTTTAATTAGCATTTCCTAATGAGTAATCATGTTGAAGATCTTTTTATTTGCCTTTTTTTTTTTGCCATCTGTATATCTTCTTTAATGAATGTTCAGATCTTTTGCCTATTTTAATAGATTGTTTGTTTTATTGAGTGATAAGGGTTCCTTAACATATTGTAAATACAAGTCCTTTGTCTTATATGTATTTTGTAAGTACTCCTATTTTGTGAGTTGTCTTTTCATAATCTAAAGAGTATTTTTTGAAGGGCAAAGTTACTAATTTTAAAGTCTAATTTATTGTTGTTGTTTTTTAATTTTATGCTTTGCACTTTTTCTATTCCATTTAAGAAGTCTTTTGCCAAACCAGACATCACCAAGCTTTCCTTATATGTTGTTTTCTAGAAATTTTACAGTTTTAGCTCTTAAGTTTAGGTCTAGGATCCATTTTTGGCTAATTTTGTGTATAGTATGAGTTAAGGGTCAGAGGGGTTTTGTTTTGTTTTATGTATGACTGGTCAGTTGTTCCAGCACCATTTATTGAAAAGATTATCCTTTCTCTGTTGAGTTGCCTTGGCACCTTTGTTGATAACCAATTCACCATATATGTGTGGATTTTTATTGCTGAATTTTCTCTTGTTTCATTTCGATTTGTTCTATTTCAATTTGTCTTGTTTTTAATGCTCATACTACACTGTCTTGATTACTATAGCTTTTTAAGTCCTGAAATCAATTCTTCTTTTTCAAAGTTGTTTTGGCTTTTCTAATATTCTTTGCATTTCCATATAAAGTTTAGAATCAGCTTGTCAGTTTCTATAAAAAGTCTTCCGGGGTTTTGATTGTGATTACATTGAATCTGTAGCACAGTTTGGGAAGAATTGACATCTTAACATTATTGAGTCTTTTGATTAATGAGCACAGGATATCTCTCAACTTATTTAGATATATTTAATTTTTCTCAGCAACGTTTCATAGATTTTAGTGTTCAGGTTTTGTCCATCTTTTGTTGAATTTATTCTCAAGTATTTCATATTATTCTGTTGGTGAATGATATTTTTTAAATTTCTTTTTTTTCTTTCTGTCTTTTTTTTTTTTTTTTTGAGACGGAGTCTTGCTCTGTTGCCCAGGCTGAAGTGCATTGGCACAATCTTGGCTCACTGCAACCTCCACCTCCCGGGTTCAAGCGATTCTCCTACCTCAGCCTCCCTAGTAGCTAGGATTACAGGTGCGCATCACCATAGCCGGCTAATTTTTGTATTTTTGTAGAGACAGGCTTTCATCATGTTGGTCAGGCTAGCCTTGAACTCCTGACCTTAGGTGATCCACCTGCCTCGGCCTCCCAGAGTGCTGGGATTACAGGCATGAGCCACCACGCCCGGCCATTTTTAAATTTCAAATTCTGATTGTTTATTGCTAGTACAATCATGCATCATTTAATGCCAGGGATATGTTCTGGGAAGTGAGTTGGTTCACAATTTTTTCATTGTGTGAACATTCCAGAGGGCACTTACACAAACCTAGATGGTATAGCCTCCTACACACCTAGTCTGTATGTTATAGCCTAATCTTACAAAGCTACAGACCTGTACAGCATATTATTGTACTGAATATTGTAGGCAGTTGTAACACAGTGGTAAGTGTTTGTGTCTGTAAACGTAGAAAAGGTACAGTAAAAATACAGTCTTATAATCTTTTGGGACCAATGTCAGATATGTGGTCCATCATTGACCAAAAAAAATTGTTATGTTGCACATGAGCGTACAGTTGACTTTTGGGCAATATGAGGGTTGGGGTGCTGACCCTTACCCCCTGCCCGTACAGCTGAAAATCTGCATGTAACTTTTGACCCTCCCCAAAACCTTAACTACGAATAAACCTACTGTTGACTAGAAGCCTCACTGATGAACATGTATTTTGTATATCTATTATATACTGCATTCTTACAATAAAGTAAGCTAGGGAAAAGAAAATATTATTAAGAAAATCATAAGGTTAGCTGGGTGTGTGGTTTGTGCCTGTAATCCCAGCTATTCAGGAGGCTAAGGCAGAAGGATCACTTAAGCCCAGGAGTTGAGGCTCTAGTGCTCTATGATTGTGCCCTCTCTGCATTTCAGCCTGGACAACGTAGTGAGACCCTGTCTCTTAAAAAGAAAAAGAGAAAATCATAAGGAAGATAAAAATATATTTGCTATTCTTTAAGTTGACGTGGATCATAATAAAGATCTTCATTTTCATCATCTTCACATTGAGTAGACTGAGGAAGAAGAGGGAGGGGTGTCTCAAGGATGCTGTCTCAGGGGTGGCAGAGGCAGAAGAAAATCCACTTATAAGTGGACTTGAACAGTTTATACCCTATTTTTGAGTGTTGACTATATGTAGGAAAACAGTTTTTGAGATATTGGCTTTGTATCCTACAACCCTGCTAAATTCACTTATTCTAGTTTCTTTAGTTTTTTACATAGATTAAAAATTTTTTTTTATTATTTTAAATTTTTGTGGGTGCATAGTGTTATTTTAAAAAATAGATTATCAAATTATTTAAACAAAGACAGTTTCACTTCTCTTTTTTGGTCTGTATGTCTGTTATTTCTTTTTGTTGTCTGATTGCACTGGTTAAAACCTCCAGTATAATGTTGAATAGAACAACAGACGTCCTTTCTTTGTTCCCAATCTTGGGAGGAAGACATTTAGTCTTATGCTGTGAATTAAAATAATAGCTTTTTTTTTTTTGGTAGATGCCCTTCATCAGCTTGTAAGTTCCCTTCTATTTGCAGTTTGCTGCAAGTTTTTTTTTTTTTTTTAATTTTGAATGAGTGTTGGATCTTAGAGCAGCATTTTTCTGCATCTTTTGAGATGATCTGTGATTTTTCTTTTTTAATTCTGATAATATGGTGAATAGCATTAATTTTCTAATCTTTAATCAGTCTTGCATTCGTTTGATGAACTTCACTTTGTCATGATATATTCTTTGTTTTATATATTGTTAGATTACATTTGCTAAAATTTGTTTTTTACATCTAAGTTTATGAGAGATATTGACCTGTAGGCCAGTCTGGAAGCAAAGATAGAATAAGTAATAGCCACATTCTTGGTTTATGTCTAAGATTGAGAAGATGTGATCAGTATGTAGATCTTTGGGGTATTAAGTACCAAGAGGCAGTACTTATTTCTAACTTGTTCTTGTTGTAGATAAGGGAGGCCCTCAGCATGGAGTAAATCTTTCTTCTCCCCACTGCCTGCTTTCACTCTCCTCTGAACAGTGACTAGGGGAATAGAGGAGAGCCCCATATTAATTTGAGTTCCAGGGTTTTCACCAATATATTAGACCCTCTTAGCTGCTAAATTGTGTTCCTAAATAATGTGGAAGCCCAGATGGAAAACAGATACAAGCATGATTTTATTATTATAGGTATATTTTGCAAATTAAGTATTTTTAACACTCTAAGTTTAACAAGAGCAGTAAAGTTGTGATGGATACAAATCTAATATCAAGGGGCATGAATAAAGTAAGCTATTACTTATCTTCAGCACCCAATTTATTTAGTTATCAGTATTGAGAAAAATTCTTTCTTCACAAGTGAGTTCATTCCATGTGATTTTATTTTTTTTAAAAACAGCTTGCCTTGTAATCTTGGAGTATTTTTCAAGTAACTTCATCCAGAACTTGATCATAAAGGAGTGGGGAACTGGTTTCACAGCTTAATCACTATTTCTAACAAACTGCTCACATTTTAAATCATATATTAAAGAGTTGGACAAGGAAAGAGAAAATATTGACAAATACTAAGCAATTGCTAATGTCTTTTTGAGACTATGGGTTCCTTTATTGACTATTATGTGCACTGAAGGCAAGATGTGCCCTCACTTTAGCTGCCACTCAATTGTGTCACACACATTGTGCTGTAATAGTACTTTTGCTTATACAATTTTTAGTGAACAAATATGTGCAGGCCTTAATTGGGATGGGGCGAAGGAGATAGAATAAAAGACCAATATAGTATTACAAGCCTTCCCAATCAGTGACAAAATCCATTCAGTTCAGTATATACACAGAGATAAGCAGGAGAAACTTTATTCTGAGGTTTGCGTGAAAATGAGTTAACCTGGCTGTGATCTCTCCAGTGTACTGCTATTTGGTATAAAACTCCTTTGATCTGTATGTATCTTATTACAATTAAAAGTATTTTAAAAAGAAACTATTTTCAAAAGTATATTCAAATCAAATGCTTGTGGAATCCCGGAAGCTCTTCAGTAGGACCTGAGAATTCTTTGGAACAGCTTGAAAACCATTCTTCTAGATCATATAATTCTACATGGTCTAGGAATGTTTTCTTCCTAGAAAGAATTTTGTCTTTTATTCATATTTCAAATTAGAGTTCTGGCAAACTAAGGAAAAAATACATAGGTCTTGATTACAGTGTGTTAAGGTTTGTGAGTCTTGTAGTTATTAAGAAAGTAAAAGCAAAAATTGAGATGGAATTTATCACTCCCCATATTTATGACATATGTATAATTCATAAGACTTAAACTATCTTAAAAACACCTGCTTATTTTTCACATTTCACATAATATAATATGAGCATAAATTCATATTATTCATAGGCTTAGGCCTAAACTGAAACACAGATAAATTGGGTTCCTGAGTCTGATGTTTAAAATGGTATTATGGAGCTCTATAACTCTGACACATTTATGTTGTATCTGAAAAGGAGATGACAATACTCTTTGGCTTGTTTAAAAACACATATGCACACACAAAAGGATCTAATGAAGAATTTTTACTAATATTGGTTCAAAGAGATCTTTCCTTCTTGTGCAATCACTATGGATTTCCTACCCTCTTCATTTCTCTCAGTGTCTTCACATGTTTCATTCAATTTTTCTCTCACTTTTACTTTTTATTATAACCTAAAATATGTAATTTAAAGAGATCTTAGAGGTGATTCAGTTCTACTCCATTTTACAGAAGGTCAGAGTGAAGTGATCTTAATTAGATGGTTCACCAGAAAAGAGCTGATTTTATAAAGAAAAATGTCACAAAAATAAATGTTTCTAATTGGCCACTTTGGTTCTAGAATCTTTGTATGGTCTTCTCTATAATTTTAGACTTTGCACTACTAATAGGCAGAAACCTAATAACACGTAGATAGTGATCTACTTCTATTAGGATTCCAAGGCAGTGTAGAATAGAAAAGAGCATGGGCTTCGAGGCTGGCAGATTTGAGTTGAAATTTTGGTCTGGCTCTCCACTAGCTATGAGATTATGGGAAGTTACTTATCCTTCTCTGAGTCCCCTTTCCTTCATCTGTAAAATAAAGAAATAACACATATAAAGCTCTAAGTGCATATTACGAGCTCAAAAAGCGTAGCCAGATAAGTAAGTTGGTTATAATAATGAAAGACAATGGATAAATATGTTTAAAAAACCATGACAGCTGAGAGTGAAAGAGGAGAAAAAAGGACTATGGCAGAGATAGTGTGGGAGAATAGGAAAAAGTGGCAAACTAAATTGGATAAGAACTAGTTCAACTTGTATTTAGTTTAGTTCTAATATTTTAAAGCATACCTTTTTCTGTTTTCATTAGTGTACTTCTTGCACAATTTTAGCCCATATTGAACTTAAACATTTTCTTTTGTGATCAAATTGTGTTTAAATTGTGTCTCTTTTGTTTTTATTAATGTTACTGTTCTCTGAGTAATCACACATTTTTATTTAATTTACAGGTGGCCGTTTGTTGCATCTGTTTTTTTGTTATTCTTCCTCTAAATCTTGTTGGTACAATACTTGGCCGAAATCTGTCAGGTCAGCCCAACTTTCCTTGTCGTGTCAATGCTGTGCCTCGTCCTATACCGGAGAAAAAATGGTAAAGAGAATGCTAAATCTTATGCGATTGTTTCACACAATATATAAGTTCTTAAGGCTGTTGTGTACATGTAACTTCAGAATTGGCATGTATTTATGAGAATGACAATCTTAAGTTTGAGCCTAAGGAGTTCATTTTACTGTTTCCTTTAACCTACATTGTTAGGAGTAATAATAAATTGTACCCTTATTCCACTTTCTGAATATTGTGCCATTTACAGTTAAGTCAAATGCTTTCCTACGGTGTAGAGGTGGGTGTGAACTAAAGCTGCAGTTTTACTAATCCTGCAGGCCAAATCTAGTCTGCTGCCTATTTTTGTCAATAAAGTTTTGTTGGAATTCAGCCGTGCCGATTTGTTTATGAATTACCTGTGGCTGCTTTTATAGTACAGCATCAGAGCTGGCAGATCAGTAGTTATGTCAGAGATGCTATCACCTGCAGAACCTGAAATATTTATTATCTTTCCAGATATTTTAGTACTGTATGTATGTATATATATTAAGTCTCTGTCCCTAGATATTTTACCAGATTATAAATATAGCATATTCAGGTGCTTATACAAATAGGTGATAATTTTGCTCTGTCCTTTCTAGACCGGAAGCATGTAGACATTTATAGAAATGGAGGATGAATAAAATAGCCCCTATAGTTTGAATTGGCCACATTCTTTTCTTTCCTTAGATTGGTGCTTATGAGAGACTTTGGTTAGAAGTTTTGTAGTTTATTTTTTAAAGTAATTTTTTTTTTTCCGTAAATCAGTATTAGACTGTTAGGACCCATCAGTATCCTTACTAGGAAGGGTAAGGTTAAAGGGAAATCATAGTCAGAAGTCACAAAAGTTCCTCTAAGTCACTAGGGCTAGTGAAGGAGAGGAGGTCTGGTGAGAGCTTCCTCACCAAAGATGCTTTGCATTTAGGTATAGGAAGGCTTGTGTGTGTCTCTCTTTTGGGGAGTATAATCATGGGAACCTAAATCTGAATACTAGATCTGCCTCTCATTGACTGTGTCACCTTGGGCAGATCACTTTTAACCTCAGTGAGTCTTGGCTTCCTGTAAAGTAATGAAAGAAGACTACATTAAATGATTTTTAAGTTTTTTTTCAGCTCTCAAATTTAAAAATTTTTTTCTCAGTTTTTTACTTTGTTAATTTCATAGTTATTAGTTTAGAATCTTTTTTGTGCCAGGTATTGTGCTAGGCACTGGAAATACCTGAATGAATAGCTTCTGCCTGCCATGGTTTATAATCTAGTGAGGTTTTTTATATATATGTACACATATGTATTTGGAATTGGACAGTTACAGTATAGTGTGGTAAGTAGTGTGGTGGAGATATGTTCAAGAGGCAGTGGAAGAATGAGAGAAGGACCCACCTCTTCCTGGGAGACTCAGCAAAGGTTTTAAAGGGAGAACATTTGAGCCAATGCTTTCAGGAGAGCAATAGGAGACGAAGAAGGCATCCAGGTGGGGAATTACCCATTACAGTCAGTAAATGTTTGTTGAATGAATGAATGAATTTCAAATTTTATTTTTTATTTCTTTGGTGCCATTATAAATAAGAACTCATAATACCTTAATTGCATAATTTTTAGGAAAAGGAATTATAGAACCAAGGAGAGAGTGAGCAAAGAGATGACAAGGCCACAATTTGGGAAACATTATTTCAAATGGAGGTCTCTCGACTCTCACTTTCTTTCCCTTTGGCTTTTTGTGAATAAATGCCTATAGGGTTCTGAGAAGTTATGGAAGTCTAGTAGAACCAGAGGGAACACTTAGAGACTTTTGCAAGTTTTGCCAGTGTCAGTAATTTTTGTTCTCCATATACTTGTCTCAGCCTTTAATGCAGAAAGAATATTGATTATAACCTGTGGCTAAATTGAAGTCCCACCTATATATTGTGCCTTTTTTGGTTTTGGCTTTTTATTTTACTGGTTTGTTTCTATCCTTCAGAGATGATTTTAAGTGTCAAGTACCTGCTTTCTGTTATCAGTGTTTATGTAATATGGAAATCATACTAGAAGTTTACTATTAATTTTAATATTTTCCAGGTTCATGGAGCCTGCAGTTATTGTTTGCCTGGGTGGAATTTTACCTTTTGGTTCAATCTTTATTGAAATGTAAGTTTTGATAATGTATTTATGTTTTGAGGGATTTGATTATAGTAAGACAATTTAGGAGTTAGGGAACATGGAAAGTCATCAGTTGGGAGAACATCTAATAGTCTGTTAATTCCATGATTCCAGAAAGGGGTCTAATAGGCTATATAAAGGTAGCTGTTGACTGTGTTCTTAAATATTCAGGTGATGTTTATACCTTTTTGTATTGTATTCTAGACCTCCCTCACCTAAGAGGAAATCTTAGAAATCAAAGCTATGTGTTGCCGGGCGCAGTGGCTCACACCTGTAATCCCAGCACTTTGGGAGGCGGAGGTGGGCAGATCACGAGGTCAGGAGATCGAGACCATCTTGGCTAACACAGTGAAACCCCGTCTCTACTAAAAAAAAAAAAATGCAAAAAAAAATTAGCCGGGTGTGGTGGCGGGTGCCTGTAGTCCCAGCTACTCGGGAGGCTGAGGCAGGAGAATGGCGTGAACCCAGGAGGCGGAGCTTGCAGTGAGCCGAAATCGCGCCACTGCCTCCAGCCTGGGTGACAGAGTGAGACTCCGTCTCAAAAAAAAAAAAGAAATCAAAGCTATGTGTTAAAGAATGGTAGACCAGCCTTCGATCATAGGCATGATTTAAGGAATTCCTGGTTTTTATTGTATTTTTAAAATATTTCTGAGGATCTAGGGAACTAGGTAAACCATTACCTACTAGTCCGTCTAGGTCCTGACATCTTTTGATGCATAGTCATTTCCTAGGTTCCTTCCATAGAGGCCTGCAGGAGTGCTAGGAAGTGTGTATGTATTTGGAGGTGAGAGGTATGCCACCTTATGCCACTTACTGTGCTTTACATCTGCATCCTTTGTCATCATTGCAAAATAAAAAAGCCTTTCTGTTCTTAGTCTGTGTCCCAGTGCCCCCTGATGGGAATGCTCTGGTTATTTTAGGCAAGACAGTTCACCGTATGGGGCTTTCTCAGGTATTGCAACTATACACCCTTGGCTCCTGTCCACTAAATACCAGTTATTGTGACAACTTAAAATAGCCTTACGTGTTTCCAGATGCCCCACTGCGGATTGTCTCCTGTATGGTAGGAGTTTTCTTAACAGACGTAATTGGATTTGGTAGTTGGTTAATTGAAAACAATGACTCGTGTAAGAGTATTATTTAAAAAGATACATACATAATATTTTAAGACAAGTAAATGTACATCCTTCACTGATTTTTTTTTTTTAAATATAGAGTCACAGTCTTTTTCTTCATTGGAATTTTTTCATTTTTTTTTTCTTTGACATTCGTATTACAGATTCTGTGTTTTCCATCCTTTTTAAAGTGAAGCAAGAACATAAGGTCCTATCTGAAGCATTCTAAGTGCAGAATCCTTCTAGATTTGTACATTTGTCCCCCAGTCTATAGCCGTCTCAATCACATCGAATTTTATAACTTTTTTAAAGGGACTCACCTTATCAAATCTTTCCAAAGCATTCAACATAATTTAAATAAATTTAAATAAACATAATTTAAATTTAATAATTTAAATAAAACATAATTTAAATAAAAAATTTAAATTAAAAATTTAAATAATTTTTTACTTTTTACTCTGATGTTTATTGGTTTATGTAACATTTAATTTATTCAATTTAGTCTAATTGTACTAACAGGTACAACTGACATAAGTAGATATGGAACAACTCTTCGTTGTCACTTACGAGTTCTGCATATGCTGTGGGCATTAGTACCTTAGGAGTTGGAGTGTGTGTCTCTGTAACTCGTGGTTTATTATAGTCGGTTCAGGAACTTCTTTAGTTTAGTGCCTTCACCCATACTTGACCTGTGACTACTTTTTCCTTTCTACCCCTGTCCCCAGTATTTCTGAACCACATGTCTTTGTGTTTCTCCGGGCACTGTGTTCCACTAGATAGTTTCTCTGCTGTTTCTTCAACTTCTGTTTTGTCCACCCTCAAACCCATTCTCCTCCTGGTAGCCAAAGTGGTCTTTTTAAGGTGTCATGTCATTTCTTTACTTAACACTTCTTATTTTAATTGAGGTGAGGTCCCAACTCCATAACATGGCTATTAAGGGTCTTAATAACCTAAGAACTGGTCCTGTTCACTTCTCCAACTTCATTTCTTAGTTCTTTCCCCTTCATTTAAAGTTTTAGCCATACTGAATTACTTTTAGTTTTTCAAAATGCAGTGGATCCCCTTTATTTACTCACTTTTGCTTTTGCTGCTCCTGTGCCTGGAACATTCTTTTTTTTTTTTTTTTTTTGAAACAGTTTCGTTTGTTGCCCAGGCTGGAGTGCAGTGGCACTACCTCGGCTCACTGCAACCTCCACCTCCCGGGTTCAAGCGATTACATTGCCTTAGCCTCCCGAGTAGTTGGGGAGGCGTGTGCCACCATGCCCAGCTAATTTTGTATTTTTAGTAGAGACAGGATTTTACCATGTTGATCAAGCTGGTCTCAAACTCCCAACCTCAGGTGATCCATCTGCCTCAGCCTCCCAAAGTGCTAGGATTATAGGTGTGGGTCACCATGCCTGGCATACCTGGAACATTCTTCTAGCTCTCCTTACCCTCCGCATTCCTTATCTGATTCTTTTCCCCCTATAAAGCCCCATTCAGCCACAATGGGAAGATAACCCCTTATGTGCATTCATGTAGCACATATCACAGTGTATCATAGTCTTTACTGGTGTTTCCCAACTAGCTAGTAGTCTTCTTGAAGGTAGAGAGACTTTGTTGTCTACTGCTTTCGTGATACATGGTAGGGGCTCTGTAAATATTTGTTGAAAGAATGAATGATGGGGAGGCTGAGGCGGATGGATCACCTGAGGTCAGGAGTTCGAGACCAGCCCGGCCAACATGATGAAACCCCGTCTCTACTAAAAATACAAAAAATTAGCTGGGCGTATTGGTGTGTGCCTGTAATCCCAGCTACTCAGGAGGCTGAGGCAGGAGAATCGCTTGAACGTGGGAGGTGGAGGTTGCAGTGAGCTGAGATTGCACCACTGCACTTCAGCCTGGGCAACAAGAAAAAGAAAAGAGGCTGAAAGGCTGTATTATAATTTAATGATGACTTGGTAATGGATTAGAGTTAAAGATCTTTTTCTTAATTAAAAATCTTAAAGCCCTTTCACTTGCTGTCCTCTGAAGACAGTGTGAATCTTCTTTAGGCTTGCTTTTCCTAATTTTACACATTATTGCTCTAACTTATTTTTCTATTTAATAGAGTATTATATTTTCTATTTAATAAAATACAAACTACATTGCTTGAATTGTGTTGTATCTACAAAACAATATGGATACAAATACGGATTTTTTAGCTATTTTCATTTGTTCTTTTCTACATTATACTTCTCTAAGCTTCTGTTTTATTCAGTTTGTGTAGAGGTGAATGCCCTACTGAATAATCTGTTTTTCAAAGATTATCCAAGAAATTTTTTGAGAGAATTCTAGTGGATTTAATTGATGAAGACATGGTAAGAGAAACTGTTGGAAGATACTTGAAAGAAAATCATTAAGTGAGAAAAAAATGAGAACTGAAATGTGAGACTTCTAGAAAGAGCAGAGTGAGCTTTAAGAATAAAGACTGGAAACCTGTGTCTTTATTGCATTACTTAGGTATTTCATCTTCACATCTTTCTGGGCATATAAGATCTATTATGTCTATGGCTTCATGATGCTGGTGCTGGTTATCCTGTGCATTGTGACTGTCTGTGTGACTATTGTGTGCACGTATTTTCTACTAAATGCAGAAGATTACAGGTGGTAAGTACCTATTTGTGGAAAGAAATTTGGGGAACCATAATATTTTAAAATAAGATTTCCTTTGAAATCTATCAAGTGGAGTAAGAGCTGTATAGAAATTTTGTTACTTAAAATAACATAGGGATTTTTTTTCCAGTTATAAAAATGATACATATTTTAGAGAAAAAATAATATCAAATTTTTAATGTATTAATGGAGTTCTATGTTAGACATGTGTTTTACAAAGTGTTTGATATGAAAAGAGTTTTATGAGAAGCATTGCTCCATTCTAAACACAAGGAGTAGATCTGGAAAAGGAAATGGTGTATTTATGGTCACTGGTAATAGGGAATCGGACAAAATTCAAGATCAAACTTTCTAATTCTTAGATGTTCTCCTTGTTAATAAATTTAAATACCATGTCTATGCATTTGTTTTTTAAATACGTTTTAAAGGACTTTAAAGGATGTTTTATTAAATTATTTGCTTTAAAATCTTTGTTTTAGTGCCATTGATTCAAAAGAGTTATCTTCTCTCCCCCTCCCCACACCAGGCAATGGACAAGTTTTCTCTCTGCTGCATCAACTGCAATCTATGTTTACATGTATTCCTTTTACTACTATTTTTTCAAAACAAAGTAAGTGGAGACATTTTTTCACTTTTTACTTAGGAAACTAAATTTGTCCTTTAAATACTAATATTTAAGGCCTTATGTTAAAAGTAAAAATGGATATCCTATATATATTTTGTTTTATTTCAGGATGTATGGCTTATTTCAGACATCATTTTACTTTGGATATATGGCGGTATTTAGCACAGCCTTGGGGATAATGTGTGGTAAGTTCTGAAATTCTTTGAACATCATGAGTAAATCTGAGTTTCTCTGAATCAGAAAAATACAGTAAATGGAAATTAAGAAATTCTGTTGTTTGATCAGAAACACCAAAATAAACCTGAGTCTGATTTCAGTTCTTTTGACTCTTCCCCACAACATAATTTATTACCTTATTAATTTCTATTTTTATAGAAATTCTAGTAATTCTATATAGCTCAGAATTTCATACCACAGTTAGTTTTTCATTCATTTTGAGAATTGGCTTTTTCATTTTATTTATTTTTTTTAGAGACTCAGCTTCTGAACTAGCTGGGACTACAGGCACCTGCCACTGTGCCTGGTTTGAGAATTGGCATTTTTTAAAGCCTAAGTTCAATGGAAGATCATGATGTAGGCATGTTAAGGTGTTGCCTGAATGATTCCTGTTTGGAAACTTCTCAGACTATTCTTGGAGAAACCAGGAGATACCTATGAGACAGCACAGTTTACTTGTTATGATTGTATACTTGGGTATCTACAGACTGGACTTAAGTTCTGGCTGTACCATATGTATGCTTTCCACCTTGATCTAGTTCCCAAAGCTCTCTAAGTTTTTGTAAAGTGGGGATAAAACCACTATTTATGGATCTATCATAATCATCTATTAAAAGGAAGAGGTAATAGTTTTCACCATATGATAGAGTCTCTAGAATGTGTGAAATAGCAAGAAAATAAAGAACTTTTGGAAACAGTATGATAAATGGGAAAGGCGTAAGTATGAGAGCCTGAAAACACTGAAATAAATGTCCATGCTGTTGCCCAGCTTTTTTTGTGGCCATGGAGGTCACATTAACCTTTCTAGGTCTCATTTTTATCTGTAAAATGGGCATATCTTTCAGAGTAGTTGTGAGGAATAGTGTCATGTGTGTAAAGCACCAAGTGTAGTGCTGGGACTGTTATTAGGTAGTAAGGATAGCCATTTACATGGTGAGGTATGGAAAGATCTGGCCTTTTGGGGTCAGTCTGTTCTGGGTGTGAATTCCCCACTTAATAGCCCTGTTACTCTGGCCAAATTATTTAACCTTTCTTCCTCAACTTTACTCATTTGCAAAATAGAAATAATACTTACCTCATAGGGCTGTAAAGAGAATTCAGTGATTAAATGTGGATAAACATCAGGTGACTGGTAGATGCTCAGTGAGGGGTACTTGCTGCTGCTATTGATGAAGCCTAGAAGTCCTTGTGCTTCCTTCTGCTCTGGAATTGTGTCTGTGTTTCTGCACAGTCTCTGTGGGATTCCACACCTTGTGTTTTCATCTCAGAACAACTTTATGACACCAAGTCCAGGCAGAGGTACCTTAACAGAAACTCATACAAGTAACTCACTTTTTTTCGGGTTCAGTGTTACTTGATAAATGAGACTGGTCCCTTAATTACTTCGTAGAAATGATGTGTTTTACTTGATAAATGAGACTGGTCCCTTAGTTACTTTGTAGGAATGATGTAAGTCTGAGGGACTTATCACGGTGGTAACATTTCCAGAGAGTGGATACTTTTCCTCCTTTTTCTGTTATTTGCCATTGGCTGTTTATGTATATATGTGTGTATTTGATAATTCCATCTTTGGCTATATAAGATATATATATATAAGATATGATAATCTTATTAAAAGCTAGGTCTTGGTGTGACATTTATGGACACATTTGGGGTACCAAGATTGCTTTGTTTCTCCATCAAAAGAGCCTGTTCAATTCATATACACTATGTATGTGATCACGTGTGTGCGCACACACAAATGAGATTGTCTGTAAAGTAGTGAAACATTCCACAAGGAAAGATCATTCTCTATGTTATAGTCACGTTTTATTTATAGCTACTGTGATAGCCATTCCCTGTGACAATTAGTAACCAACTTTGAGGGAAAGATGAGAGGGACTGAAGGTTAAAACTAGATTGTGTCATGTGGAAACATCCCTATTCTTGGGCAGTCAGAAGGTTTCTATAGTATTATTGGCCATCCTTTCTTCAGAGTATTGTTCACTGGACTCCTCTTTATTTTATCTGATTTTTCCTGATTATCACCAACATTCAGTGAGGTATAGAATCGATTAGGCAGAGAGTTAAAAAAAATTTTCTTGACTTTTTCTATAAGTGATCTTAGGAAGACCCAGAGGGGCAATGTCTTGACATTTACAAAGAAAATGTAGCTAAATTTTTTGAGTGCTTTTCCTGCTGAAATTTCATCTTGCTGCCTGAAAATCTTGGCACATTTACAGTTCCCTGCTGTTCTGGCAATGTCCCAGCATTTATTCTTTAATGGGTTTATATGCTTTCAGTGCTTCAGTTTTCAGGGGCAGGTAGGGAGAAGCTGTTTAGACTGGAAGTGATTAGAATGTCATCATAATACAAAAATTATATCCATCAATTTATGTTGCTAAAATGCTTAAGTCAGTAATTAGAACAAAAATATTTGTTGATTTTTTTTAAATGTAGGAAAAAATGACTACGTTAAGGTGGGATATTATGAGCCTAGCATTTTTGTTTTGAGGAATTAAGTTTAATAGTGCACTTCTATTATTCCTAAAATATTTACTTTTCTAGAGGGCATATTCAGTATTCTCTTTTTATGAAGTCATGCCCTTGTAAGTTTATTCTTGAGGTATTCATAAGATTAGGAAAAATGCGGCCGGGCACAGTGACTCACGCCTGTAATCCCAGCACTTTGAGGAGGCCGAGGCAGGAAGATCATGAGGGCAGGAGATGAAGACCATCCTGGCTAACACGGTGAAACCCCATCTCTACTAAAAATATAAAAGATTAGCTAGGTGTGGTTGTGGGTGCCTGTAGTCCCAGCTACTTGGGAGCCTGAGGCAGGAGAATGGCGTGAACATGGGAGGTGGAGCTTGCATTGAGCCGAGATCGTGCCACTGCACTTCAGCCTGGGCGACAGAGCGAGACTATGTCTCCAAAAAAAAAAAAAAAAAAAAAAGATTAGGAAAAATGATTCTCTAGGTTGATACTGTTTTGATTTTAAGCATATTTCTGCTCAAAGGGAACAATGTTTTGTACATCTGGAAAATTGGATTTGGTTTGGCTCTAGTATTATACCATTAAAATTTTCAATGCTAATTAAAATTTTTTACATCTTTTCATGCCGTAAGGATTCAGGTATATTTTCACAAAATTGAGTGATTTTTCTCTTACCCTGTAGAGAATTGTATTGTAACTATTTTAAAATGCATTATCAATATTTTAAAATGTAATATCGTTATTTCCTATTATAAAAGAAATGACTAGTCATTGCAAAAATAAATGCAAATAGTGTTGCTTTGTCATTTTGTGTTTTTTTTGTATTTTAATATTTAATAAAGGGAAACTTTCAAATATATACAAAAATAGGGACAATACTATATATAGTGAGTCCCCATGTCAGTGTCAGTAATTATCAACTCATGGCCTATCTTGTTTTATTTATATCCCCAATTTGTATCCCCCCTTTTATTCTGACATGAATCTTAGACCTTATGTCATTTCAACTGTAAATATTTTAGTATATGTCCCTCCCTGAAAGATAAATATAATTTCTTGATATGATGGAATAATTCAGTTAGTGTTCAAATTTACCACACTTGTAATGACTTCTTTTTAAATATAGTTTATTTACATTGAGATCAATTAAGGTTCATGAATTGCTTGGCTAAAATGTCTCTTAAGGCTCTTTTAATCTATAGATGTTCTCTCTCTCACTTGCGATTTATTTTTAAAACTTAAAAAATTTCTGTGGAGTTTTCCACACTCTGGATTTTGCTGATTATATTGTTGAAGTGTCATTTAAAGTTTCTCCAAGTGGTAGTTAGATCTGTAGGCTTGATCATACTCAAGAATACTTGTCCAAGAATGTTTAACAGGTGGTTTGTAAGCTTTTATCAGGGGAGCACATAATTTCTGGTTCTATTTCTATGTGAAGTTAGCAGCCATTGATAGTTATTGCCTAGCTCAAATAATTCATTAGTGGTTACACTAGTCTAATTCTATTGTTTCTTTTATATTTGTTAGCTGGAATACTTACATAAGGATAACCTTCCTTTCATCAACCAGTTGGTAGCCTTGGGGTATAGTTCATATATAGGAGAAACAGGAAAGATGCTTGTTTCTTGCCTTTCATTCACCAGTTTGGTGAATAAAAGTTAGTTCAAGGGTGACTAATTAGGCATTTGTTGTGCACTTGCCATTGTTAATTAATGGAAGGTTTTCTTTTAAGCTTTCAATAATATTGGGCTACCTCATATATTCCTAAGACCAATGTAGATTTTTTCTCTGACAGTTCAATAACCAAATGCATTGTTCTAAAGAGCCGTTAGTAGGTTGCTGCAAAAGTAATTGTAAAGCTGCAAATACTTGTGCACCAACCTATATTTGCAATAAAGAACCATCCAGTTCATTCATTCATTCATTCATTCATTCATTCATTCATTCAACAAATATTTACCAAGTATCTTATATGCCAGGCATTATTTTAAACACAGGAGGTAAATATTTAACAAAACAAACAAATATCCCTGATTTCTGGTGTTTTAAGCTCTAGTTGAGGCTAATTATTAAAAAACAACATTTCAAAACTTCTGACCCACTTACATCTCTCTCCTGTCAATTCCCGCAAATACATCATCCCTTCTACCAACTACACAGCTACAACTTAAACATAAAAAAGAAGCTGTCAGAAAATGCCTCTTCTCTAGAGCTTCAGCTGCTATTGGGACATGGTTCCCTGTCCTTCCTTAAGAGAATCCCCCATCCCTTCTTACTTTATCTATTGGATTTTGGGAAGATATATTGATTTTTGCTTTAATGAACTAGAATAATATATCTTCAACTCAAAGAAGGCATGTTTTTTCATTTAACAACCTTTCGCCATTATGAAATTATTCTTGCTTTATAAGGGATGTATTTTAATTCCGTAGTTACTGATTATACAAGAAATAATTGCTGCTTGATTACATGTGGTGTATGATGGTCAGACTCGGTGTATTATGGTATCAGGTGATTTGCAAATCAAATGATACAGTTTTAGTAAGTTCAGAGAGAATACTAAAATAAAGATACTACCTTTAAAAAAGAGTAACTTTCCAGAGCATAGAGTATTTAGTGTTTTTAAATGATGGATACTGCTCTGTATGTATTTGTTTCAAAACATCTTATTTTATCTTTGCAGGAGCGATTGGTTACATGGGAACAAGTGCCTTTGTCCGAAAAATCTATACTAATGTGAAAATTGACTAGAGACCCAAGAAAACCTGGAACTTCAGATCAATTTCTTTTTCATAGGGGTGGAACTCGCACAGCAAAAACAAACGCAAGAAGAGATTTGGGCTTTAACACACCGGGTACTTTGTGGGTCTCTCTTTTGTCGATGGCTTAAAGTAACATCTATTTCCATTGATCCTAGGTTCTTACTGACTGCTTTCTCCAACTGTTCACAGCAAATGCTTGGATTTTACGCAGTAGGCATTACTACAGTACATGGCTAATCTTCCCAAAAACTAGCTCATTAAAGATGAAATAGACCAGCTCTCTTCAGTGAAGAGGACAAATAGTTTATTTAAAGCATTTGTTCCAATAAAATAAATAGAGGGAAACTTGGATGCTAAAATTACATGAATAGGAATCTTCCTGGCACTTAAGTGTTTCTATGTTACTGAAAAATGATGTTCCAGAAAGATTACTTTTTTCCTCTTATTTTTACTGCCATTGTCGACCTATTGTGGGACATTTTTATATATTGAATCTGGGTTCTTTTTTGACTTTTTTTTTCCCCCCAATCCAACTGCATCCTTTTTTTTTTTTTAAGAGGGAATTAGAAAATATTAAATCCTGCATGTAATATATCTGCTGTCATCTTAGTTGGACCAACTTCCCATTTATTTATCTTAAAACTATACAGTTACATCTTAATTCCATCCAAAGAAGATACAGTTTGAAGATAGAGGTATACTCTCTACAATGCAATTTACTGTACAGTTAGAAAGCAAAAGTGTTAAATGGAGAAGATACTTGTTTTTATTAAACATTTTGAGATTTAGATAAACTACATTTTAACTGAATGTCTAAAGCGATTATCATTTTTTCCCCCAAGTTAGTCTTACATCTTTTGGGTTTGAATGAAGGTTTTACATAAGAAATTGTTAAAAACAAGGGGGGTGGGTAATAAATGTATATAACATTAAATAATGTAACGTAGGTATAGATTCCCAAATGCATTTGGATGTACAAATCGACTACAGAGTACTTTTTTCTTATGATGATTGGTGTAGAAATGTGTGATTTGGGTGGCCTTTTACATCTTGCCTACCATTGCATGAAACATTGGGGTTTCCTCAAAATGTGTGTGTCATACTTCTTTTGGGAGGGGGGTTGTTTTCTTTGGTTTATTTTCTGAGACTCCTACAGGAGCCAAATTTGTAATTTAGAGACATTTAATTTTGTTAATCCTGTCTGGGACACTTAAGTAACATCTAAAGCATTATTGCTTTAGAATGTTCAAATAAAATTTCCTGACCAAATTGTTTTGTGGAAATAGATGTGTTTGCAATTTGAAAATAACTTTCTGTTCAAAAGGCAAAATTAATGCCATTTAAAAAAATATAAACTATGCTACTCTCATACAGGGGACCCATACTTTAAAATCTCCAGACTTGCTTATATCTAGATTATCCAGCACAATCATAAAGTGAATGACAAACCCTTTGAATGAAATTGTGGCACAAAATCTGTTCAGGTTGGTGTACCGTGTAAAGTGGAGATGGGGTAAAAAAGTGGTTAACATACTATTGGATCAGCAAATAAAAGTTACAGTTTTGTAAGAGAAGTGATTTGAATACATTTTTCTGGAACTATTCATAATATGAAGTTTCCTAGAACCACTGAGTTTCTAGTTTAATAGTTTGCTATGCAAATGACCACCTAAAACAATACTGTATATTGGTATTTTTAGAAAGACTCAAAACACCTCTGTATTTAAACCTTAATATGAAAATCATGTGATTAATAGTTACACAAGATGTTTTCATTTCAAAATATGTATCTATATATTGATGGACTCCACATCCTATATTGTGACATGTAAGTCCTTTAAAAGGTGAAAAGTACGATTTCTTACCTCTTAAGTATGATTGATACGATCCAACATATTTGATTAGAAGCTGTAGGTAAATCTGCTCTTCTTAGGCCAAAATGATATATTAAATGTAATTTATTGGTACTTCCATTTTCTCTTCCTTCTTACTTGCCTTTAAGATCTTCTAAAAAAGAAACTAAAAGTTAATATTTAGTTGTTTATATTATGTAACCTTTTAACTATATATAAAATACTTTTTTAGTTTCTTTCTCACCACTTTTATTCAAAAGTACTTTTAACATACCAGTACGTAGTCTGTCTGATGGGAGTATATATTGGACAGTAAGCTTTTGTCTTAATAAAATGAAATTTGTTTCTCATGATATGAATCTTACAGGTAAGATGTAGGGTTTATTGAAAATGTGTGGGTTAAATACTTTCAGGTACACCAATTCTTTCTACTAAATTGAGCTTTATTTGAAGTTCTTTGGAATCTGTGGTGAAAAATAATTTTCTAATTTCCAAATACATTAAGAGCATTACAATGAATATTAATCACCTTTAAAGTCTTTTAGAAAAGGGCTTGTATTGGTTTTTGGCTGCATAGAGGGGCTGAATAAGTGTGTGTGTGTGTGTGTGTGTGTGTGTGTCTTGTTCTTACAGAAGATGTAATTCACAAATAGTTTAGCTCCCTAGCGCTAAGTTGTAGAATAGAAAATAGAACATTATTTAAGTTAATTGAAGGGTGAGATTTTCATACCCCCACTAATGCTGTGCATCTGTCTTTCGTTTGTTAACATTATTTGCTTAATTTCTTTCAACTGACACTTTGAATAATACTATCAAAAACTAAGGCTAGACATTCCCCGTGTATCTTTAAGCATGCTTCTCCTGAAATTTAACTACATTAGTAGTTTACATTTGTATACATATATCCTAATACAAGAGTAGGATAAGGTGGAAATGTACTGGCCTGAGGGATGGTGAAGCATTCTTTTAGTATTTTTTATCCTGTTGGGCTCCTAGATTGTACTGGGGTTGCCCATAAATCAAACCCCATACTCTCAGAATTCATTATATTGTGGTAATATCCGAACCTAGTGAATGGTACGATTGGGTGTTTTCCATTGAGAGTAGATGGACCTCTTTATAAAGTTGGTTGCTGCAAAATCCATTTCTTCCAAAAGCCCTTTTATTTAGGGTTTATTCACAAATCTTAACCATTTTGATATAGTGTTTGTTTTCTAATGTTTATTAACCACCTTATACCAAATGTCTTGCAAAGAAATGTTATTAAAACCTTGAATTTTTACAAATGTGAAAAACAAGTGTATTAATGTATTTGTTCAGGAAAAGCTACATACCGAAGGGCTTTTGTATATGAATTCTGTGGTAGGGAGACCCATTTGTAATCTATATGGCAGTTCCATCTAGGTTTTAAGTTTAGATTTCACCGTGTCTTAGTGCTTCATTCTATTGGTTTACTGGAACATGTAATAAATAGGAGTAGTGATGTATTAAAACACAAGTATTCATTAATGTTTTATATCTTCACTAAAATTCTATAATTATGAAACTGTTTCATCAATCAAGGTGTTATATTTCAATCAGAGAAGTGAACATTTATGAAGATTATTTGGAAGTGTGTACAGAAATAAACTAGACTTACAAGTAGGCCAGATCAGAAAGTTAACATATGAACCTGCAGAGATCTTGTAAGACTTAAATTCAGTGTGAGGAACAACTCTGGTTCTCTCCTATGAGGATTTCCTAAAAGCCATCTGATTTGGCATTCTTACTGGAGCTGTAGACAGAAATCTACAAAGACAAAAGTGAACAAAATTAAGTTATTATTCCACTGTTAGGAATGGAAATAAACTTGTGAAGTCTGTTTATTTTGAAGTATTGGTGAACTAGGCGCTTGCTAATTGATAACTGCAGCATAGTTTGTGTTTACTCCAGTTCATCAACTTGGGTCATTTGAAAGATATAAGAGCTTAAGGCAAGGAAGAAATAACATGGAATTCTATTTCAAGGACAACAGAACATTCTTGGAAAAGCAGCTCCAGTTGGCTTTTCAACTGTGTCAAACTTGAATTTGTAAGTCCCCACAGAGCATGGACAGTCGGTGCAGAGTTCCAAGGAAACAATTATTGCCAATGATCACTTCCATTTTGTATACACTCTTTGGTTCATATAGGCCATATTCCAACTGGCTTTTTAGTAATAGAAGTCCAGTATATAATGTATCAAATACAATTGAGGTTCTAACCTAGTGTGTTAATTTATCTGAATTTGGATTTTTTAAAAGTAATAAAAGGTTAAATGTACTTCCCTTGGATTCCTTATTTCTTTCCTTTTTCAAACATGAACGAAGCATAAGGGATAACCCATTATTGACAGGCAAATGAAGAACTTAATTATAGTTGTCCACAATTAAATAAAGCAGGGGTCTGCAGACTTTCTGTGAAGGTCTAGATAGTAAATACTTCAGACTTTGAGGGCCATCCAGTCTCTGTTGAAACTATCATTGTAGCACCAAAGCAGCCATGGTAGGCTATATAAACTAATGAGCATGGCTGTGTTCCAGTATAACTTCACAAAAACAGCCCGCAGGCCATAGTCCGCTAACCCCTAGAATGATGTATTTAAAAAGGTTTAAATTTATATTTTGAAAAAGGACTTTAATGTACCGTAAAGTTGAGAGAATGGTCCAATGAGTAAGATTGTCTGTCTTAGGAATGATTTTTCTTTTATTGCCATTCTTTTGACTTTTTTGGATACCTATTTTGTATACTCAGACTTTACCATCTATTTGCCTGCCATCCTCTGATTGATGATACTTTGCATTTGTTTAGCATTTACTACTTTTTCAAAGCAGTTTCACATGTTCCCTCACAACCATCCTGTGAAGCTGGTAGAGTAAATAGCCGTGTTTTGTGGATAAACCAGAGCAGCTAAAGGTGCTCCTATGTTTAGCCCAGAAGTAATCAAGATTCAGGGCCCTGTTGTCTTGACTACTGTAACTGTAAAATGGGAGTGTCACCCTCTGTAGCCTGGGAGGCAGATAATATATGCAGAAGTTGCGTTGAAAATCAGTGTTCTATACAAATGGAAGAGATTGTTTTTATTGTGCCACATTGAAATCAGTGGTTAATTTCTCCATGTGTATTTGTACATTTTGTTTTTCCGTTTCTGACTAGTTTTTAAAAATCCTGACCAACCTCCTTGGTTCTTCTAATTTTATTAGCTGCCTCGGTCAACACCTGTACTTGGCAATTCCCATTAGCCAAATGGTACAAATTTGGATTACTTTTGATTTCTTTAATGAACACTTTTTGTCTGGTTGGAAAACTAAGGACAGAAGGGACTCTTATGCAACCAGCTTCTTGATTTCAAGTGAACTATTTTTGTGAAACTGTTACTGTGCAATGTAACAGAAAGGGGGGGGGAATAAGCCTAATTGGGACATGTGGAATCAGTGTAGTTTACAAATGTATTTTAAATTACTTGATTATTTAAAATGATTTTCAAAGTTTGCATGATTACTTTCACAGCCATTTCAAAGGGAAAAAATGCAGGAGATGGTTGCAGGGGAAAATTGATATAAGTGGGGCTGGCCAATGTTATGGTTATTCTTATTGTCTCAGTCTAAGCCACTAGGATTACAGGACTTCATCTTGAAGGTCAGTGAAGAAAAGGGAGAGTCTAGAGAGTGAGAAGTGGAAGGTGATTCTAAGCTGAAGTTGGTCAGAGAGGTCTGCTGCAATTATAGACCAGAAAGGTAGGGCAGTCCTGGGTAGGTAAGTGTCACAGATAGGGTAGCTGCGATGCTGGCATGAGGATGTGGGATATGTGGTTATCAAGGTGTCCCAGGCAGACATGGAGGGTGTGAAGCATTGAGGCCATGTTAGGATGACTGCAGGGTGTTTAATGCCAGAAAACTGGAATGTGGGAGTTGTAAGGAGCCAAGACTGGAAAGGTAAAAGGAAGGCTTGGTGGTGGATGGAGGACCTCGTATGCCACCCTGAGGAGCTTGGATAAAGGTTTTGGAGAGCCAGGAAGGGTTTTAAGCAGCTGCTAAATTACATTCTCCAAAAAACTCAGTATCTTCTCAGTGGTCAGCAATGTAAATGAAGGAATGAGCTGGCATGATGAGACTGCCCTCTATTTTGGAGGTTCTGCTGCCTGCACTGGAACAAATTATCATGTATAGTGGCCTGGAAAGGCAAAATGAGAAAGTGGCCCAGGTGGATAAAACTCAGTAGATTTGAAGGGGCAAGGAACCCAGTTACTTTGGGCATAGGGGTATAGATGGAATGAGTTGGGTGGGAGATGGACATCTGAGAGGAGAAAAACACTTGTTCAGGTTCACAGAGGACCCAAAGATACGGCAGAGGAAACCCTGAAGTAATTAGGAACGTAATAATGGAGCTAAGTTGAGCAGTTTTATGTCATAAAGCCTGTTATTCTAAATCTACCTCCAGTTTTTTCTTGGTTTTTAAATTAAAAAATACATTTAAAAAAAATCATCTAACCCATATTACAGTTTAGCTTGTATAGTTCTATCTTATGGTGTCCCTTTTCAATCATTCCTTTCTAATCTTTCTAGTGAACCAAATATTTTGTTGCCATTTATTGGTTGATAGCCAAAGTAGCAACTAAACTGGCCTTCTACTTTAATAACATAAAACTGCAGCTTGCTCATTCTTCGACACCACTTTCTTCAAAATATTTGGACAAAGGGTGTTGGTGAGAAGACCTGGCCACTACTCACCAGGTGGGAATTGGAGGTCATAAAAGCTCACAACCTCATTGCTTGCACAAGAGGTGGCCTCTCATGTCTATTTTCCAGAGGAATTCCCTTCTAATGAGGAAGCCAGTTGGTGGTTTGCCTAGTGCCATCTGGAGACCTGGAAGTGTCACAGAAGTTTGTTAGGCCTTTTAGATGTTGACTCTTTGGACTTGTCTACCCAAAGGTGGTGACCTTCATAGGGGTGAATGCAGAGAGCTATGGCGTTGGGTTTGACTCCTGGTATTCAGGCAGAAATGCATGCCATTCGACCCCCTCCCACTCCTTTGCCTATGCAGTGGCCACTTGGCCTTCTCTGCCATTTGGTGGCATTTATCCCCTTCAGATTCCTTCCTCCCACCTGCCAGTTTCTAACCAGATCTTGCCCTGTCTGGCTCCATTCTGTATGTTATGTGCCCATTTGATGAAAACAGCATGAGGCAGGGTCAACATTGCATTTCTAAGAACGAGGACAAAATATGAGTAGCATCCTTCCAGTAGTTAACTTTTAACCCTTTACTTGTGTGAAGGACTTGTTATCCTAGTTGATAGATGAGAAGACAGATGACCATAAGTGCAAGAAATTCAGAGTTTGATGTGAAGCCCAGCTCTGGGCTCCCTGTTGACTATTTTGTCATTGATGTATGTGAAACCATGTGGAAATCCAAAAGGAAAGTTGTCCATTTTTCTGCTTGCAGTTTAAATTGGAAAAAGATTCTACTGGGCATGATGCAAAACATGTCTACACATACACATTTGTGTGTTATACTTGACAAGGCCATTTTACTTGTGTAAAAAGATCTTTGAAAAGCCTCACAGTAATACTTTTTATATCTCTAAATCAAAATGGCTCAGTTCTGACAATTTTTACATTTAAGGTACAAAATAGAAGTGGGTTTCAAATATCTCTTGATTAGTCTCCTAAATTATTTGGGCATATGTTTTTAATTGGCAAAAAAAAAAAAAAAAAAAAAAAGACTTCAGAAATTGGTCATTTTTATTCCATCAAGTGAACAGTGAGTGGTTAATTTAATAAAAACATGTCTGTAATTTAACACAAATAGCACATACAGCTGTTCATTTGTGTCTTTTTGACTGTATGAAGCATCTTAGACTGTTTTACTGAAAGATAGGATCACCGAGAGGGGAAATCTGTGGACTTAAATCTTTCTTCCTATCTATCGCCAGTCTCTAGGTTAGGTTAGGTGGGTGCCGCCAGCAAGCGCCCTTCATGGCTGGACTGGGGGATATGGAGAGAGCTGAGAGAATCGAAATCCTCGATTTTTTTTTCTTTGCTGAAAGGGACCTCAGAGACATTCACTCATCCCTGCAGAGAAGCAGCTGCCCGAATGCACATAGCCCGTTGGTAGTGACAGGAATCGTGTACACAGGGCTCCTGGTCCAGTGCTCGGAGTTCTAACCACTGTTGCTGCCTCTGGCCACGTGTGCATCGGGGAGTTGTAAAGTGAGTTATGGAAATAAAACAAGGCGGGAAGCCCAGCTTCGATCTTCAGAAACAGCATTTTTGGGAGCCAGAGGCCAGGTGGCGCCCTGGGCAGGCGCCTTCGGCTGGGTGGGCGCGGAGCTGGCCCCCGGCCCTTGGCTTCAGCATCTTCACCTCGCTCGCCTTCCTCCGAAGTTGCAGAGGTGCCGGGAAGAGGAGGGGCCTCGCCTCGGGCGCCCGAGTGATTGGCTGCCCAGGGCCCCTGGCGAAGGCTGTGTCGTCCAGCCCTGGTGGAGAGGGGCGGAGCGGCCACTGCTCCAACCACCGCCGCCACTGCCACAGTCGCAACCGCCGCAGCCTCGGCCGCCGGGCAAGTAGCTCCGAGCGGCTGCTTCCCGGTTGCCTCGACGAAGACAGGGGGCGCCGCGCTCCACTTGCTCCGCGCCCAAGCCATGCCCGGCAGCCCTGTGTAACCACAGAGTCCCGGCCGCAGCCGACCGACCTAGTGTGCACCGTCTTTCGGCCGAGCTGAGCTTTCGTGCACGCAACTCCCTCTGCCCCCGCCGGCCCCGCGCCACCATGCCCCGGGCAACTGCACTTGGGGCCCTAGTGTCACTGCTGCTGCTGCTGCCGCTGCCTCGCGGCGACGGGGGACTCGGGGAGCGCCCGGACGCCACCGCAGACTACTCGGCGCTGGACGGCGAGGAGGGCACGGAGCAGCAGCTGGAGCATTACCACGACCCTTGCAAAGCCGGTAGGTGCCGCCGCCGCCGCCGGGGAAGTCCCGCAGAAGTTTGCCTTTGAAATGCAAATGAGGTGGTGGGCAAGCCTGCGCTACCGTGTGTGAGGCGGGTCTCCTCTCCCCTCCCCTGAGATCCCTGGCTCCCCGGGAAGACAATGCCTGCGAGGAATTGCTTAAAAACCACTCCAAGGCTGGGACGTCCCGGCCCCAGGTTTGCGGTGCGCACCGGGGGGTCGGCAGCCGGCGCGTTCCCAAAGCTAATCAGGGCGGGTGCCCGAGGCCGAGAGGGCGCTCAGGGGCCAGGGCGGGTGCCAGGGCCGCCTGGCAGGGAGTGGGCAGCACTGGCCACCGCCGGACACTCCGGGCCGTAGCAGAAGAGCCGGGCTGGGCGCGGCGCTCCCAGGCTCAGATGGAGTTCCTGGCTCCGATTTCACAGCATTTCTAAGTTTCGCACAAAGTTTCCTAAGATCAGTGGTTACTCTTGTGAAGAGATTTTAAAAAGAAAAGCGTCACAGCGGGCAAAAGGAAAGGGGTCGCCGAGGAAGTATGAGCAAAACTTCCCTGTAGCGGTCCCGGCCTGAGGGTCGCCCTGGGCGGGTGGAGATGGAAGCCGGCAGGTGCTCTAATCCCGCCAGGAAGCGGCGCCCGGGACGTACGGGCCTTTCGGGCGCAGTCGCCGCCCGGGTGCTGCAGCTCCCGCTTCCCCGGGGCCACCGACTGGCTCGTGAGTCCCGAGGGGAGCGGCTTCCGAGCTGGAGTCGTTGAAGCCTTAGCCTCCGAAGGGCCCCGAGCGCATGTTCCAGCAAGCTGATGAGTGTGGGGCAGTTGCAGCACTGACAGAGGGGTGCTCACGCTCCCAGGGAGAGGCTGGGCTCAGAGGCTCGCACAGACTCTCCTGGCCCATGGCCAGTGGCCCGCGGGTAGTGGTGTTTATCTTTGGCTTTGTGCGGCCCCGTTTCCCTTGGCGGTCGGCAGAGAAGAATGGGGAGGGAAGAGTGCGACCTCCACCCTCGGAGGGGCAGGTGCTCCTTCCCGGGGCTGTGGCTGGCCAGGTCTATGTGGGGCCTGTGGGCCGGTGATCGCCCCTTCAAGCCCTGGAAACCTCTATCAGTTCCAGGTTCCTCATCTCTAAACTGGTGGCAGTAATTATAGGAGGACTCAGGTGATTTATGGGAAAATTCTCTGCAAGTGAAATGATGGCATTGTCGTTATTTTTTATTGTTACTATCACTGCAGTGGCTCGGGTCTAGGCTGGGGGTTGGGAGAGTCAGGACTGGGTAAAGTCTGGGGAAGACCAGGTTACTAGGAGGCAGGAGGAGTTTGTGAGACTTGAGAATCTTGTGAAGGTTTAAGATCAAACTAGTCTTGAGGGGCCTGATCTTAGTAAGGGAAGTTTCCTGCAGAATATCCACCTACTGCTGTACCTCATGGGGCTTCTGAGTTAGGAAGGTGGGCAGAGGAGTTGGTTCCTGGACAACTGGAGAAAACCTCAGCAGGTAGCATGCCTGGCCCAGGTACCATGAGTTCCTCATGGGACCTAATTCAAGGCCAGGGAGAAGAGGCTCCAGAGCACTGGTGGAATGGCAGCCTGGCCTGAAAAGAGGGCCACTGAAGCTGGGAAAATAGATGTGGGATAAAGGGAGTGGCTGGACCACGGCCCACACTTGTCAGACCCTAGACCCTGCTGGGTGTGAGCTGGGGCCTCTGGGAAGCAGTGTGGGCAGCTGGAGTGGGGAAGTGATTGATTTGCTCAGGCATGTATTGTGCATCTCCAGTATGCTGGATGCTGGTCTGGGCACTGTGAATCCAGATGTGAAAGAGACATCCCAGCTCCTGGTCTCAGCCTTGGAGGATAACCCTGAGGCAGGCTTGCCTGTTACAGCCTCATTTTCCCCAGTAATTTTAGAGAAAATACAAGATAACCAGGGGCATGCATATTCTGTGATTCTTCACAGACAGGGTGGGATGTGCAGGTAGGGCTGGAAGGCAGAGAATCTGGCCAGTGTAGCTTCAGCCAACTTCAGGCACCCTCCTCAGACTCCTTGAAATCTCCCAACCCATTGGCCTCTCCCTGGGCTACATTGATGCTAAGAGTGGCCAGAAGAGGGCGATAATAAGGACAATCTGGGGGAAAAGGTAACATCTCAGTCAGCCCATCCTCTCCGAAGTTGCCTGACCTGGAGAACAGCTAGGTCTGGAAGGCCAGCAAGCAGTTCATCAGTGTACTGAAGTTTCAGAGAAAGGACTTGCCTCTTGGCTAGGGGGACACTGCACTTCTTGGTTGCATATTTAACGCAAACCTTTAGGGGCAGCCTCCCATTCTATCTCAGTGAAATCCTAACTCCCTGACTCTTCTGGCCAGAAGCTCTCCTTTTAGGACCTGCCTCAGGGCTGCAAAACTAAAACACCTCCCACTCTCCCTTCTTGGTGTGGGTCTCCATCCTACTGTGGACTCAGAATGCAGAGGGGAGGATCTTGAATCTGTTCCTGACTTCTCAGGAGCTGTGTTACCTGGACGATTCCCCTCCTCTCTGGGCCCCAGTTCCTTACCTGCAGAATGAAAATGTCTGCCTTGTTAGAATTGCAAAGTGACATGTCCAGAGAGCTTGTGCTCTTGGTCCACATCAACCGTCTTGCTGTGGGCCTACTTCATACCTTGCAGGCACTTCAGTGTGAGCCCGCTGGCTGCTTCCTATCCAGTGTTCTATGAGTCTTTGGTTCTAGCCCAACCTCTCAAAAGCTGAACAAACTGGTAATTTTGCCATTTCTAATTTTATCATTTCACTACTTTTGCAATTTTTAATACCATTTTTACCATTTACTCTGCCACTTACAAGCTATGTATCCTTGGGTAAATCACTTCATTTCTCTGGGCATTAGCTTCCTCATTTGTAAATGGGGATGATTCCTGATAAAGTACTTAGAACAGTGGTGAAATACAGTTAGATACTTTTTATAAACAGATTTTCTAGAAACTGATGGAAACAATATATTCATGCTGACCTTAAGGCAGATATTAAGCTGGAAAATTTAAATTTACTAAGAGACAATCTATTTGATGCTGTAAAAGGGATGACTTTTAAATCACATGACTGGGGAGTGGGAGTTAGTCTATGAAGCCCTGCTGGCCTGGGGCTGGTGAGGGGCCTGGGGCTTCGGGGGGATATTCTCTGCCTGGTCATCCATAGCTCTGCCAATTGTTTTTCTTCTGATACAGTTAATAGAGCTAAGGGTTCAACTGGCAGTAAATCACAAGGCATTCTTCCAACCACCATGCCTCTGAGAGCAAAGCTTGGGAGGACTGTTCCTGCCTGCCTGCCCTCACCCACAAGTTTTAAGCTGATTTCAAGTCAGAAGGCCTAGGTTCTTATCTTGACCCTGCCTCCCATACTCACTGTGTGGCCTTGAGCAAGTCATTTTTACCTTTCCATGTCTCAGTCTCCTCATCTACAAAATGGGAGTGGGAGCAAAAATGCTTGCTTTGCAGCGTAGACAAAAGGCCAGTTTTAGTTGGATTCTTCAGAAAGAAGAGCCTTAGACAAGGACTTTGGTGTAGATAGTTCGTGTGGAAGGTGATCCCAGGAAGCAGGGTTGAGGGAGCAGGAATGAGACAGGGAGGAAGGAAATCCAATGAAGAGAGTGGAATCAAGGGAGCTGCTTTAGGCAATGGGCCCCTGACCCCACTAGGAGCTCCTTTGAGGAGCTTACAGAATGCCTCCCAAATCATCTGCCCAGAGAATAGGAGGCTGCAGCATTTATCCAAAGGCTGCTGCCCTTCACTGTCCGCTCCTTGCTGTAGTTTCTATTCCCGTGTAAGAAAGCATTCCAGACCAGTGGGGTAGAACCACCTCTGTTTTATTATGTTCATGATTCTGTTGATTAGGAATTTAGAAAAGACACAGCAGGGGAGGCTTGTCTTTGTTCCATGATGGCTGAGCCTCAGCTAGGAAGACTTACAGGCTGGGGTGACTCAACAAGTGGGTTCTGAAGTTATCTGAAGGCTCATTCACTCACATGTCTGGCTGTTGAGGCCGTCTGTTGCCTGGGACCAGTTGGCCAGAACTCTTACAGGTGGCTTCTCCATGTGGTCTATGTGGGCTTCCTCGAAGCATGGCAGCTGGATTCTAAGTGCAAGCATCCCAAGAGAACCAAATGGAAGCTGTGTTACCTTTGATGGCTTTGCCTCAGAATCACACATTGTCATTTCCACCCTGGCCACAGGCCCTCCCAGGTTCAAGGTGGGAGAGCATAGACCCACCTCTCCCGTGGGAGGCATGTCAATATCACATTGTTAAAAGCGCACATGAAATGAGAGATGTGGTTGCAGCCAGTTTTGGAAAAGATGACTTGCCACATTCCCCGAGGCATTAACTTCCCCGAATATCCAGGAATAGAGGGCTCTACAGATTTAGAAAAAGTTCTAGAGCAGAAAGGTGGGGAGACATGCGGCAGAAGTATGGAACTGCCCAGAGGTGAGCTGAGGGTATGTGACTCAAAAACTGTCTACATGAGGCTCAAATGATACGAAAATGCTGCACAGCTTTTTGGGTTTATTAAATCTAAGGGAACTGCCTGATAGCCAGCTTCACTTTTCAGCAGATGGCTTGGTAAATACCAGGGCCTTATTCACCGCTCTGGGTCCCATGTTAGGATAGGATAAATATAGCTGGTGGTCCCTCGTGTCTTATGGCTCAGGAACCAGTAGCCCACACTTTCAGACTTCTGCCTGAAATATGGTGTTTCACCTCACTCTGCCATTCTCTCCAAGACATCTTACCAATCAAGTTTCATTTGGGAGCTCACCAAGAGCCCTCTCTGGGGCAGCTATTGCCAGCAGCCCTCATGTTACTGTCGGCCTAGAAACTGAAGCAGCCCTGGGCCAGTGTGCTGGGGACTCCTAAAAGTGCCCAGAGTGGCATTGGGAAGATTGTAGAGTCATGGGCAGTGCTCCTCTGGAGTTGCCAACCTTCATGGCAGGGCGGGCATCCTGGTTTTTAAGCAGAGATGAGGCTCACATGGTGCCTCCTGGAAGCTTGTCTCCCTGGCATGACCCATCTCCAGAATGTGAGCTGCCATCTCTCTGGTACTCCACCTGCCCTCCATCAGACTCCCACACCATGGACCACACCTAGGTAAGGGTGGCTGATATTTTTACATCTTTATTTTCATTCTAACTTGTTATGATGTCATTGCTGATGGGCAGGTGCTGATTTGATGGAATTAAAATATTTCAGGGCCATATTGGAGTTAAATGTTTGTCTTTTCTGTTTCTCCAGATGATACAGGAGCAGAATCTAGTCCACTTTCTCTCCACAATTTCACACTCCGTGCAATGGGGCAGGGTGTGAGCCAGTTAAGAACACGGGCTCTGATGCCTGACAGACCTAGATTTCAAATCTGCCACCTAGGCAAGGCTGTGTGACCTTGAGTATGTTACTCAACTTCCCTGAGCCTCAGGGAAAAAAAGAACTAGTAATATCCACTTTTCAGGATTGCTATAAGGATTAAATAATACAATGTTTGTCAAGTGCTGAGCACAGTGTCTGGCACAAGGCAAGTATATAATGATATTTACATTATCAGAGTACAGAGCAGGTGCTCACAGCACTTCTTGAACTCTTGTTGAAATGCTGTAGAGGAAATGGAGTTTTTGCAATAAACGAATAATTTATTTCATCTAGTGTAGTTAGGGTTAGAGATTCTTAATTTCAGACCTGATCATTGTGGTTAAACAGTCTCAAAAGTAAGTGAAGGGTGAATTTTATGGGATATGAGTTATATCTCAATAAAGATTTTAAGGAAATGCAGATGAGGACAGGGCCAGGGGCAGAGCTGGGGGAGGAAGCTCATGGCCTTAGCCCCTGAAGAACAGTTGGCTGGCTGGCACAGCTGCTCGAGCTGAGAATTCAGCTCAGCCAAGCACGTGTGGAGTGTGTGACCATCCAATGCCAAGCAGAACCTAGAGTTCTCAACAGTGGCCAGGTCTCACACTGGGGTGCCAGAGTCTGGGAAAGGGGGGACCAGGAAGGTCCCTCTTGGAGGGGGCTGCTCTGGGAGCTGAATGACAGCAAGAACACCACCCACTGACCCTCAGCACAGCCCCCAGAGCAGACAAGCTGCTGTGATGGCTGCCATTTGTATATGAGGAAACTGAGCTTCAGGCCTAGACTTTCTGCCTGACCTTGCTGGTCCTTCGATGCCTCTGTGGACAGAGCCCATATTTGGTAGACAGAAAAGTCCACAACAACATAATCAAAGGTAGGTCTCCAAGTCACATCATGGAACCCATTTTTTCCTTTTCTCTCCCACCCAGTAGTGCAGTGATCAGTGCGGCACACCCTTCCCTCGGGGGCTATGTGTGTTTGGAGAGCGTCTTTTCCTCTGCTGTCCTTCACAGTGAGAGGAGAGGCATGATGCCACTGAGCCATCCACATAGCCCCAGATATGCAATGCACCAGGCATGCGGGCCTGGCATGAGTGCTGAGGGTCTAAGTGCTGATTAGACTCAACCCTGCCCTTGGGGAGCCTCCTACCCAAGCAGGGCTGGACTCAGCCTGCTCAGCAGAATAGGCTCCCAGATGGAAGCTGATTGTAGACAGGTTAGCAGGGCATCTCAGCTCTGGCCATCCAACTGACCACCGCTTCTCCGGTCATTCTCAGGGCACTCCCCAGCCTGGACTATGGTTGTTTGAGCACCTGGCCCCTCCCCAGACTGTGGAGAACAAAGACCTTGCTGACATGTTGTGGTTCCGTACCCATGCTTTGGAACTGGGCTGACTTAAATTTTTCTTCTCAGCTTTGTCACTTTCCTTTTTCTTCTTTTTTTTTGAGACGGGGTCACGTTCTGTCATCCAGGCCTGAGTGCAGTGGCACGATCTCAGCTCACTACAACCTCCGCTTCCCACGTTCAATTGATTGTCCTGCCTCAGCTTCCCTAGTAGCTGGGATTACAGATGCCCGCCACCATGCCCGGCTAATTTTTATATTTTTAGTAGAGACAGGATTTCGCCAGGTTGGCTAAGCTGGTCTCAAACTCCTGACCTCGTGATCCACCTGCCTCAGCCTCCCAAAGTGTTAGGATTACAGGCATGAGCCACCACGCCCAGCCTTAGCTCTGTCACTTTCTAGTGGTGAGACTGGAGCAAGTCCCTCAGCCTTCAAAGCCTCAGCGTCTGTGTGTATATCATGCTGTTAACAGAAACTCTGATTAACAGGCACTTGGTACCTGATATGAAGGCACTTGGTACCGTGCTTAGAAAACAGAAGCACTCTATAAATATGAAATACACAGTGCTAGAGTTATGTCGCCCTTGAAGAATCTGTTATGCCCCAGCAAGTGTGTGGAGTGAACTGAATTGTATGAACAGCACTGCTTTCCATACTTCTGAGACAGCCTTGGGGCAAAGCAGCAGGTGCTAGAAGCAAATTTCCTGGGTTCAAATACTGGCTCTGCCACTTCACGGCTGTGGGTAAACCTGCTTAGGCTTGCTGGGACTCTGTCCTTATCTATGAATGTGGTTACTAATATCTACCCACATAGGGTTATTATGAGGATTTAGTGATTAATATAGAGAAAGCACTTAGAATCGTGTCTGAACATGGTAAGCATCCAGTTTTAAAAATACTATTTTTAAAATTATTATCATCCCACAGAAATCCAGCAAGGTTTCCAAGTGGCAGGAAACTAAGTATCTGAACAATCAAAGTGATATGGTCTGGCTTTGTGTCCCCACCCAAATCTCATCTGGAATTGTAATCCCCACGCGTCAAGGGAGAGACGTGGTGGGAGGTGATTGGATCACGGGGGCGGTTTACGTCGTGCTGTTCTTGTGATAATGAGTGAGCTTTCGCGAGACCTGATGGTTTAAAAGTGGCCGTTTCCCCTGTGCACTCTTTCATTCCAGTTGCCATGTAAGATGTGCCTGCTTCCCCTTTACCTTCCACCATGATTGTAAGTTTCCTGAGGCTTCTCCATCCATGCAGCACTGTGAGTCAATTAAACCTCTTGTGCTTATAAATTACCCAGTCTCAGATAGTATCTTTATAGCAGTGTGAGAATGGACTAATACACAAAGCCAGGTGATGTTCTAAGAGATTTATGTTTTCTGATGGTGCCAATTCTGATAGCTCCTCTATACTCAGAGATTTTGTGTGTGTGTGTGTGTGTGTGTGTGTGTGTGTGTGTGTGTGCGTGCAGTGGTGGGATCCCAGCTCACTGCAACCTCTGCCTCCTGGGTTCAAGTGATTCCTGTGCCTCAGCCTCCCGAGTAGCTGTGATTACAGTGCATGCACCACTACACCAGGGTAATTTTTGTATTTTTAGTAGAGATGGAGTTTCGCCGTATCGGCCAGGCTGGTGTCGAACTGCTGGCCTCAAGTGATCTGCCCGCCTCAGCCTTCCAGAGTGCTGGGATTACAGGCCTGAGCCACCATGCCTGGCTACACCCAGAGACTTTAACCTAAAACTTAAATCTTCCATGAATCTCAATGGCCTCACTGAGGATGGCATTAGGCTAAGGCATTTGGTGCCTGCAAGCCAACCAGATGTCTGAGCCCCACCGAAGAAACCAGTCCCTGGCTATTTGGAGACGTATAAGTGGCTTTGGGCCTGAGCCTCCATTCAGCTGTTGGCTTCTCCTATCATTTAAAAGTGCTGATGGCCACTTGTAAACCATCAGGTCTCGTGAAAGCTCGCTCACTATCACGAGAAGCGCATGAGGGAAACCGCCCCCGTGATCCAATCACCTCCCACCAGGTCTCTCCCTTGACATATGGGGATTACAATTCCAGATGAGATTTGGGTGGGGACACAAAGCCAGACCATATCACTTTGGTTGTTCAGATATTTAGTTTCCTGCCACTTGGAAATCTTGCTGGATTTCTGTGGGATGATAATAATTTTAAAAATAGTATTTACTGGATGCTTACCATGTTCAGACATGATTCTAATGTAATATCATGTCAGCTCTAATTAGGAGTTGATGTGAGCACTCGCAGGAGATGGCCTGGGCTCACATGATTGCAGGGGCATTACAGGCCATGGTCAGGGTGCTTGCACAGGGGAGAGCCTGGGCTAGGACCGGCACAGGATATTGAGACCTCTAATCCCTGTTCTCCCCTCTATGCCATGTGACCTCTTCAACCCTGGGGCCTCCAGCTTTGCCTGGCTGCCTCCACCCCCAGTGAATGAGCTTCTCGATGCTGCCCAGTCTGAAGGCCACGTTTGTATATTTGTTCCCTGAGCACCAAAGCCTATGACCGTCTCCCTATCTTTTTCTTTACCCTGGTCTAGGAATCTGACAAGGATGAGAGAATTCTGGCTTTCCAAGTACTCTCTGTCCTAAAGCATGGGAAAGAATAAATGAATAATACCAGGTGTCAAAATGCAGCTGTCCCCATCTCTGTTCCTCTACTACTCTTCCAGAAGGCCCAGGGTCAGTGCATGGGTGTCAGGTCAGTTGAGGGTGATGGGTCCAGTCACTCTCCTCATCTCCAGAGGGAGAAGACTTCGATGGCCAGTCTTTCCCAAGGAGGCTCAGGCTGACAAAGAGCAGAAGCAGTGAGCATCCTGTTGTAGAGATTGTTTTTGGCATCACACAGCCCATGGCTTTAAACCTGCCTCTGCCAAGTCTCTTAACCTCTTTGAGCCTCAGTTTCCTCATTTGGAAAATAATGATATTGAAACCCATCATATAATCTTGTTTGAGGATTAAATGAGGCAGTGAACATGAAGTGTTTAGCAAGCAGTCATTAATTGTTGGCCCTTCTTGCTATTATTATTATTACTCCTAGTATTATTCCCTATTTTAGAATTTCCCTGTAAGTAGCAACCTTACTGGCCTGTGAATGCCATTCTCTCCATCTCAGGGCTGCCAAGAGTTCTCCTGGGATACATAGCATGTGGCAAGTGATAATTAATTGCTCCACAGCTCACTTGCTCTCACCCATGAAGCAGGGAGAGGATGACAGATAAACCAAATGTGTAGAAGCAGGTTTCTCATGGTACCCACTCAGCCTGCTCATAATATGGTTCTGCCTGGATGCAAACATAGCAACAGGAACAGAGCTTTCCTGCTGATTGGTTACAGACCTATCTGTGATCACGCCACCTCTAACCACTTCTGCCAATTACCAATAAATATTCTCAAGCTCGCCTGCATGAGCACTTGAGTAGAGGTGTTCAGCCCTGAGTCTTTGCCTGCTCTGCCAGATGGGCCACTTATCTTCCGTCTCATCCTGCAACTTGCACCCAGCCTCTTTCCCTGCCTCCCACCCGGGTTACTGGCCTGGAGTCGATGTGAGTCCTGTAAGCTGGCTTCCCACAGCAACAGCCTCAAGCTACCTTCCTTCTTAATTCTTTTTCAGGTCTCAGGGTCACCTCTCCTCCCTGTGAAGTCAGTACTGGTTTCCTGTCCTCTCCTCCTTGGCTCACTAAGGACTGGGCCCCATGGGTGCAGATACCACACTGGTATCAGGGTCCACCCAAGTGCCTAAAACAGAAACCCAGTTGCTACCTAGACACCTGACTTCCCTCCTCTTCTCACTCAGCCCAACCCAAGTGCTATCAATTGTATTTCCAAATTGAGCCCATCCACTTCTCTCCATCCTCACTACCACTGGTCCAAGTTCACACTTGGGCTGCTGCAGTAGTGGCTGAACTGGTCTCCTGGACACTGCTCTTGCCTCCCAAAATCTGTTTTCCGTGTTGCAGAGTGATCTTTCTCAAACTCATGTGTGATCATGTTTGCAAGATCAGACCTGCTTAGAATCCTTTAATGTCACCCCATTGCACTTGGGATAAGAGCTATCAGCAGGCCCCGGGGTGCTCTCGTCATTGCTTGTTCCTCTGACTCAGCTTCCCTTCCCTTACCTGCCAGGCTCCAGCTCACGTCAGTTCTTCTTCCTGCCTGGAAATGTCTCTGGACTTTATATGTGGTCAACTCTGACTCATCCTCCAGGACTCAGCTTACATGTCATTTCCCCAGTGAGGTCTTCCCAGCCCCCAATCTCAATCAGGTCCCCTTTCAGTTTTCTCATCGCCTTTGTTTTTCTGAAAAGCACTCTTTACAGTTTATAACTGGGTCTATTACTGATGTAAGTATTATTGTTCAATGACTGTCTCTGCATTGGACAATGAGCTCCGAAGAGTATAAGTGCGACTGATTTTGCTTCACAGTCACCAGCACAGTGCCAGCACGTGGTGGGTGCCCAACCAGTATTTGTCAAATGGAAAACTGAGTCAGTGAGATACCAGAGGGACTCAGAAAGGGTAGCAGTCAACTCAAGGAAGCCTTCCTGGTGAGGGAGTTGGTAAGCTCTGAGGTGGGCCTGGAAGGATGCCTTGGATTTGTGGAAGCTGAGATGTGAGATAAGCTATTTCAGGTAGAATGAACAGTGTCAGCAAAGGTGCAGAATGTTTGTGATGTGTCTGGAGTTGGAGGTTTACTCTGGTTTGCTTTGCAGAATGGTAATGACAGGATTGAAATAAGCTTGGAACAGTGGAAGTCAAGCTGAGACATTTGAAACATATCCCTAAGGAAATGGGGAGCTATTGATGGTTTCTCAGCAGAGGACTGTTACAGTGAAGACCTGTGATGCTTAGGATCTGTAGAAGCAGGAAGCAGGGGGACCTCCCAGAGTTCGAGGCCTGCAGCATGAGGATGCAGGCTATGGCCTTAGGAATGGGAAGGGAGGGAAGGTGGGAAGAGATAGTGGCTCTGTGGTTTGATGGGGGCGTCCTGAGCTGAGTTGTGCCCCAAGGTCGGGGTTGAAACATGTATGAGTTCATTCAAACATATTCAGCAGGCACTGGGGTGCCCTTGAGGTGGTGGAAAGGGAGATAATGGTTTAACATGAAATGTTTTCCTTAACTACACAGCTAATTCCCATCCACTGGAAAACATTTAGAAAATGTATACAGGAAGTAGAAGTAAAAATGTCCAGTAATCCCATTACCTGGAAGTAATTTTTGTGAACATTCTGTTGTATGATATTCCCACACCTTTTCTAGGCATGTTTGTAACACTTTTCTTCTCCTGAAAATGCTATACATACTGGTTTGAACCTGCTTCTATTTCAATTTCACTTAGTACCATGAACCTCTTTCTATGACAATAAAGATGCTTATGTAATAAACATTCTTGATACAAAACCAATTTAAGTTGTTTTATACACTGTTGTATAGATGCACCATAATTTATTTAAGCAATCTCCTATTGTCGGACATACAGATTTTTTTCTCAGTCTCTCCCCTCCCACCCTCCAACCCTCCCACCCTCCCTCCCTTCCTCCCTTCCTTCCTCCCTTCCTTCCTTCCTTATCTTGCTTTGTCACCCAGGCTGGAGTGCAATGGCACAATCACTACTCCCTGCAGCCTCTGCCTCCCGGGCTCAGGTGATCCTCCCACTTAACCTCTTGAGTACCTGGGACTATAGGCGCATGCACCACGTGATTTTTATATGTTTCGTAGAGACAGGGTTTCGTCATTTTGCCCAGGCTGGACCCGAACTCCTGACCTCAGGTGATCCACCTGCCTCGGCCTCCCAATGTGCTGGGATTACAGGCATGAACCACTGCACCTGGCCTCAATCTTTTTGTTTTGCTTTTATAAACAATGATGCTGGAGTCATCTCTGTAGCTAGATGTTTATATACATCACGAATTATCTCTTTAGAATAAATTTTTACAAGTAGAATTGCTGGGTCAAAAATCCCAATGAGTTTAGGCCTTCTGATTCTCCTTTTCAAACAACCCTTCAAAAGTTTTTTTTGTTCGTTTTTTATTTTTGTGTTTTGAGACAGGATCTCACTCTGTCACCCAGGCTAAAGTGCAGTGGCGCAATCACAGCTCACTGCAGCCTCGAACTCCAGGGCTCAAGTGATCCTCCCACCTCAGCCTCCTGAGTAGCTGGGACTATAGGTGTGCACCACAACACCCGGCTAATTTTTTTTTTTTTTTGTCATGTTGGCCAGGCTGGTCTCAAACTCCTGGGCTCAAGTGACCTACCTACCTCAGCCTCCCAAAGTGCTGGGATTACAGGTGTGAGGCATCGTGCCCAGCTAAAAGTCTTTTGTTCCTTTACATTCCCATTAGGATTAATAGTTTATATATTCTAGTTTTAAAAAACCATTGCTGGTTAGAGAAAAGTATTTTTCTATTTCTTCAACTTGCACTTGTAATTTGTATTTTTTTCAGTAATTTTGAATGTTTTAAAACACGTTTTGATCATTTGTATTTCTTCTGCTAATTGCGATTCCTATTCATGCACCTTTTCTTCTGTTCATGCTCATTTTTCTAATTAAATAGTTTTAAAAAACATTTAGTGGGAACCCTTTTCCTACTAAATTAAGGACTTTAATTATCTTTCTGTCATATTTGCCACAAAAAATTTTGGAGAGAGTATTTTTAAAAAGCAGAAGGCTTATTCTGCACCGTATCATTGACTTTCCCATAGAGATGTTTGTGTGGTTGTATCAGTTCAGATCAAGTTAAATTGCTAGGAACAGACCCAAGTTAATTTGCTGTGTCCATCAGGGTCCAGTTAGGAGACTGAAACCACACCAGTAATTTGAACAGTAATTAGAAAATGTAATATAATTATCAACTAGGAAAAGGGGATTGACTACCAAATGGGGTAAAGAGAACACTGAAGAAAACAAAAATAGCAGATGCAAGGAGCAACTACTAGGGAAGGAGGAGGCCACCCCCACCTCCACCCATCCCAGGCTGAAATTCTAGCTTCTTAAGAGAGAGTGGCTCTGGCCCGCTGGAATGGGGGAGTTCACTGAGATATTGACCAACAGGGAATTACCCAGTGGAAATTGGCAAAACTCTGGAGGGTTGGTGCCAATGGTTTTCCTGAACACTGCTGGCAGCCCCTCCCATGGGTGCAATGTGAGACCGCTGGAACCAGGAAGAGCAAGCCCCCCTTCTATTTACAGTATCCTTCCAGTGTCTTCTACTGATAAAGCCTAACATGGTGTCAACAGGTAAAGGAGCAATGTTTATAGGGTCCAGCTCCAGTGTCACAAAGCAAGACAAAGAAGGATAGATTTGGAGCCAAGAGGCAATATACTGATATCTGGGACATTGGCTTAAACAAGCTAGAAGTCTATTCTTTTCTCACATCAAAATCTGGAGGTCTCCATTCAGGGCTGATATGGCAGTTCTGCTTCAGGAAGTCCTTCAAGATCTAAGATCAAAGCTCCTTCCAGTCTGCCGCTCCACTCTCCCTCAGTTGAGGTCCTTGTCCTCATGGTCAAGATGGTATGCAGAACTCAAACCATCACGGGCATGGTTTGGATACAGGAGGGGTGGAAAAGAAAAAGGGACAAAGAATGTGGGAGAACCAGCTTCTTGGGAGCTGCCATTTGTTGCTTCCACTTCATCTCCTTGGACAGAACTTAGTCACTTGGCCATAGGCAGCTATTTGGGAGTCTGGAAAAGCTTTATTTTGGAGGACCTGGAGCTAAAAATCAGAGGTTCTCTTAAAATGGAAGAAGGGAGAGAAGTATTCATGGACAATGAGCAATCTCTGCCACAATAAGCTAAATTGGCTGGACCTTTATGAAGAAAATGTAGTCAAAATGGCAATAGGCCCACTACCATGACTGAAAGTTAACCAGCTACACCAAGCAAGGTCTTTGAGTCAAATCTTCTAGAATGTTAAAGCTGGAAGGAACCTAAAGGATTATTTATTCTAAGCTTTTAATGTTTCCTGTGAGAACCCTGAAGGCCTGGGAGGGGCAGTAACTTGCCCAAGGCCATCTGAATACCTCTTGGCATGGCCGGAGGTAGATCCCAGTCCTCCTTCCCTGTCCACCTAGTGTATCTTTCCATCCTCTGCGACTTAGGGTCTCCCATGGCCATTGTCTTCGGAATGAGTCCTGCATAATTACATTGCAACTTATGGCTCTACAAAAGATCATTTCACAGTGAAGCTATTAGGGCTTATGAGATGTGCCTGGTCCTCAAATCAAGCACATAAGATGTAAAATTAGAGCCCAAGAAGCTTTGGCTTATTAGGACCTAAACTGCATCCTCTCTCCATTACCTAATGGAGTCCGTGTGAGCTCATGCTGTGGGAACGCAGCAGGCATGAGATAGCAGTAAGTCATATTCTGCCCAATTAAGCAGTGAAAGGTGTCGGCATAGGCCAACATAGTCATCCCCATTACCAGCCACAATCCCATCTTCCTATTTGGCTATGGAAATAATGGAAAGATTTTCTTAGAAAAGCTCTATAAGTCAGAGTCCCAGCAGGAAACAGAATTTATCCCGGATGTTTCAGATGAAGAGACCTTCACGAAGGGGCTAATTAGAGGTGCAGGGTTAAGGGAACAAACAGGAGAGGTGAGACACCCAGAGATGAGCCCGTTATCCCTGTGGTGAGGGGCAGGGGAGGGAGCAGTGCTACTGGAGCTGGAACTGGGTAGGAGGGGAAGTTGCGGACGGATGTGTCTATGGCTAGACCTGTAGCATCCAGCAGGGAAGGAATGCATGGCCTCTCTCCTCTTCCCTAGGGTCTGCCAGGATCCCTTCCTGGTTGAAAGCAACCAGAAGTTGGAGGAAACCTGAGGGGAAACTGGAGGATGCCATCCACAGAAGCAGACTTCCTGGACACAGAGCAGAGTGGAGAGTGTGAAGAATAAGTGTACAAACAATGATGTTAATCTTGGTTCAGGCCTTGCCCCAGCTATTACCTGGACTGAAAAATTTTTAGTATCTGTATTTTTGTTGTTGTTGTTGTTGTTTTGTTTTTGTTTTTTGAGACAGAATCTCACTCTGTTGCCGAGACTGGAGTGCAATCTTAGCTTACTGCAATCTCTGCCTCCCAGGTTCAAACAATTCTCCTGCCTCAGCTTCCCGAGTAGCTGGGATTACAGGCGTGCACCGTGATGCTGGGCTAATTTTTGTTTTTGTTTTTTTTTTTTTTTCTAGTAGAAACAGGGTTTTGCTATGTTTCCCAGGCTAATCTTAAACTCCTGACCTCAAGTGATCTACCGGCCTCGGCCTCCCAAAGTGCCGGGATTACAGGCATGAGCCATTGCACCCGGCCATTTTTAGTATCCTTACGATGTAATTTGTGACTGGCAAATGTGTGGCACATGCGACCCCCTCCCCACTCCACACCCCCTGCCAATGGCAGATATTACTAATTGATCATGCCTCTCTTTCCTATGGGTCCAAGAAGTCACCTTACACTGCTCAAAGAAACACTACCCATTGAGTGGGGTGGCATGTGAGATGAAACCTAGTTGGAGCTGTAAAACTTAAACAGCCTTACAGATATGGCCTGCCTGCCCAAACCAATCTGTGGCTAATTTTTCTTTTTTGGAAATTAGCTGAGCAGGTGTGTTTGTTGATTCAACTGAGCCCTGCTGGGAAAGCCAAGCTGTGACATTTCTAAAATGTAATGGTGCAACCTTATTATAACATAGATGAGGAGGCAAGGCAGGAGACTGTATCTGCTGTAAGCAAGGTGGTCGCCAGCCCAGGCACCAGCCAGATCCTCTTGGCTCATCTGGTAAGTAGGATGATGCCAGCCAAGGCAGAGGACAGGGCTGTGTGTTCTCTTGAAGAACAGTCAGCTTTCAGAGCAGCTGTGGAGGACCTAGCTGTGTAGGGCGCTCTCCTAGGTCCTGACTGACCTTTAGCATGAAGAGTTAGAAAATGGAAAATCCTTAGCTGGAAAAAATGGGTAACGGATTATAAATGTTGCCAGCATGCTGTAGTGCATAGGTGGCAAACAGGTCTCAACTCATGTGCCATATCTGTCCATTTCTGTTGGCCCTCTGTAGCACTGTGTTGAGATGGATTCAGAGACTGTGTCCAGGCTCAATTGACAGAAGAGATGTGATCAATTAGGAATATCTGTCCTGAGCAAGAGTGGGTAAGGGGAGGCACATACTTGTCTCTTATTTGCTATTTCTGGTGTAGGGAAAGCCCATGGTTGAGAGTCCCAGACATGGCTTCTAGATGCAATATTTTAAGCAAGTCATTTGACCTTCTTGGACCCCAGTTTCCTCATATGGAAAACAAGGACATCGCTTAGATGACTTTCAAATTCTGTGTCTTAGAAATTCCTCAATTTTAAAGTTTTCCAAGTCTTCAATGTAAAACTTGCACCGAATCTGTTTGATCCCATTAAAACATTTACAGCTCTCCACTCCTCTCTGCCATATGCTTGAGCAACTGAGCCATCTATTCCTGGAGAAGGCCATCTCCCCAGGCAGGAGCAGCTGGGGACCCTGGAGACAGGAGGCTTCTCACACTAAACAGACCCTACCCTTTAATCTCAACCAAAAGATCCAGGAGGCGTGATTCACATCTCGCCTGTTTCCTCTCCTCCGAGAGCCCGAACCTCTCCCCTCCTGTTCTGCAAACGCGCCTGAATGCAGAGTCCTGAAATTTAGGGTCATGGTTTCAAAGTTCATGGTCCTGAGAATAAACAAAAAAACTATTGTGGTTGCATAGAGCTGTGGACCCCATTAACACCGTCCCATGAATATTTATAGCGTGGAACTACAAAAGAACATAGAGGCCATATTGTATTTCCTAGAACTTTCTTTCTAGGGGTCCTTTCTCTGTGGGTCACTTTAATGTAAGCTTTGCTTATTTAGTTGCACACTTTAAGCCGATTAACTTTTTACTAAAAAAACCCTCCCTGTTTGTTTGTACATACACTCCCTTAACAAAGATTCACAGAAAACTTCTTTAAACCTGTTAAATCCCTCCGCTGGAAACTTGCAATGAACTAAATGCATCTGTGGGTAGGATTTCCCTGTGACGCTCCCCGCCTCTGGCCCCTCCAGCCCACCTCAGCCTGTTTCCTGAGAGGAATTCCAATGGTTTGAATTCTACATATTTAGTTCCTCCAATAACCTGGGCTTATCTCTAGGTGACTATCTTATGGAACATCTATGAAGTCTTCCTCACTTCCTGAGTGAGGAAGTTATTGGAGTGGACAAACAGCAGGCCCCAGACAAATACCCTATGTTTCTCTAAAAGAAAGTGTAGTGAAGTCAAACATTAGGTCAGAGACCATGGACTCTGTTGGTTTCCAAACTGCAGTGTCCATCTGAGTCACCTGAATGGGTGGGGCAGGGCATGAATTAAAATGCATATTCCTGGGTGCTGACTTCAGAGATTCTGATTTCCTAGATCCGGGTTGGGGCCTGGGGATCCACGTGTCAGCACTCTCCTTTGACACTTCTGATGTAAGTGGTTTCTGGGCCATGCCTGCAGAAACACTGAGCTGGTTCAGCTGTCTCATTGTGTGAGTGAAGAAAACGCCTGAACGGGGAAACACACAGCTTCCAGTACAGACCATGGAGATGCAGACCACATCTCTTCCCGTGTAGACCATGCTTCATTTCCCAAGATACAGAGCCACTGCAGAATATTTGTGATTAGGTCCACGGGTAGGAAGCTGACTGAACAATAAACCATGCCCTAGTGTAGCCCCGAGGTCTAAGTGTACAGATGAAAATCAGGAAGTGTCCTGGTTGATGAGGGTGAGTTGGGGTAAGGTGGGTATCTCCTGCAGGCCACTCTCCTCGGATAAGACCCAGGTCCTCATTGGTTTGGAGCAAGCCCTGGGACAGGGCAGGGCATATGGCCAGGATGAACCAGGAAGGTCAAGGGGCTGCCCTGGGCCTGCCATTCTCTGGGGGCCAGGGAACAGAGTCTTGGGGATAGTGCAGTTGGTGATAGAAGGTGGCTGTGGGGTGGAAGGGGTCTCCCTCCAACTGACTGGCTGCTGCCTGGCTTGAAGTCTCCCCAGCTCTGCAGACCCCAACTGAGGGGCCATTCACCACCCACAAAATCCCCCCACCAGACTTTTGGAATCTTCACTGTGGAGGGGTGTGAGGACTCCTCCAGGCCCAACCCTTCCTGCACTCTATCCCTTGAAAGCAGCTGCCCGGGCTGCCCCTGGCTGGCCAGGCTGGTGGCTCCTCTGTTGGCAGAGCACTTCCTGCTGACCCTGAGGTCAGTCCCCACCTTGAATCCTAATGCTGGGACCAGCGTCCTGTTCAGGGCAGTGAACCGAGCTCTGAGTCTTGGAGCCAAAAGGTCTGAGTTCAAGCCCTGTCCCCTTCTTATGGATTGTCAACTTGGGCTGGTCATTAACTTTCCCAAGTCTCTCTTTCCCCTGTAAGATTTGGTGGCCTTCCTGCCTTCCTCTAGGACTTCTGCAAGGGGGCATTTATTTACTCACTGATTCAGGGATGAGAATGTTCTGAAGATCAGTGCCAGACCCTGTGCTGGATGCTGGGGTTTCAGGCATGGGGAGTGTTTGCAGGAGAGGAGGATATGTGCATGGAAGGGGTGGCATACTGTAAAGTGCTATACCGGAATGACAGACTCCTGATTACCCTCTCCACCCTGGGTGCTTTACCAGCTCCAGGATCCTGTTCCCAATTCTCAGCCTCCCTTTCTGCCCCTGCTCAGCCTGTCAGATCCCCTGGCCTCCTTTCCTGCCTTACCCTTACTGTCTGCAACAGTCCACAATGCTGGGCCCCCCACTTCAGCTGGCTTACCCTCACTGCACCCCTCCTGCTCCTGCCTTGACAGTGCCTTGCTCTTTCTCACCTCAGGGCCTTTGCACATGCTGTCCCTTTAGCCAGCATGCCCTTTCCTCTTGTTATCCACCTGCCAAACTGCAGCTCACTCATCATCTTCCCACTCATCCCCTTTGTGAGGCTTTCCTAATTCTACATTTCCAAGGTTGTAAATTAGTCATTCCTCCTCTCCATGCTTCCATCTTACTAAGAGAGCCAAAGATGCATGGCAGTGAAGAGTTAGAATTGAGAGGGGGCCTGGAGGAAGTTGCCTAAATCTCTCTGTGCCTACAGTCCTCATCTGACACTGGGTACGATGATGCGCATTGCACAGGTTTGCTGTCCTGAGGGCTAGGGGAGTGAGAGGAGCCTGCACGGTGTGGGTGCTGCAGAACCATCAGTCCCTTTCTCTTCAGCACTGGTCCTGAGAGGAGATCTAAAACACCAGATTTGGAAGAAATAGTGATTGCTGTTCAAAGATCGATGGGGATATGATGGAAGGGCATGAGCTCCCCGTCTCTGGATGGAGTATTGGACCCGATGACCTGTATGGCCCCTACCAGTCCTAGAAGTCTGTCATTCCTGGAGGACTGTGGAGCAGTACAACAGTCTCCAAAATGTGTTCCTTAGGTCAGGAGACCCAGTGAAAGGAGAGCTCAGAGGCAACTATGTTGGGAAATGCTGCATTCCCAGTCTTTCTCTTGGAGAGCCGTGATATTTGTTAGAATTGTAAAGGCTCTGGGAAGTCCTGCAGTAAACAACGTGGTTTAACAGCATTTCTTAGTAACTTTTTAGAATGTGGAACTTTGGGGAAAATTGGATAAGAGATCTGATGTTTGTTTGTTTTTTGTTTAAGATGGAGTTTTGCTCTTGTTGCCCAGGCTGGAGTGCAGTGGAGCGATCTTGGCTCACTGCAACCTCTGCCTCCTGGGTTCAAGCGATTTTACTGCCTCAGCCTCCTGAATAGCTGGGATTACAGGTGCTTGCCACCATGCCCAGCTAACTTTTGTATTTTTAGTAGAGATGGGTTTTCACCATGTTGATCAGGCTGATCTCAAACCCCTGACCTGAGGTGACCCACCCCGCTCGGTCTCCCAAAGTGCTGGGATTACAGGCATGAGACACGGCGCCTAGCAGGGATCTGATTTTGGAATCAGAGAGACTTGTGTTGACTCAGAAAACCTGTGCAGCTTCTTCCTGCCTGCATGACCTTGGCCAATTCCTACCTCCCTCATGGCCTTTTTTTTCTCTCCCTTCTATAAAAAGGGAACAAGAATGACTTCCCCTTGAAACTGGTGAGAGGACAGATTGTGGTAATATGTAGAGGACATTCAGCCTGGTCCCAGGGACACAGTGAGTGCTGCATGCTTCTGCTGTCTATGGAGATAAGACAGCCAGGGCAAGATCTGTGCTGTGCAAATCTTGGATGGGAGCTGCAGGAATGAGCCTTTCCCTGCAAGGCTCAGATCATGGTCATCTTTTGCAGACCTCAAAATCAGGCACACACATGACATCAGATGGGTAACATAACAGAACTTCAGAAACTGTGAGGTACTTTATAGGTACTTACTGACCTTACTGCAGTGGCCTGGAGCTGACAGCTACCTACTTGTGACGCCCGACTGTGCACACCTTTTCCCAACTCCATGTTCAGTGACCTGAAATCAGTCACAGTGGGAGCATTTACACAGGGAAATCAGCAAACAGCACAAACCAAAGCTCTCCTGAACCCCAGCCAATTATTAAATAGCAGCATACCACTGATGGATTAGGTATCATTAGAAAGCGTCTTTAATGCTAGTCCTTTTACATTTCCAAATTTATTACATAACAGCTTTAAGACTGTATTTGACTAATTTATAAAGATTTCAATTTTTTGATTTCCAAAAGACATTTTTCCTATTGTACTTCATAATTTACTAGCCAGAGCTTCATGAGAAAACACTACCACCTGGTGGTGAGTCCCTCAATTGCAGGTTGAAGCTCCGGTGGGGTAGCCAAGACTGGAGCTTGAGGGTATTTTCAAGGATGTGCCTTTTTTTTTTTTTTTTTTTTTTTTTTTTTAAAAAAAAAAAAAAACACAGGGTTTTGCTTTTGTTGCCCAGGCTAGAGTGCAATGGTGCAATCTCGGCTCACTGCAACCTCCGCCTCCCGGATTCAAGCAATTTTCCTGCCTCAGCCTCCCGAGTAGCTGGGATTACAGATGCCCACCACCACGCCCAGCTAATTTTTTGTACTTTTAGTAGAGATGGATTTCACCATATTGGCCACGCTGGTCTGGAACTCCTGACCTCAGGTGATTCGCCTGCCCCGGCCTCCCAAAGTGCTGGGATTACAGGTGAGAGCCACCACGCCCAGCTGGATGTGCATTTTAAATGCTTCCTGCGGCCCACATGTTCAAGTTCTACATCCCTGTAAAGAATTGCCCTGCCTACCCTCTTCACTACGGCCATGTCGAACACAGAGAGGCGGAGGGGAGCCCATGACCCCAGGGTCATAGTTGGAAACAGAGTCCCTGGTGCCTTGGGTCAGTGCTTCTCCAACTCCAGGTGCACCCGATTCCCTTGAGGGATGTTAACATGCAGATTTTGACCCAGCAAGTCTGAGGTGGGCTCTGAGATTCTGTATTTCTGTCGAGCTCCAAGATAATGTTGACGCTGCTGGTCTATGGATTACACCTTGAATAGCTGGGATTGGTAGTGGAAGAGGTGATGGGAATACTTTGAAAGTTTTCTCTTTGCCTTTTGGTAAGAATTCAATAACTTTGTGTGTTGAATCCATAGACATAACTCATTTGCTTCTAAGTATTGTTCAGTCCACTCGTTGATTTAATTTTTTATTTATTTGGCGTTAATTTTGGTGTGTAGTATAAGGTTCAAAGCCAACTGATTTTTCCTCAAAGAGGTAACCCGTTTGCTTCAACATCATTCATTGCTTAGTTCCCTACTTTTCAGAAATGTGCACGACCTGTTTTATCCCATATAAGTTTTATTAGATATAATCTAGGAACTGCTTTCAAATGATTCTCCATTGCAGACTGTCTAATGAAGCCAGGCCTCCTTTGGTACTCTTTTTCTCAGCTGTTCTCACCTGATTGTGCAGATTAACATTAATATCACCTTGCCAGTAATATAAAAAAGATTGGGATTTCGATTGAAGTGTATTAAACGCACACATTCATTTGGAAAGAGTTAATGGTTCTTTAATGGTCTTTCTTACCAGAAACATGTCTCAACTTTCATGTCAGTCACTTTTTATAGCTTTTGTAGGATTTTACATTTCTTGACTTAGTAACACATTTTTGTCATCCAGGTTGTTCCTAGCTGTGTCATTTTAACTTTTTTTCCAATTATTTTCATTTTTTTTGAGACAGAGTCTCACTCTGTCACCCAGGCTGGAGTGCAGTGGTACAATCTCAGCTCACTGTAACCTCCACCTCCTGGGTTCAAGTGATTCTCCTGCCTCAGCCTCCCAAGTAGCTGGGACTACAGGCATGTGCAACCACGCCTGGCTAATTTTTGTATTTTTAGTAGAGACAGGGTGTCACCATGTTGGCCAGGCTAGTCTTGAACTCCTGACCTCAAGTGATTCACCCACCTTGGCCTCCCAAAGTGCTAGGATTACAGGTGTGAGCCACTGTGCCCTGCTTAGATATGTTATTTTAAATAGAATTTTTATATGATTTTATTTTATAAGTAATATATAGTAGTTTGTATTATATCATTTATAATTTGTATTATTTATATTATGTTTATAATATAGCTAGCCACATGTGACAATTTAAAATTTAATTAAAAGGAAATAAAATGTAAAATTCAGTTCCTCAATCATATTAATCACATTTCAATGCCCAATAACCACAAGTGGTTAGCAGGTACCATGTTGATGGGATTGCTCCCTCCCTCCCTCCCTCCTTCCCTCCCTCCCTCCCTCCCTCCCTTCTTTCTTCCTTCCTTTCTTCCTTTCTTTCTTTCTTTCTTTCTTTCTTTCTTTTCTTTCTTTTCTTTCTTTCTTTCTTTCTTTCTTTTCTTTCTTTTCTTTCTTTCTTCCTTTCTTTCTTCCTTCCTTCCTTCTCTCTCTCTTTCTTTCTTTCTCTTTCTTTCTTTCTTTCTTTCTTTCTTTCTTTCTTTCTTTCTTTCTTTCTTTCTTTCTTTCTTTCTTTCTTTCTTTCTTTCTTTCTTTCCTTCCTTCCTTCCTTCCTTCCTTCCTTCCTTCCTTCCTTCCTTCCTTCCCTTCCTTCCTTCCTTCCTTCCTTCCTTCCTTCTTTCCCTTCCCTTCCCTTCCCTTCCCTTCCCTCCCCTCCCCTCCCCTCCCCTCCCCTCCCCTCCCCTCCCCTCCCCTCCCCTCCCCTCCCCTCCCCTCCCCTCCCCTCTGCTCTTCTGACAGGGTTTCGCCCTGTTGCCCAGGCTGGAGTGCAGAGACATCATCATGGCTCACTGTAGCCTCCACCTCCTGGATTCAAGTGATCCTCCTGCCTCAGTCTCCCATGTAGCTGGGGCCACCGGGGTGTGCCACCATGCCCAGCTAATGTTTTGATTTTTTGGTAGAGACAGGCGTCTCACTTTGTTGCCCAGGCTGGTCTCAAACTCCTGTGCTCAGGTGATCTTCCCACCTTGGCCTCCCAAAGTGTTGGGATTACAAGTGAGCCACTGCACCTGGCTTGGGATTACTTCAGTTTATTCTTTTAGGTTTTCTAGAAGAGCAGCTGCTTTGATACCAAACTACTGGTTTCTCTCCTGCAGCAGCATTACCCTGATTTCCTTCTTAACGAGGAAGGCAAGGATGGCAAATGTGTGCCACAAGGGTTGCCCTGTGCACTCATGCCCGTGGCGCACATTACAATTAGTCACAGCGCTCTTTGCTGTTCCTGGGCTATACTGGTTTTGAACTTACCCCTTAGTGCCCTGCTCTTCTCTCTGAAGACACACATTTCACGTCATGGAAGGACCTCTGTTATGAAGAACGCATTGTGTCAGGAGTCTAGGTTCCCTCGGCAGCCTTTGGCTTATTTAGAGTATCAAGGTGAGTTTCTTCTTCCTTCCACACAGGGGTTTCCATCCTTGGCTCCCAGATGCATATGGGCCCTGCTGGTTCAGACCCCGTTGTTATGAGTGGTCCTGGACTTGAGTCTTCACTCTGCCAAATGACTCACTATGTGACCTTGAATGAATCACTCAGACCCCCTGCAGAACATGCTGCTGTCTATGGAAGGCGGTGGTGGCTTGGAGACTCCAGATGACATTCTAGACCTGTGTCCTGGGGTGCAGCCACTACTCTGGCTTGAAGGCTGTATCTGTGAGCCTAAGGGGCAGCGCTGAGGACTCATGCCATGGGCTGTGCCCCCTCTGAGTGAAGAGCAGGTGACCTTCTTGGACTGGCTTTGAGTGGGATCTACAGGAACTGTCTGTGGGATCCTGGGGTAGGATCTATAGAACACAAGGGAAGAGTCTGCAGGACCGCAGCATGGGAGCCTGGGCTGGCATGGGAAGGGGCTCTCTGAGCCTTGAGGTGGGGTAGGATCCATGGGGGCTTCCTGTGGGTGCTGCAGAAGGGCCAGGCCACGCCCTCTTGCAGCTATTGTGGGTAAGGGTTGTCCTAGGCTGGGCACGCAAGCACTAAGTCAGTGCGTCCCAAGGGGATCAAACCTGTAAAAATGTCTCTTAGCTCACTGCATATCACATTGATGTGGGCCATGGCTGGCCACCTCAGTGCCTGCAGGGTGCAGATCTTCCATCTCATTTGCTGAGTGGGGCATGGTACCAGTTCTGTGCTGAGCACGGATCCACATTATCTCAGTTGATGCTTGCAACAACCCCACGTGGAAGATACTATGACTCTTTATTCCCACTTGGAAGATGAAGAAACTGAGACTCAGAGAGGTGAAGTTATTTGTCTAAGGCTTCCCAGGCAGGACGTGAGCCGGGGGCTATCTGATTAGGTTCTTTTACCGTCAGCCGCTAGGCCCATACAGCACCATATGATGGCTTCCCTTGGCAAGTATAAAATGGGATTTCACAAGTGAAATGTACATGGGAGCCTGTCGTCATGGCGTTTAGACTCTGGCACAATCTGGGAAGTTGAGTAGATGCTAAGAGCTGAGGGAGCCGCTGGGGGACTGGGAAGAACCCTGGCTTGGGGTCCTGGCTCTGCTGCTTGCTGGCCCTTTGACCCCAAGCAAGTCATTCTCTTTTCTGAGTCTCAGGTTCTTAATCGGTAAAACTGGAACGAGACCAATATAGGTTGATGCAAAAACTAAAAGAAGCGATGCCTATGTACAATCCAGTGTTAACTGTAAAGCATTACAGAAAACGTGATCTCCTCTCCCTCCCCCAACTCCACCTACTCCAACCCCCACCCCTACCCCTGCCAATGCCTGGCGTGTGCTGCCTCATTAAGTGTTAGGTGAGTATAGTAGTGTGATTTAGCCCCCACTGTCTGGTTAATATTGTCTGGTTGAGACCATTTGTCCTAAAGGAATACAGAGAAAGGAAAGAGTGTGTCGGGGTGGGAGGGCAAATACTGATGATGGAAGCTGAGTTGACTTTTGCAGGGTGGGGTCTTCTGGATGAGGACAGGTGGGGGAGGGGGAGAGACAGGAACCAGGAGGAACAAAGTGGAGGTTGGAGTGGCACCACTGTTCACTGAGTGCTTGCCACAGGCCAGGCCTGGCACCGGCTGCTTAACAGACCTCATGTCATTTAATTCGCTCACACTTCTACTAGCTAGGCACCTCTATTTCCAGATGAGGAAACCATGACTCAGAGAGACCAAGTGAGTTACCCGAGGTCACACAGCTCTTCAATGATGGCACTGGGATTGGAACCCCGGTCTTTCTGACTTAAAAGTACATGCTTTTAATGAGCCTGCCTCCCCAGGTGAACAATATGAAGACTGCAGGCAGAAAGTGCCTTTGTGGAGGATTCCCCTGCAAGGGAATCAGCCTGGGGCTCCCACCCTTTGGTGTCAGGAGGATACCTGAGCACTGGGCATGAGGAGGTGGAGACCAAGCAGGCTGAGCAGGCCCAGGGGACAGTGTGGGAGGAGTTTCCCAGCAGCCCTTTGACTTTGGGAAGGGGCTGCTGCAGAGCGGCCCCCGCTGCTCTGCCTTGCTTGGCCCCTCTGCCATGCTCTGCCTGCCTTCAAACTGCGGTGTGCAATTGGACTTCGCAGGGGTGCTGTCTACAGATGGTTCAAGGGAGTGAACTTCTGGGTTCTGAAGCATACATCTAGAATTCTATACTAAGACAGCTGGAGGATGCTGGCACGTGGCCCTTCCTGCACTTCACGGAAGAGAGGCTTACCTGTCACCCATCTGGAATCCCACGGTGTACAAAACCCCCAAGTGTCAAAGGAAAAATGAGAAATGGTTGGTTATAGAGCAGCCTTCTTCGATGAGGAGCCAGAGTATCTTAGACCTGCAGCTCTTCTGTCTCTTCTCATCTATAGGAATTTCTATTAAGGGAAATGCTTGAGGCAGGGGGGAATATTTTGAATTCAGAACAACTGAAGTCAGGTAGTTAATGATAGTGATTCTCTTAAGTATAACTAGAATGCTCCCTGGACCTCTAAATTTTTCAAGCTATGTGGATAAAACCCAGGATTAACATTTTTCTTGTTTTCTTTAGGTTTCAGCATGCTATTCCATAAGGTAGTTAAACCTATTTACCAAACCATATCATGAAACATTGATTCCACATATAGTCAATCCTCATCTTGTAAAATATTTATTATTTTCTTCTCATGAGCAAAATAAGTGTTTAAACTTATCGTGAGAAATCTGAAGTGTCAGGTTAACAAAGGGATATGTAGCTTTTCAAAATGATTTAGGAACACGTGAACACAGAAGTTGGAAGACCACTATATTACTTCCTTGGCTTGGGTGCTTTTCCCAGTGCCTGTTCATCTGTTCCCTTCTCCCACCCTCTTGCTTCTCTCTTTCTTTTCTCAGAAGGTTTGAGAAGTATTCCTGATTGCCTCCATTGCCATTGCCATAATTGACATGGGACACTTTTTCTATGGGGGAAAAGTGGCGCTGCACTGTGGACTGTCTTGTGCCAAATCTTCAGGAAAGTGGGAAGCCGAAGGGCTCAGTGCAGGCAGCTGGAAATCATCTTTGACCTAGCCAACCTGCCCACACATTTCAAGGGAGTTCTAGGTGACAGTCAGAATTCAAGGAATTGTCAGATAGATTGCCTTGTACAAAGTTTGAGTCCCCAAGAAAAGCTTTAAATTGAGAGACATTTATTGCATTCAGTCAACACTTTTTATTTTCTAATTTTTTATTCTAGCCATCCGAATGGCTGTGAAGTGGTACTTCATTGTGGTTCTGATTTGCATTTCCCTAATGACTGATGCTTTTGAGCATCTTTTCATGTGTTGGCCATTTATATCTTTTCCTTACAGGCGTGTTTTTTCAGATCCTTTGCTTATTTTTAATTGGGTTGCCTTTTTGTTGTTGAATTGTAAGAGTTCATTTTATATTCTGGATTCTAGGCTCTTATAAGATATATGACTTGCACAAATTTTCTCCCATTCTGTAAGTTGTCTTTTCACATTCTTGATAATGTCCTCCTTTTATGATAATATCACAATGCACAAAAATTTATAAATTTGATTAAATCTAATTTATTTTTTCTTTTGTTGCTCATGCTTTTGATGTTATATCTACGCCATTGCCAAATCATGAAGATTTATGCCGATGTTTCTTTCTAATAGTTTTATGGTTTTAGCTCCTACATTTAGGTCATTGATTGATTCACTTTGAGTTAAATTTTGTATATGGTGCGAAGTAGGAATTCAACTTTATTCTTTTGCACATTTGTTTCTTTTAAAAGCCTCTGGTGGCTTGTAACTAAATAAGAAAGGGGGACGGAGAGCTGGGAAACTCCGACCTAGAAATATAAAAATGAGTGCTGTGAGGAGCATGAGTCTCAATTCATAGATTTCACAGTATGGACAGCATGGATGGATGACGTGGGTTTCAAAGTTTCGAAAGTTATATTTGACCTCTGCGGGGAAATCACCTACTATGTGCCAAGTACAGGGAGAAGCGTGAGCCAGTTTATAGATTTTGTAATATGGACAGCTTGGATGGATTACTTGGGTTTCAAATTTCAAGTTATGTTTGATCTCTGCAGGGAAAGCATCAATGTGTCAAGTACAGGGCTTGGTTCTTCATTGCTCCACAAATTTTATTTTTCTTCCTTCAATAGATTACATCTACTGAAGTAAGATTATATCTATTGAAGAAAAAAAGAAAGCCATGGTGCCATGGTATGTGTGTGTGTGTACTTATGGGTATATGATCTCATTTAATTTTCTCAACAGGTTTCCAGAATAGGCAATATTATCTCTATTTATAGATGAATCATTTGTGGCTCAGTGAGGTGGACTAACATGTGCGAGGTTACAGAGCTAATAAGTTTCAGAGCCAGAACATGAATACAGATCATTTTGCAAAGGCTGTATGTGTCAATCATTATAATCTAGATTATGATACAGTAATAAATAATTCCTAAGTATCCGTGCTTTATAACCACAGAAGTTTTTGTCTCATGTTACATGTTCACCCTGGATCATATCATCTTCACTCTGTGTCTCAGCCTGATAGAGCAACCTGTTTCTGGAATATTCTTTGTCTTATGGCTTTGGGAAAAGAGAACATGGCAAACCATGTGCTGGGTCTTACAGGTTCTGCTTGGAAGTGACACATGTCACTTCCCCTCACTTTCATTAACCAGAAAAAAATCATGGTGGGCCAGGTGCAGTGGCTCATACCTGTAATCCCCGCACTTTGGGAGGCCGAGGCAGGAGGATCACTTGAGGTCAGGAGTTCCAGACCAGCTTGGCCAACATGGTGAAACCCCAACTCTACTAAAAATACAAAAACATTAGCCAGCATGGTGGTGCATGCCTGTAATCCCAGCTACACGGGAGGTAGAGGAATGAGAATCGCTTGAATCTGGGAGGCGGAGATTGCAGTGAGCTGAGATCATGCCACTGCACTCCAGCCTGGGCAACAGAGAGAGACTCCATCTCAAAAAATAAATAAATAAAATAAATCACATGGTGAAGCCTGACATCTGAGAGAGGGGGAAGTATAATTTGTACCCAGGAGAAGCAGCAAAAATGATGAACAATAATAGACTCTGTCACAGGTCTCCTCCCCTCTTGTAACAAATACTTGCTTCCCTTCTCCTCCCGTATATACAACATACTTACCTTTCCCCAAAGTCCGGTCCAGTCATGGTACCAGGCTCCAAGTCCAAGATCTTGTGATCGTCTCTATACTAAGTCAGGATGTGACTCCTCTTCATCCAGAGACTTGTGAACTTTAAAACAATCATATACTTCCCCACCCCACCCCCAAATACATACTCAATATACAATGATAGATAAGGGACAGGATAACTGAAACAAACACTTCCATTTGGAAACAGGAAGATTGGGAGGCACAACAGTCACTGATCCATAACAGTTCTGAAATCAGGCTGGACACATGTTGCGAGGGGCCCCTAGGATGGGGAAGGTTCCTTCATGAGGCCCTGATGCCACCTCCTGCGAGTAGCTCTCCTTTCACTTTCCCTCCGTGGCTTTGAGCTCCACACTCTGGGAGGTCCTGCCCTTCCTTTTCCCTTATTCTTATTGACCACATCTGAAGAGGGCATCAGAGAATATGCCCTTCATGGGGGCAGCTTTTTCAGCCTGTTTCTTTCCCATACGAGGATGGGGGCCCAAGGGTCATTTTATGTCATTTTAAGTGTCAAACATTGGCAGCCTCTTATAGGCCATGCTAATGACTTTTTTTGGTCCTATGCTTTTCTACAACATTAATCATCTTCTTATCTGTTTGGTTCAGCTGTGTGTGCCATAGCCACATACAATTATTTTCTAAACATGTCTATCTCTCTCCAGACTTAATTATTGCTACCTTGCACTTATGAAGCTTCTGAGAGAAACATATTCTTAGTTTTCTTTATCTGAACAATTCTTTCCCAACTGAAAGGATTTACCAGGTACCATCTTGGTTGGTCCTTGCTACAAGGTTGAATTTTTTTTCTTTAACAGACATCTTGAGTATAATTTACATGCTGTGTAATTCGCTTATCGTAAGTGTACATGTGATTTTAGTAAATTTATAATTGTGTAACCATAGCTACAATCCAGTTCTAGAGCATTTCCAGCAACCTCCAAATTTCTGCATGTTCATTTACAGTCAATCCTTGTCTCTGCCCCCAGTCCTAAGCAATTACAAATATTTCTACTTCTTTTTTTTTTTTTTTTTTTTGAGATGAAGTCTCGCTCTGTTGCCCAGGCTGGAGTGCAGTGGCGCAATCTCAGCTCACTGCAAGCTCTGCCTCCCGGGTTCATGCCATTTTCCTGCCTCAGCCTCCTGAGTAGCTGGGACAACAGGCGCCCGCCAATACGCCGGGCTAATTTTTTGTATTTTTAGTAGAAACAGGGTTTCACCGTGTTAGCCAGGATGGTCTCGATCTCCTGACCTCGTGATCCGCCCGCCTCGGCCTCCCAAAGTGCTGGGATTACAGGCGTGAGCCCCTGCACCCAGCCAAATATTTCTACTTCTATAAATTAGCCTTTTGTAGACATTTCATATCAAATGAATCATATAACATGCAGTGTTTGGCAACAGTTATTTCATTTCGCATGATGTTTTTGAGATTCATACATGTTGGAGCCTGTGTCTTTTTTTTTTTTTTTTTTTTTTTTTTTTGAGACGGAGTCATGCTCTGTCACCCAGGCTGGAGTGCAGTGGCTGGATCTCAGCTCACTGCAAGCTCCGCCTCCCGGGTACACGCCATTCTCCTGCCTCAGCCTCCCAAGTAGCTGGGACTACAGGCGCCCGCCACTTCGCCCGGCTAGTTTTTTGTATTTTTTAGTAGAGACGGGGTTTCACCGTGTTAGCCAGGATGGTCTCGATCTCCTGACCTCATGATCCGCCCGTCTCGGCCTCCCAAAGTGCTGGGATTACAGGCTTGAGCCACCGCGCCCGGCGGAGCCTGTGTCTATAGTTTGTTCCTTTTAATTGCTACATAGTTCCGTTGTATAGATATGCCACATTGTGTTTGTCCATTTCAATAGCTAATGGATATTTAAGTTGTTTCAAGATTAGGGCTGTTAGAAAGAAGGCCGCCATAAACATTTGAACATGTCTTTGTATGAACATGTTTTCATTTCTCTTGGGAAGATCTCTAAGAGTTGAATTGCTGGGTCTCATGACAAATTTAAGTTACTTTTTAGAGAACCTTCCGGTTTTCCATAAAGGCCTTTCTTGACACTACAACGCTGAATTTTCATCAACCTCTGTTACTTGAGGTTCTCAGCCTTCTGTTTTTCTGTAGTTATGAGAATAGGTTAGCTCTTCCAACTCCCTAAGACCCTGAAGTTTTGGACTCTCTATTCTTTGTCATTCTTACAAAAATTGTCATTTTTTTGAGCCCGTTTCTTTCTTGTAGTGCCTTGTCAAACATAGTTAATAACAACCAAGGCACGCTATCAACATTCTTACTCCATGTCTTCATTTGAAACCATAGCACATTCAGTTCATCATCTGCCTTCCGAGTGAAGGCAGGCAACACTTTGACTGAATGCTTCGTCACCGTCACCGCATAACATAGAGATGACTTCCTCTCAGCCTCTGGTAACAGTTTCCTTGACACCTGGCCCAAAGACAATGGATTTTGGTTACACAACATACTATTTCTGATAGCAATTTCTGTATTAGTGAGGATACAGAGATTGTGTTCCAGTAATGAATGCCCGTGAATCTCAGAAGATTATGAAAACAACATCACACTTGTAATCCCAGTGTTTTGAGAAGCTGAGGCAGGAGAATTATTCGAGACTGCACAACATAGTGAGACCCTGTCTCTACAAAAAAATTTTAAAAATTAGCCAGGCGTGGTGTCCCATGTCTGGAGTCCTAGCTACTCAGGCAGCTGAGGTGGGAGGATTGCTTGAGCCCAGGCTTCCAAGGTTGCAGTGAGCTATGATCGTGACACTGCACTCCAGACTGGGCTACAGAGCAAGACTCTGTCTCTCTTAAAAAAAAAAAAAATCCATCCTCCCCCCTGACAATAAAACAGTGTTTTCATATTTTAATCCGTGCTACATATCCATCCTGATAAGCCACACTATGCTATACATCATCTTTACTCCAGAACATAGGGTGATCCCCATGAACCCAGATGAACCCCATCTAGAACACTGCTTGTCTTCTGGGACAGGGCAAAGAGGACGCAGTGAATCATGTACTAGATCTTAAAGCTTCTGCTCATACTGAATTAGAGCAGGCTGTGTGGCCAATCCTGACACCAATAGGGCAGGGAACTATAATGTTTTCCCAGGGAAGGGCAACAAAAATTATGGACAACAGTGTAATTTATCACATTATTCTTTTTCTTCTATATCCTGGGGACCATAAAGAAGAAAGAAGCAGTTGTCTTTTTGTGGTAGTTTTGCTCAGAGCTGCCTAGAGCGAGGACAAGACAGGTGACCTTTCAAAATACCTTGCAGACTAAGGATGTGGATTTTCATGGCGGTTGGCCCAGCCGCAGGGCTCTGATGCACAGAACTAATACCTGCTGTTCCTCTGCCTCCACCAGCCCTATCTCTTTGGCTCAAGGAGAAATTTTATTGGATGGGTTGTCTTTTCCAAAGTTTACTACCCAACACCCAATGCTCTTTGGGGCATTAGTGAATCCATTTTTCTTGACTTCCACCATAAATTCACCCACTTATGTGTTTTCTTCCCAGCTGTCTTTTGGGGAGACATTGCCTTAGATGAAGATGACTTGAAGCTCTTTCACATTGACAAAGTCAGAGACTGGACCAAGCAAACAGTGGGGGCAACTGGACACAGCACAGGTAGGTACTACATCCTCCCTTCTCCTGCCCTGACAGGAGGGACGAGGGACTCCAGCAGGGGGAGATGTGGACCACAAGTCATCGGTATTTGACCTGCTAGTCCAATGCCCCCCTATTTGTGGAAAATCAGAGGAGTCACTTCTCCTCCTCCACTGGAACCAGTGGAGCTGGGGCTTCCAAGTTTGCTGATTCTTCTAAGAAAATCTCCATTTGCCTCTTTATCAGAGGGTTCAGGCTGGAGCTTGGTGTTGGTTCTTAGGACTCTGGCCTCAGGATTCAGCACTTTCCAGATTGGAGAGTCAAGTGAAATGGAAACAGATAACCATAATACCTCATAGCAAGTGTGTGAGAAACCATGAGCAGTGGGAAGACAGAGAGTGAGTGGAGAAGCCTGCCTGGTGTCATGTGAATGGGCACTCGTGTGTGGTGTCTTGAAGGGTGAGGAGTCCTGTGTGGGAAAAAGGGCATTTCAGGTGGAATGAGAGCCTTTTGCAAAGGCAGGAAGTATGAGGGGACTCTATTTGAGGAACAGAGGTAAGGTGCAAGTCACTGGAGGGCAGCCCTTTGGGGTGGGCTGTGGCAGGAGATGCATCTGGAGAAGTTAGCTGGGGTGGACGGTGAAGGGCTTGTCTGTTGAGCTCATGAGCTTGGGCTTTGACCACTGGGCAGTAGGGGTTCTGATGAATAGGAGCATGACTGGCTCATCTTGAAATCAGGGGTGCCTGGGTGGAGGCCCCTCTCCCACTGCTCTTTGCAGCCCACCAGGTGCCGTTGGGGTGCTGGGTTTCTGGCTGGCTGCTTGGGCAGCCTCACTATGCCGATTACAGTGGGGATGGTGCTCGGGGGAGGGTTGTATCAGGCAGTTCCTCTCCCAGGCTGCTCATGTACGTGGTGACATCTAGGAAGATCTCTGGAACCTGGAGGGAGGTAGGTGGGCATGTGCCTGGGGCACCTCCTGCAGTTCATGAGGAACCCGAGCAGCTACAGGGACCTGCCTTCAAAGCTCCCTGCAGGGGTGGGTGGATGAGGGCTGACATTGCCAGGAGGCCACAGGGACCTATCGCCAGTGGCTGGGAGGAAGGTGGAGCAGTTATGTACTTTAGGGTTTCTTTTTGGTGTCTTGTTTCATGAGTGTCATTTCTTAGGATTTTTGAGGTCTTGTATAAGGTTTGAAAGTCTATTCACATTGTAAATGGAGTTTTCAATTATTTTTAATACCAATATATCCAGAACTTTACTTAAACGCTAACCAAGGGAAGCATCTTTGCATAATTCTACCACTCTGTCTAATCACACTTTTCTCCCCAGTTCTTACCTGGAGGCCTAGAGAAGCTGACCTGACTGTAACCTTGTGTGTGTAGTTAAAATATTTTTAAAACATTTTTGATGGTGTTACTTAAAAATAGTGAACTTCACGTATCTCAAACATACAGCAGGATGAACTTTTACATATGTACACACCCATGGGACTACCACCCAGACCAAGATAAGGAATATTCCAGACCCCAGAGACTCCACACACCCCTCCCAGTTAACACGCATCCCAAAGTAGCCACTGGTCTGACCTCTATCACCACAGATTCCTTTTACCTGCATGGAGTCGTACAGTCTGTATTACTCTGTGTCTGGTTTCTTTTAGGTGGCCTGTGACTGAAATTCACTCATGTTGTTGTGTTGCTCTTTTTCATTGTTGTGCAGTATTCTATTGTGTGAACGGACCCTGGTTTATTTGTTCTTCAGTTGACAGACATGTGGGCAGTTTGTGGTTTGGGTTATGATAAATAAAGCTGCTGCTGTCATTCTTAGACATAGTGTTTTGAAGAACACGAGCACTCATTTCCACTGGGCCTGTGCCCAGGAGTGGGGTCGCTGGGTCATAGGGCACACACAGTTCAGCTTTAGTAGGTACTGCTGGAGAGTCCTCCAAAGTGGTTGTACCACTTTAGGCTCTAAGTGGATGCGTACTCATTTAGAAGACAGGAGCAGTGTCTGGGCAGGATCCAGTAAGGCCTTTGAGTCTTGGTCTCCGCGGTTTGGGTCTCACTGAGTTGACGCCTGCCCACCATCAAGAATGCTCAGGGTTGCCTCTCTCAGCTCTCCTGCTGTCCTTGGGGGCCTAAGGTTGGCAGATGGGAGTGAGAGACCCCAAAGAGATGCGGGGCAGTGGCCAGCCACCACGCCAGCTGCGTGCCTAGCTCCTAGAGGGTTGTGTTGAGGGAAGGCTGCCTGAGGATGCTGCAGTGGAGGAAGCCCAGCAGCCCTGCCTTCTCCCTCATGCCACTTGCTCAAGGTGGACATGACCTAAGAACTCGGAGGCCTGTCTTCTCCCTTCTCTCCTGTGAGCTGATAGAGCTGATAGAGCATGGAGCTTACATCCTGCCTGGATTTAGATCCCCCAGAGTCTGGGCCAGGACCTTGTACCCAGAAGGTGCTGGCCAACATCACCAGAGAGGAGGTGGAGGCAGATGAAGATGGCAGACCCTGGAGCCGTCTCCCAGGGCCTTAGAGATCCAGAGCCTCAGCAGGGCTTTGCTCCCAGAAGGGTGGTGAGAGCGTTGACCGTGGTCACAGGCTTTGGGGTCAGACTGCCTGGGCTTGCATCCTTAAGCTGGGCCTCAGTTTCCCCATCTGTCAAATGCAAATAGCAATAATAGTTACCTCAGAATAATGCCGTGAGGATGAAAAGAAAGAATATGTGCAAAGTGCTTAGCACAGTGCCTGGCACATAACAAATGCTTATAAATTTCATCTGCTTCCTCCTCATTATTATTAATATTCGCAGAGAGAAGACTGACCTGGGAGGGTTTACGATTAAAGTGGAGAGTGGGGAGCTGGGCATGTCACCCCTGTGGTCCCAGCTACTTGAGAGGCTGAAGCAGGAGGATCACTTGAGCCTGGGAGGTCGAGGCTGCAGTGAGCAATATCACACCACTGCACTCCAGCCTGGGCGACAGAGTGAAACCTTGTCTCTAAAAAAATTAAAATTAAAATTAAAACAAGTGGAGAATGAGGGAAATTTGCTGGGTACGGAGGGAATGTGGGGGCTTAGGAATGAGGCCTTTGAAATACATAATACTTGGTGTTTCCTCCTTCCCAAGCTTGAAACACACTTTTCTAGTGTGTTTTTATGGCAAAGTGATTTTTATCCTGATCATTTTTCTCTGAGGGCCAATAGTACTTTGCATCTACCTAGAATAGTAGGAATAGTTATTTTATCGTCAGAATGGGAATAGTTTTTATTGTTTTTGTTGATTAAACTAGTGCTGCTTGTTGTTTAAAAAAAAAAAAAGTCCAATAGCTCATAATTGTATAAAGTGGAAAGTGAAAATCCCCTGTTATCTGAGCCCCAAAGATCCCTGGCATTACCAGTTTGCTGGATTCTTTCCAGACTTAATGTGCTCGGGCTGTGTGTGTGCATGTGTGTGTATGTGTGTGTATGTGTGTCTGTGTGTAACATAAAAGGGATTAGGGATTTTACTCAATGTGCTTTGGCGTTGTGTGTGTTTTTTACTTAACACTCTATCACGGACATCTTGTCATGCAGCACGTTGTGGTCTCTCTTATTTTAACGGCAGTAGTGGTCCAATGTGCAACTCTGCCGTGATTTACCTAACTAAGCCCTTATAGATAAATGTGAAGGTTGTTTCCCATTTTTTTTCTGTATTTTTTTTCCTCTTAGAAGAAACGTTTCTATGAATAACTTTCTGCATATATTTTTAAACATTTGTTTTAATTTTAAAAATCTTTAAAAAGGAATCACACCTTTACCCTCTTTTTCTACGTCCAAATGTGTGGGAAGATGTATTTTTAGATGCAAGTTAGTCTCATTTCCAAGCTTTGGTAAGTGCCTCTGTGTATTAGTCTATTTTCACCCTGCTGATAAAGCTGTACCCGAGACTGGGCAATTTACAAAAGAGAGAGGGTTAACTGGACTCACCGTTCCACATGGCTGGGGAGTCCTCATAACATGGCGGAAGGCAAGGAGGAACAAGTCACATCTTGTGTGGATGGGGGCAGGCAAGGAGAGCTTGTGTAGGGAAACTCCCGTTTTTAAAACCGTCAGATCTCGTGAGACCCATTTACCATTGCAAGAACAGCATGGGAAAGACCCGCCCTATAATTCAATCATCTCCCTTTGGGTCCCTCCCACAACACTTGGAATTACAGGAGCTACAAGATGAGATTTGGGTGGGGACACAGAGCCAAACTATGATTCTGTTTCTTTTGTTGGAGGGTAGGGAGAGGGCTCAAAGGGAGAGGTCTGAGGTCCCTGGAGGGGGACATGGGGGGAAGGGTCCAGAACCCTGCAGTGCAGCCCCAGAGGCCTCCTTTGCCTGTTTATTCTGTGATCTTGGAACTGCTTTTTCGGCTGCAGAAGGAAACCATGTCAGTTGCCCTAGAGGTAACCTAGGCAGCCTCATTTGCTAGATGTGCCCAAATTTAGTCAGTAGCAGAATCAGGACTAGAATCCAAGTTTCTCAACTCCAAGGTTGCTGTGTCTTCTACTTTACCAACCTGCCCGTCATATTGCCAGCTAGAGGAGCTGAGAACAAGAGTGCAGGTGGTCATTCCTTTGCTGTCACTTGGAAAGCAGGCTGCAGTCTTTCTGTGCCAATGGTGAGCCAAGACCTTATGCCTGGATTGGCTTAAGAGCGCACTTCGGGTACTGCAGTGTCCACAAAAAGTCACTGACAGCTTTGGGATTCACAGCAGGGAGCATGTCTTCTGTTCATTTGGGGCCATGAGCTGTGTCAATTTCATGCCAATTTGTCTCCCTGCCTCTAGTCTCTCTTATTCCATTCAGCTTCTAGCTTATCTTCCTGGCAACCTTGTGACCACTGTAGTGGGTCCTCCCAAAACCCATGTCTACCTGGAACCTCAGAATGTAATCTTATTTGCAAATAGAATCTTTGCAGATCTAATTAGTTAAGGATCTTGAGGTGAGATCATCCTGGATTTAGGGTGGATCCTAAATCCGCTGACTGATGTGCTTATAGGAAAAGAATAGGACACAGAGAGAAGGCCATGTGAAGACAGAGGCAGAGATTGAAGTGATGTAGCCACAAGCCAAGAACACCAGGGTTATCAGGAGCCACCACAAGCTAAGCAGAAACAAAGTTGGATTCTCCCTTCAAGTATTCCGGGAGAATGCTGCCAACACCTGGACTTCAGGCTTCTAGCCTCCAGGATTGTGAGAGAATAGAGTTCTGTTGTAAGCCACCCAGCTATAATTTGTATGGCAGTCCTAGGAAACTAATACAGCTGTGCTCTTTATAACCTTCAATAACTCCCCCTTGCTTATTAGAAACATTCCTTGGTCGGACTCTTAAGACCCTTCATGCTGTCCACAATCTGTCTATCCAACCTCTCTTCCCACTCCTGGTCCTCCAGCCAAATGCAATGATGTGTGCCTGTGCAGGCCCCCAGTTTCCTTCCTGACAGCCTCTGTTCTAGCTGTCCCCTCTGCTCAAAGTCCCCATTCTACACGTAAGGAAATGAAGGCCCCCAGAAAGGCTGGATGACCCATTCAAGCCTCTTTATCCATCTCTACCCAGCTGCATTCGTGACACCTCTTTACTCTGCACGCCTCCCAGCTTGGGGAGATCGCCTGGGTAGATGGTGCTGTTAAAATTGGCCTCATTTTGTGCTTGGGATGGAGAGAACTGCTCTTTCTCCCCCGTTCTCCGATGGGCCCATTCCCTTGCCATGGGGCTGCTGGAGGATATGGCAGCCGCATTTTGTATGTGTGGGGGGGCAAGGCAGCAAGAATGGATTCTTCAGGGAGAGAAAGTCCTTCTGTGTGCATTTTATTTGCAGTGAGAAGAATGGGAGTCCTGGGCAGGCATTGGCAAGCTGTTCTATGAATGGGGCCCTTGAATTAACATTGCAGAGTTTCCTAAAGCTGCTAATCGGATTAGCTGTGTAGTGAAGGAAGTACTTAGCGGGAGACACACACAGACATGCACACAGGCGCGCACAAACTTTCCGACCCTCTTGCACCCTCTTCGATGGGACAGTGGCCGAACCTGACAGCCCCATTCCTGGGTTCTTAGACACCTCTCCTGTTAGCCACGTGAGATGTGGAGGAGAAGCCTGTGTGACTGATGCTTTCAACTTTGTTTGTTTGTTTGTTCCCTTAAGAGTCCAGGAAGTCTGTGTTGGGCAAGTCCATCTTTGCAAATGTACCTGAAGAGGAAATCTGGATCTGATTTCTTGACGTTTGTAATGAGGACTTTGAAAGGGGAAATGGTTTTAATTACTTATTGGCTCGGATGGAAGTTGATGTTTCCCGCCTCATCTATTCTGAGCCACTGGGCCATGTCCATCTCTATTTAAGAAATCAACCTTACTCTAAATCCTCACTTCCTAAACACCTGCCATCTGTGTAGGATGTCTGCATAACCCCAACGGTTTGGGCATCGGGTTCAAGATAATACATTAGCAGGAGAGACTCTGAGACACGTCCCCTCTCTGGGCCCTGTCTCTGAATCATAGGGACGCTTTCTTTTTTTCATTTTATTTTATTTTTTGAGACAGAGTCTCTCTCTGTTGCCCAGGCTGGAATGCAGTGGCATGATCTCAGGTTCAAGTGATTCTCCTGCCTCAGGCTCTCGAGTAGCTGGGATTACAGGCGCCCACCACCATGCCCAGCTAATTTTTGTATTTTTAGTAGAGATGGAATTTCACCATGTTAGCCAGGCTGGTCTTGAACTCCTGATCTCAAGTGATTCACCCGCCTCAGCCTCCCAAAGTGCTGGGATTATAAGCGTGAGCCACCACGCCCAGCCTTGGATTCTTTCTTTACCCACAGACCCTTTGGTTCCTAGAGTTCCTTTCCGTATGCTGTCCATGACTTTGAGTGGCACACATTACTCTCACCTGGTCTCAGTGTTCCTATCTGATCAGGGGGGCTGATGGAACCACATTCTGACTTCCTTCAAGCCAGTTTGAGCTCTGGATTTGAGTGCTGGTGTTTCAGGCTAAAGAAAAGAGGGGAACCAAAGGCTATCAGGCATTACAGGGCCAAAGGTAGGTATTGAACACCAATGCATGCCCCAGAGAAACCCAATGTCCAGAATCAGAGAACTTGGATTTAGGGTTTCTGGGCTCTGCTTTCCAAGGTTTGAGGCTCTAAAAATAGATCCAACATGTTTCTGTTCCCAAAATATTTTTAACTTTGAATTTTTTTTTTTTTTTTTTTTTTGAGACAGGGTTTTGCTTCGTCACTCAGTCTGGGGTGCAGTGGTGCACTGAAGCCTCAACCTCCTGGGTTCCAACCATCCTCTCACCTCAGCCTCCTGAGTAGCTGGAACCACAGGCACATGCCACCGTGCCTGGCTGATTTTTGTATTTTTTGTGGAGACAAGGTGTCATGTTGTTTCCCAGGCTGGTCTTGAACTCCTGGGCTCAAGCAATCCTCCTGCCTCAGCCTCCCAAAGTATTGGGATTATAAGTGTGAACCACTGCACTCGGCCCAACTGTGAGGCTCTTGAGATAACTTATAGATGGGGCTGTGATTTTTCAGCCTCTACCCCTGTGGAAACATTCCCTAAGCTTTGTAGACATGGCTTCATCATTTCACTAGTTTTCTTTGTTGGGGTAGGAGTGCTACTGACTGCCGAGTGTCCAGATGAGAATGGATCAGTGGGGTGCTCCCTGTGATATCCTACAGAAGGGACGATGTCTCGATTTTGTGAATGAATGTCAGGCTGAACTCTTGCTGGGCCAGTTCATTGGATTCAAGTCTGTCTTCTCTCACATCATGCATTGCCAAGTGCCATCTCTGAGAAATCTCAGGGCCGCTGCTGCCAGGGCCACAGGTTTGGAAATCTGGAGAGTCACAGGGGCCCATCAGGGAGCTCTCTTATACATCCCTATCTTTCCACTGTCTCCTCAAAACCTAGGTGAGAAGTGGGTCCGGAGAAGAAGGTCCTGGTGGCTTCTTTTCTCTAAGTATGTTGTGCTTGACATTTTGAGATTCACAGACTCCTTTGAGAATCTGATGAACATTATGAACCTTCTCATAGGTAGACACACACACACACACACAGAGACACACACACACAATTGTGCTTGCAATTTTCAGATTGAGATCCATGGATCTCAAGTTACGAAATTCTGACCCCAGTCCTGTCTTTGGTGTGCCTCCCCACTGTTGGAGCTGTGCCCATGGGCCTCAGGACCTTGGAGGGCTGCCGTGCGGTAAGACATGGCTGTCGGAGCCCAGCAGGCCTGAGTTTGCGCCCCTGGCTATGTAGTGATTAGCTGTGGGACTTAGAGCAAATCATTCCTTATTTGTAAGATGGAATAATAATACCTGCGTCACAGCGGGGATTAAATAAGTGTGATAGGTAAAGCACTTATTTCAGGGTCTGACACCAAAAATAATAATGGTAATACCCACAGGGTTGGCCCTTTGCTGGCTCTCTTGTCTTCTCTTCTCTTCTCTCTGCGACCCCCAACTTCTGTCTGCCAAACCCCATGCTCCCTGAATGCCCAAGTCTCTTGGAGTTCTTCATTTTGGCGCTCTTCCGGAACCTGCAGGGGATTCTGGAGCTGGGCCTGCATCAGTATGCTCTATCACATGCTTGGATTTGGATTCCAGCCAGCACAAGGGAAATCTCTGAATCAATCTCCAACATAAAGACTTCGCAAGTGGCCGGACACGGTGGCTCACGCCTGTAATCCTAGCACTTTGGGAGGCAAAGGCGGGTGGATTGCTTGAGGTCAGGCGTTCCAGACCAGCCTGACCAACATAGTGAAACCCCATCTCTACTGAAAATACAAGAAAAATTAGCCAGGTGTGGTGGCACACACCTGTAATCCCAGCTACTTGGGAGGCTGAGGCAGGAGAATCACTAGAACACAGGAGGCAGAGGCTGCAGTGAGCCGAGATCGCACCACTGCACACCAACCTGGGCAACAGAGCAAGATTTCATCTCAAAAAAAAAAAAAGACTTCCCGAGTTGTCCTGAGCCACACTCTGGGGTCATCACAAAGTTGGCCTGAGAAGGATCTGAGAATGGATTCAGTGCTGATTCCTTTAGTAGTAACAATAAAAGAATGAGAACAACTACCATTTGTTGTGTCAATTATGGGCTAAATGCTTTATAGACATTTTATTTAATCTTCACACAACAGTTCTATGTGATAGGTACTATTAGTACGTGTAGGTGTGGAAATGAATTTTCAGAGAGGTAAGTAAGCTGTTGGTGAGCACACAGCTAATCATTGGCAGAGCCAAGATTAGGACTTTAGTCTTTGAAGTGTCAGAGGTCCGCTTTTAGCTCCTACACTCCATTGCTTCTGGAAACAGCCACTGGCATCACTTCTGACCCTGTTTCCTTGAGCTGCTGAAGACTTAGGCTCTCCATCACTCCCCTTGAGAGGTGCTGGGGTGTACAAGATGTGTTCTGCAGGCTTAGGGAGGCTAAACCTCATCCTGCCTGCTATTATTTATTCAGCATCTGCCCGACCCATCAACCAGACTGTCAACAGCAGTGACAGTCTGGCCCTTCTTCTTTTGTTCCAGCATCAGGCTGGGTACATCAGTGGTGCCAGACAAACACGTGTGAACTGTGGATGGGGCCAGGAGGCTCAAGACTGCCTGATGGCCTCGCCTGCTCTCCTGCTCCCCCATGAGGCTGTCAGGGGTAGGATGGATTGTTTGAATCTGTGATGCCTCCCACCCCCTGCTGGGGATGGGTACCAGCAGCAAGAGAAATTCTCAGGCTCAGGAATGGAGCTGGGCAGGCCCACCTCACCTTGCAGGGAGTGTCTGGAAAGGACACCCTTTAGCCACGTGGTCATTAGCTTCTCTTTACAGGACCCTTTGTACAGATTCTCAGATGGAAAATGTGGTCCTTATGTCTGCAAGCCAGGGAGAGCTTGCTAGGGTCCCCAAGCACTTTCAGCCTTTCTTTCTCAGACCTTTGGGAGTGTCCAGCTCATCGTCACCCTGCCCCGCCCACAAGACTTCTTGGCTCCCACAGGTCAGAACTTGATCTTCACATGACGCCCTCCTAGCCTGTCATTCCCCACACTCTTCCCTGGGATTGACCCCACAGCTCTGCTGCCTCTCTGATGCCAATTTCATGATTATGATTGCTTTCTCTCTGTCTCTCCTTCCTTCATGTAAAATATGCTAATTGAGGACCTCTTTTGTGCTCAGCACCAAGGATACAGCAGTAACCGCTTTTTCTCCCACCATTAAGGAGATTGTGTTTTTAAGATGGGAGTGATGATTGTCGTGCTCTGGGGGCACTGGAGGGTGGGATCCGGGATGAAAGCCCCACTGGGGTGGGGGAGCCACTGCCCTCCCAAGGCAGGCAGAACCCACACCTACAAGAAAGGCCCCAGGTGAGCTGTCACCCGGGCAGGAGGCTGGTGGTGGGGGTCCGGCCTGGGCGCACAGGGCCCCACCAGAGGCAGAGCAGAGGTACAGGCACAGGGAGGCTGGGGTGTGTGGGCCAGAGACCCAGGCAAATCCCATCAGAGAGGCTGTAAGCAGGCTTCTTCTTCCATGCTGGGAGCTCAGAAGAACAAGGCAAGAGCCACTGGTTCTTGTAGGAAATAAGGATTAGGGAGGAAAGCAGAGAGCTGGCCTGAGAGAATAAGATGGCAGCAAGAGTTAGAAATAACACAGAAATCCACAAGTCAAAATCGGAGCCCAGGTCAGAGTCAGACTGGAGGGAAGGGTGGTGTGCTGCTGAGACTCTCGTGTGTTGAGTCCAAACCCCTGAAATCCCTCTGACAGAGGACAGGGCTGGCCTGAGAGCCAGGGCTGGGCTCAGCCTGCAGAGAGCAATCAGCAGGTGCTAGCTGGAAAGGAGGGGGATGTCAGCACAGGAATCAGGCGCAGCCTGGCAGTTATTCCACCCATAAAGTTTTGAATTTAGTAAGATGATTTGAGATGATAAGGAGGCATCTGATAACGTGCACATCTGCTCTTGGGGAAGGAAAAAGAATGCAGCATAAGGAGTTGATCATCTCATCCTCCAGGGCCTCATTCAGGGGCTGACTTATACCTTGGATTGAAGCCAGAGTTCAGTGAGAACTTGAAGTGTTTGGAAAAGCAAATTCACCTTTAAGTTAATTTTTATCATGAGCGCGTTTGTCAGGATTTGGAGAAGCTGGGCTGGGAGTCCACCTGGGGCCACGGTGGGGTGCAGGGCTAGGTGGGGCAGGGGTGGTGCCTCCTCTTGAGTGTCCATCCAGGGAGTGGGCATCCTCATGGGCCATGAATCTGAGAGCCTGAATCAAAACTTGGAGACGAGCTTAAGAAATTTGGGACAAACAAGAGTTTAGTACCTGACGTTCTAACCAAGGCTCTTTTAGTTGTGAGATACAGAATCCCACTCAAGATAGCTCAAATAGAAGAGCGTCTTTTAAGAGTATATTCTCAGCTGGGTGCAGTGGCTCATGCCTGTAATCCCAGCACTTTGGGAGGCTGAGGCGGGTGGATCACGAGGTCAGGAGATCAAGACCATCCTGGCTAACATGGTGAAACCCCGTCTCTACTAAAAATACAAAAAATTAGCCGGGCGTGATGGCGGGTGCCTGTAATCCCAGCTACTCGGGAGGCTGAGGCAGGAGAATGGTGTAATCCGGGAGGCAGAGCTTGCAGTGAGCTGAGATTGTGCCACTGCACTCCAGCCTGCGCGACAGAGTGAGACTCCATCTCCCAAAAAAAAAAAAAAAAAAAAAAAGTATATTCTCATGGCCCTCTAAAAACAGAGTAGAATTGGCCTCTTGGGGACTGGACTAGGAATTGGAGAGAAAGGAGCAAGGCTGATCTCTCTTCTTAGGGGCCACGAAGTACCTCTCATTTTTGTTTTGTCTCCTCTTCTTGCACCTGTCCCCCATGGCCAGCCTGCTGGAGCCCCATCATGATTCCTCGGCTGCAGTGTCCCCTACTGAATGCCTCCGGCAGCTACCTGTGTAAGGCACTGTGGGAGTTCTGAGAATGGAAGAGATCTCTAAGGGAGGGGGTTATAAAATGAGCCAAGCAGAAGGCTGACAAGGAGTGCTGGGGAGGGAGGATGTGGAAATGAAGTAATAATGAGAACAGATGGTAGCTCCACATCTGTGGCCCAAGAGAATGAATGAATGAAGGAGAAGCTTCTGGTTTGGGGAGATGATGGGCGAGTGAACTGACCCCCAGGGGTAGCCCAGCTTCCTTTTGAGTTCACCTGGTTTTAAGGACCAAGCCTGGGAGTACCACCCCCACATGGCCATTTATAATGCCGTTGTCATGGGAAAATACTTTGAGTTCTCACCAGCCATCTTAATACATGGAACTTGGGGACACAGTCTCGTGAGTGCTGGGGATCACGTGTATCATATGTATCGGTTGAGGATTCAGTCTTTGGCTTCTCAGCTTTGATCAATAGAAAGACTGTGTCTCAGCCTCTCAAGCATCCCTCTTTTGGTTTTTCTTAATCTGATTCCACTCTTCCTTTTTTTAGCTGTGTATATATTTTTGTTTGTATTTATTGAATGGAATTCTGTGTTTCTTGTTCTTAAATAGTAGTTGATATCTAAAGCAGAACGAAATGAAATAAACCCTACTAAAGGCTTTTTAGTTATGTAGCCTCCAATATATTTTTCCAGTATAGTGTCATATATAGAAAAAATGTTTCCACCATGACTTATAAGAACATTGTGGTGAATTCTTTTTGACAAAATAAAGGATCTTTTATGGCCAGGCATGGTGGCTCACAGCTGTAATCACTTTGGGAGGCTGAGGCAGAAGGATCACTTGAGTCCAGGAGTTTGAGACCAGTCTGGGAGCATAGCAAGACTCTGTCTCGACAAAAAGTAAAAGTAAAAGTCAATAGCCAGGTGTGGTGGCATATACCTGTAATTCCAGCTACTTGGGAGGCTGAGGTGGGAGGATTGCTTGAGCCCGGGATTTCCAGGCTATGGTGAGCTATGATTGTGCTTGAGCCCGGGATTTCCAGGCTATGGTGAGCCACTGCTCTGCAGCCTGGGTGACAGAGCAAGACCCTGTTTCTTAAAAAGAAAAAAAAAAAAACCTCCCCCAAATCCCTAAATTTTTAAACTTAGCATCTTAGTTTTTGTAAAGCTATATGTATTTGCTCTTGTATTTCCTAGCCTCTTTTTAGATGGGTCTACTTTGTTACAGCTGGAAACTGACCTTTCTTGCAAATGCATTTGCTACTCAAACATGTTCTTACTGGGCATGACGATGAACTAATTTTTTATAAAACCAGTGCCACCATTCTTAGAGTTACCTATGACATGACAGACCTTGAAGATGTTACTTCACCTTGGGGGACCTCGGTTTCCTCATCTATAAAATGGAGTGCTGGACTCTAAGCTTCCCGAGGTCCAAGATGAGTCCTTGGGTTCCTTTGCCAAATTCCCTGAGTGTAATGGGGACTGAATACATGGTGTCTGCTGCATGCATTACTGATTAGATAACCACAGTGTCTTGGTTCTCCTTCCTTTGATGCCTCGTGGAAGTTCAGAATAGTCTGCTGAGATCATATCTAACCAGAAGCCTTGCAGAGACCCACTAGTGGGCTCCCAGAGGTGTTGGCAGTGATGTGGCTGTGAGCTTCCTTTATCCCTTCTTAGAAAACAACAGACAACAGTGGGCTGGAGAGAGGAGGTGCAGAAAGACCAGGCTGCCTGCATGAGGGGTATGAAACTGAGCACCCGACAAGTGGGTCCGGCCATGAGGGCTGAGGACACAGCCTGAGGAGCCTCAGTGGGACCCTGCTGATGTGAGTCTGGGATGAGGCTCCCCTTCCTGGTACCCAGTGCATGATGGCCCAGACAAAGCTGCATTTCTGCTGGAGCTGTTTATACCAAGGTCTGTCGGTCATTATTTCTGTGGTTTCCAAGGAGATCCAGAGAGAGAAGGTGATGGTGGTGAAGTTGCCATTGGAATCTTCTTCTGTGTTCTGGTCATCCTATTTCTCTTTGGTCCTCTTTAAGGAGCCTTGTTTGCCCACAAACACTGAGGAAAGGCCCAGCTGGCCTTGGCTCTGAGCCGGTGGACTTGGTCCCACCCACCTCTAGCTCCCGCCGCTCCTTGCTTTCTGCTTCCCAGGTTCTCTGTCTCCTCTTTCATCCCTGGACCTTGGCTGCCATTGCCCAAGGACTCCCCCTCTCCTCTGACATTGGCATCACCTATAGGCATGACTTTCCCATTCACCTTCAAGTGAGAGGTCCTGCGTGGTCAGCTTGCCAGCCAAATCTCGTCTGCAGATGTGTTTTGTTTGTTTTGTAGTGCTTGCATCTTTCTAATTTACTGCCAACATTTAAAAATCAGATTTCTCATAAAAATCCAGAACTCTGGCTTCTCCTGAAAAGCGGGAACATTTGGCCACACTGGTCCAGTAATCCCACATGGCAACAATCAACAGAGTTGCATAACAACGGCTTGCACTCTATGGTGAGCCGAAGTCCCCACCACTCCCTATTCATCTTCACACCCAACCCCGTTCACTCCCATGCTCCCTGCTGCCTCTCCCCCTGCCAACTCTAGGTATTTGAGTGTGTATACTGGGCTAGTGGGTAAGAGACACCACCTTGGGTCCTAATTCAGGTCCCATGACATTGGTCAAGGCCGCTTTTCCCTTCTTCATTAAAGGAGGAGGATCCTAGAGCTTCAGCTATTGCCGGGTAGTCTGGAAGAAGATCCTTCTTCTGGAGCTTCTTTTCTTCCTTTTCTTGAGGGTTCAGTCTCTGTAACCTGTTGTAATACAGATGCTCATGTCCTGGGCACTGGATGGCACTGGGGTAGGATGGGACACAGAAAAGACAAACAGAGCACACTCAGTGTTTTGCATGGGATGGTTTATGGCCCTGCACGTGTGCTAGCATCAGACAGATTCTTCCTGCCCCAGTCAATTAGTGAGGGGGGACCACGTTAGTAGGTATTAACTTCTCTAAAACAAAGAGACCATTGCATTTTACTGACAAATGCCATCCCCCAAGAAAGCACTGGTTACCTTAACCTCAATTTACCGACATTCTCTCTTAAAGTTAAGGTCACTGCTCTGCAGTTCTTCTTGAACAGAGCCGACATCTGTCCCACAAAGGTCAAGGACAGGGGGTGGAGTTCCTTGCTACTCTTTCTGCCTCTCTCCTCCAGTTCCCCGAGACAGGGCTGGAGTTGGTCTCTTCCTTTCTTTGACCTCCTGAGTTCCTTGCTACTCTTCCTATGACCTAATGAGTCTGGCTTGCCTTCTGAGACGTCTGTAAATCTTCATTGGATCTATTGCATTTATGCAAAGACCATGTGATAAAATCCTAAGACTTTTTTGTAAGGACAAATCAGGTAGTGAGAAAGACTTAATCACTGAGTGTAGGCAACCCTTTCTGCTTTTCAGAGCTCAGATTTAAATTCAGTGTTCAGTCCTCAAACTGTATTAACTTTATTTTGGGGTATATTTATTTGCATTTCTGTTTACATTTAAGAATTTTTTATTTCTATTTGAAAACATGTGTTATGGATATGTCTTCTCTTAAAAGGAATTGCAAGCCTGTTTGAAAGCAGGTGATGTAGACACTATTGATACAGAAACAGTATCATGTTAAGTGCTGTGCAAGTCCCTTGGTGGAATACACCATTTCTGCCTCCAGGGAGCTTACAGTTGTTGGATTAATTGCCATCTTACCACTCTGCTTCCTGCCCCAGGCTTGCCTGTGCTAAGTGAGCAATCCATCCCTGCCTGCATTGCTGCCGCTCACAAGGCCAACATTCTAGGGTGTCGGGGAGCTGGAGTTGTGACAGCCACAGGTTGAATCTTTCCATGTTCTGGCAGGTGTTTCTTCTTCTTCTCCTTCACCTTCTCCTTCTTCTTCTTCCTCCTTTTCCTCTTCCTCTTCCTCTCCTTCTCCTTCTCCTTCTTCTCCTCCTCCTCCTCCTTCTTCTCCTTCTCCTTCTCCTTCTCCTTCTCCTTCTCCTCCTCCTCCTCCTCCTCCTCCTCCTCCTCCTCCTCCTCCTCCTTCTTCTTCTTCTTCTTCTTCTTCTTCTTCTTCTTCTTCTTCTTCTTCTTCTTCTTCTTCTTCTTCTTCTTCTTCTTCTTCCTCCTCTTCCTCTTCTTCTCCTTCTTCTTCTTCCTCCTTTTCCTCTTCCTCTTCTTCTCCTTCTCCTTCTCCTTCTCCTTCTTCTTCTTCTTCTTCTTCTTCTTCTTCTTCTTCTTCTTCTTCTTCTTCTTCTTCTTCTTCTTCTTCTTCTTCTTCTTCTTCTTCCTCCTCCTCCTCCTCTTCCTCCTCTTCTTCTCCTTCTTCTTCTCCTTCTTCCTCTTCTTCTTCTTCTTCCTCCTCCTCCTCTTCCTCCTCTTCTTCTCCTTCTTCTTCTCCTTCTTCTTCTTCTTCTTCTTCTTCTTCTTCTTCTTCTTCTTCTTCTTCTTCTTCTTCTTCTTCTTCTTCTTCTTCTTCTTCTTCTTCTTCCTCCTCCTCTTCTTCTCCTTCTTCTTCTTCCTCCTTTTCCTCTTCCTCTTCCTCTCCTTCTCCTTCTCCTTCTCCTTCTCCTTCTCCTTCTCCTTCTCCTCCTCCTCCTCCTCCTCCTCCTCCTCCTCCTCCTCCTCCTCCTCCTCCTCCTCCTCCTCCTCCTCCTCCTCCTCCTTCTTCTTCTTCTTCTTCTTTCTTCTTCTTCTTCTTCTTCTTCTTCTTCTTCTCCTCCTCCTCCTCCTCCTCCTCCTTCTCATTCTCCTCCTTCTCCCTCTCCCTCTCCCTCTCCCTCTCCCTCCTCCTCCTCCTCCTCCCTCTCCTTCTTCCTCTTCCTCCCCTTCTCCTTCTCCTTCTCCCTGTCCCTCTCCCACTCCCTCTCCCACTCCCTCTCCCACTCCCTCTTCTTCTCCCCCTCCTCCTCCTTCCTCTTCCTCTCCTTCTTCCTCTCCCTCTCCCTCTCCTTCTCCTTCTCCTTCTCCTTCTTCTCCTTCTCCTTCTTCCTCTCCTTCCTCTCCTTCTCCTTATTTATTTATTTATTTTTGAGTTGGAATCTGGCTGTCACCCAGGCTGGAGTGCAGTGGCACAATCTCGGCTCACTGCAAACTTCATCTCCGGGATCACATGATTCTCTTGTTCCAGCTTCCCAAGTAGCTGGGATTACAGGTGCCTACCACCACACCTGGCTAATTTTTGTATTTTTAGTGCAGATGGGGCTTCACAGTGTTGGCCAGGCTGGTCTCGAACTCCTGACTCAAGCAATCCTCGTGCCTTGGCCTCCCAAAGTGTTGGGATTACAGGTGTCAGCCACCGTACCTGGCCTGTTCCGGCAGCTTCTACAGAAAAGGTCTCCATTCAGCAGGCTCTGGGCTCCTGCCTCAAAGCTCTGGGCTCCTCTAGTGCCCTGACAGAGGGCTTGGGTGTTTTGTTCCTCTCTTCATTTCTTTCTTTGAGTTCCTGGTTGGCTCTGGGTCCTGATCTCCACTTCACTGCCCCGGTTCAGCCCTGACAGAACTCAGTTCTGCTGCCCTGGCTAGTCCACTTATTAGTAGATGACTGTTTTCCATCTATTAGTTTTAACTCATTTGGTCAAACTGACAAACTAATGAGGCCAGGTGACAGGTTCACTTCCCACGTGGGGCTGTGAGCTGTGTCTGCCCTGCTAGATGGCATCCTGTATGTGTAGACTAGCTTCTGAGGGAGCTGGGTGCACTGGTGGCTCAGCATGCACTTGCCACAACCACTGAGCCTGGCAAAGGCATTTTACATTTGGGTGGTGCTTGAAGCCCCCTCACAACTCTAATTTGTGTCAGTTGTGGAACTAAACAGGCTCCTTCTGCCCTTTCACAGTTGAGGACATGGAGACCCAGAGGAGTCCTTGGCTTGCCTGAGGTCCCGAAGTCTGGTCCATCATGCTGGGAAAACACAGGTCACGAACCTCAGCTTCAGGTTCTTTCCAACGCCTGACTACCTGCTGCTGATGGGCTAAGACTGGCCCCTTTCTCAGGGGCTCTCCTTTATTACTCTGAAGTGAACATTGGGTCGTAAGAGCTGGCTTCATTTGCTGAGTTCGTTTGCTTTCCTGCTCTGATGCAGTGGGAAGCTGCAGGCTCAATGCCTCAGATGCCATGGCCACAATGAGCACATCAGTGCTGGCTTCGGGAACCACATGGGGGTCCTTGGACCCACCAAATCGAACGCCTCTCCCTTCTGTCTTCTCTAGTGAGGTACAGTTGATCTTCACAGATTTCATATTCAGGAATTTGCCTATTGCAAACATGTATTTGTAACCCTAAAAATCAATATTCATGGCACTTTTTGGTTATTCACAGACATGTGCAAAGCAATACAAAATCTGAGTCTCCCAATTTGCATGTTCCCAGCTGAGTCTGGATGATCTGCCTTCTTCTTTCAACTCACATACTGTAAACAAGTGTCCTTCTTCTGCTATATTTAGTGCCATATTTTAAGCATTTTTGTGCTTTTTGTTGGTGATTTTGCTATTTAGCATGGCCCCCAAGTGTAGTGCTGAAGTGCTGACTAGCGGTGTTCCTAATTGCAAGACGGCTGTGATGTGCCTTATGGAGAAAGTCCCTCGGTTAGATAAATTTCATTCAGGCATGAGTTATAAATACAGTGCTCTTGGCTGGAAATCCAAGGTTAATGACCTAATGATAGATATTAAATTAGATGTCTTTAAACAGAAACACACATAAAACAAGGTTATATATCTATCGGTTGATGAAAATGTTGTGACCAGTGTAGTATAGAGTACTATATGTTGTGCAGTATATAGTAGACAGTACTATATTTTATACTAGATTTTATATTGATCCCCTGGGAGCAGTGGTTAGGTGTTCACTAGTTCAGTGAACTTGGACTTCCCAGCCTCCAGAACTATGAGAAATCAATTTCTGTCATTCATCAGCCACTGATCTTTATTCACAGCAACTTTAGAGAACATAACTACTGCAAGTAACAATAATTGATAGTGTCTTATTTCTGCAGGACAAAAGTACCTCACTGAATATTCTGCACTGTCTGGAGGTTTTCATTCTCCATCTCTGCTCCTATTACAACACTAGGGGAAGGAGCAATGAGGCAAAGGGCTGGGCAGGGAGGCAGACCCTCTCAGCTGTGCTAAACACCACAGTGACCACAGGCCAAGGACTTTACCTCACTGAGCCTCAGTCTCCTCATTTGTAAAATGGGGATAATAATAACTTACAGATAATAATACCTCACAATAACAATGGCCCACACAGATGCAGTGAGAATTAACTGAGATAATATATGCAAGTACTGGTCAATCCAGTTCAGTCCATTTCACCTGGATGTATTTTGTCTGCTGTGAACACTGTGTGGGTGGAGATGCAGAGGATGTTGCTCCAGTTCTTAAGAAGTAGAGCATCTCATAGAGGTGATAGATGGGGTCACAGAGAATTATACTCTGGGCCTGATATGGTGAGCATCAGGAGCTCCTTGGGGGTGATGACTGTATCTGATTTGCTTTTGTCTGTCTGGCACCTGGGATGGTGGCTGGCACAGAGAGATGCCCTATAGAAGTTTGTCAAATGAGGGAATTAATGCATGAGCACAAGGCCATGGAAGAGATGTAAAAGAAGCACAGAGGACAGAGATGGCTTCATGGAAGAGATTGAGGTGGACCTTGAAGGATTTTCATCAGGGTTGCAGTGCAGGAGGGTCATTGCAGGTGGAGGGCAGAGGCTGAACAAAGGCATGGAGGTGAGAACCTGGCAGTGAGAACTGAGCAGCACAGGAAGTGTAGAGTCCAGAGTGGTTGGCAGGAGGGTGGGACATGGGAGTTGGGGAGAGAAAGTGGAAAAGCATGCTGGGATCAGACTCAGGCAGAGCCTGGGTCGAGGCCTTGTGCCTCCCCTCTGTAGGTTGCCCTCATCTCCACTTCCATGTATGGAAGGTCTTTGCCACTCCCCTCCTGCCTTTCCATCCAGATCAGTCAACCCTTCTCCAGGCAGCCTCTGGATGCCCACATTGCTTCCTCTTTCTCCCACACTGGACCACAGGCTCTGCCTGAGGTATGTGAATTCTCATGTATCAGTGCATTCCCAGTGCCTGGTCCCGCAATGGGCACATTTTAGATGCATAACAAACTTGGTGAATAAAATGACTGCACACACAATGAAAAGTCTACTTTTGCCAGACTCTTCATGATTGAGCCACACCATTAAATTTTTTATTTTGATAATTTAACAGCTGGAAAGTGGTACCTTGTTTTTGCTTTTATCTTCATTTCCCAAGGCTAAATGTCTTCTACATGATTATCTACTCTCTTAGTTGGCTAGGGCTGCCATAACAGAATGTCATAGACTGGGTGACTGATAAATGACAGAAATTGATTTCTCACAGTTCTGGAGGCTGGGAAGTCCAAGATCAAGGTGCTGACAGGTTCAGTGTCTGGGGAGCGCCTGCTTCCTGGTTCATAGATGGTATCTTCTTGTGGTACCATGGCAGAAGGGATGAGAGAGTTCTCTGGGGTCTCTTTTATAAGGGCACTGTATTAGTCTGTTCTCACATTGCTATAAGGAACCAACTGAGACTGGGTGATTTATGAAGAAAAGAGGTTTAATTGACTCATAGTTCCATAGGCTGTATAGGAAGTATGGCTGAGGAGTCCTCAGGAAACTTATAAGGAAGGCAAAGAGAAAACAGGCACATCTTCACTTGGTGGCAGGAGAGAGCGAAAGAAGGCAGAAGTGCTACACACTTTTAAACAACCAGATCTTGTGAGAACTCACTCACTATCATGAGAACAGCAGGGGGGAAGTTTGCCCTCATGACCCAATCACCCCCACCCGGCCCTTCCTCCAACACTGGACATTATAATTTGACATGAGATTTGGGAAGGGACACAAAGCCAAAACATATCAGGCATGAGCCCATTCATGAGGACTGATCCCTCGTGACCTCTCAAAGGTCCCATCTCCAGATACCAACACATTGGAGGGTTACAATTTCAACATATGAATTTTGAGGGGGCACAAAAACATTCAGTCTATATATAGCATCTACTAAATTAGAATTTATTCTGTGACATGTTTGCCAATTTCCCCTGTACATGTGTCTATTGGATACAAAGTTTTTCTCCTTGATTTGCATGGGCAAATTATATAATATGGATAGTAACCATTTATTATCTTCAATGCAGATATTTTCCCTTGTATGAGTGGTTTGTTTTCATTTTGGGAAATTACTCAACACATAAAAAGGTTTTGAAATATTCTACAAACTTTTAAGGCTTTTGAAATTAAATATGTCAAACCAAATTTTCTTAAACTTCTAAACTTAAAAAATTATTCATACTGTAGCTTTGGGAAATAACTTATTTTTTGGTAGGGTTTTTCCATATGGTTTGTTTGTACTTGAAATTTCTTTCTTATACTTTCAATCCATTTGGGTTTTATTTTGGGATAGGATTGATACCCCCCCAGTTTCTAAATAATAATCTCAATACCATCTATTTCATATTTTACCTATGTCTGTGATGTCTCCTCTATCACATGTGTGTTTTTGTTTTGTTTTGCTTTGAGACAGAGTCTTGCTCTGTTGCCTAGGCAGGAGTGCAGTGGTGTGATTTCCACTCACTGCAAGCTCCACCTCCCTGGTTCACACCATTCTCCTGCTTCAGCGTCCCAAGTAGCTGGTACTACAGGCACCTGCCACCACGCCCAGCTAATTTTTTTTGTATTTTTGGTAGAGATGGGGTTTCACCATGTTCGCCAGGATGGTCTCGATCTCCTGACCTTGTGATCCACCCGCCTCGGCCTCCCAAAGTGCTGGGATTACAGGCATGAGCCACTGCGCCCAGGCCCCACAGTGTGTTTTTATATATAGGGTTAGCATTTATCTCCAGCCATCCATGTGTCTTTTCATTTTAGCTGCTATATATATATATATATATATTTTTTTTTTTTTTTTAATTTTTAATTTTTAATTTTTTTTGAGACAGGATCTTGCTCTGTCACTCAGGCTGGAGTGAAGTGGCATAATTTTGGCTCGCTGCAACCTCCACCTCACAGATTCAAGTGATTCTTCTTTGCCTCAGCCTCCTGAGTAGCTGGGATTACAGGGGTGTGCCACCACGCCCAGCTGATTTTTGTATTTTCAGTGAAGACGGGGTTTCATTGTGTTGGCCAGACTGGCCTCAAACTCCTGATCTCAAGTGAGCCACCTGCCTTGACCTCCCAAAGTTCTGGGATTACAGGTGTGAGCCACTGTGCCCGGCCTTGTATGTTTTAATATTTGGTGGGTACATCCTTCTTCATTGCCCTTGCTCTTGATTTTTTGAAATTTCTTGAAGAGTCTCACTATTTATTCTTCTTGAGGAATTTAAGGAACACTTTCTACAAAAACATGAGAGGATTCCAGCAAAATCCTCTTAGAATGTAGGTCATGATTGCATTAAACCCATAACTTCATTTGGGGAAAATGACACATTCATAGCATTTACCCCTTCCATTGAGCATGGAATCTCTCTCTGTTATTTATTTATCATTTTCATAAATTGCAATAAAAATGCATAATTCTCCTCTTGCAGTTATACACATTTCCTACTAAAGTTATTCCAAGTCTCTTATGTTGATCACTCTGACTGGGCTCTCTTTTTTCCTTGTTTTTTTCTTTGTTTTTAAATTTTTTTGCAGAGACGAGGGTCTTGCAATGTTGCTCAGGCTGGTGTTGAACTCTTGGCCTCAAGTAATCCTCCCACCTTGACCTCCCAAAATGCTGGAATTATAGGTGTGAGCCACCGCTCCTGGCTAAATTTTCGTTTCTATTGACAGATTTCTTTTTTCTTTTTTATTCTTTGACAGAATCTTGCTGTGTTGCCCAGGCTGGAGTGCCGTAACATGATTTCGGCTCACTGCAACCTCTGCCTCCTGGGTTCAAGCAATTCTGCCACCTCAGACTCCCTAGTAGCTGGGACTACAGGTGTGTGCCACCACGCCTGGCTATATGCTTTTTTGTTGTTGTTGTTTTAGACTAAGTCTCACTCTTGTTCCTCAGGCTGGAGTGCAATGCTGCGATCTCGACTCGCTGCAACCTCCTCCTCCGAGGTTCATGCGATTCTCCTGTCTCAGCCTCCTGAGTAGCTGGGATTACGGGTGCCTGCCACCATGTCCAGCTAATTTTTGTATTTTTAGTAGCGACCTTGTTTCTCCATGTTGGGCAGGCTGGTCTCGAACTCATGACCTCAGGTGATCCACTCGCCTCGGCTTCCCAAAGTGCCGGGATTATAGACATGAGCCACCACGCCTGGCGGACACATTTTAGTGTGAAGAATGGCCAAGTGGGTGCCTTTGTCAGGTCTCTGAGAGCGAAGCAAGGCTTTCCCTTCATCTCCTCCCATCCAGCAGGGTAGTGGTTGTCTCATCACCTGAGCAGCTCTCCTCCCCCTCCCCACAGTGCTGCCACACCTCGGAACATCATGGTTTCCTGCCTGGCGAGCAGCATCCATGTCCTGCTGGCCTCACATCCTACAGCCTCCCTTTTCCCCATTCCCCCGTCCCCAGTACTCCCACCCTAACCCCCAGCAGCCACCACCTCCTGTAGGCCAGGCACCGTCCAAGAGCTGGGGAAGGACCAGCAAAGGAGATGGAGCTTGCATTTTAGAAGGTGTGGGCGAGGCAGACAATAAAAACATAAGCAAATAAATGAGATCATGGCTGATGATGCTCAGTGGGCATGAAGGAAACAAATGGAGGCTGAGTAGTTTATTCTAGAATCTTCCTCTTAGGCTTTTAGCCTCCAGTCCAATTTTTGGCCTTCAGCATCTCTGGGAAGAATTTAACTAGTGTCCCGCTGTGTGCCCAGATCCCTGCTGTCCCTTCCTCTTCACCCTCAGCTGTGAAGGCTGTGGTCTGATCTCCCCACCCTACCCCCAAGCATTTCTATGGCTCCACAGCCACCATACCCAACTCCTTCCTGCTTCAGAAAGCACCCCCCTTAGAAACTTCTGGAAGTCTGCATGAACGAGAGGCCCCTTAAGAATCCCCTGAGAGCCCTTGAGGAAAAGGAGTTTCCCTCTACATTTTCACTGAACCAAAGAGCCAGGTCCCAGTGGCTGTTCAGCTGACAGTTGTCTCTGTGAAGGAAGGAGCAGCTACTTCCTTCCTGTCTGCCTTCCCTTCCCTCTCTCCCTTTCCTCTGACTAAATGAAACCAGAATGTGCTCTGAACACCCTGCTAAAGTCTGGACCATGGGGTAGGACAGAGACAAGCTGTCATTCAGCCAGGTGAGTTGCGGGCAGTCCTGCATAGAGGGAGGCTGGGGTGCAGCAGGCTGGGGCCTGGGAAAAGCTTTCCCTGAGGAGGCAGGGAGGCTGATTTCAGCTGTGGTCCTGGCCACAGCCTAGGCTGCAGTGTGGTCAGCAAGATACAGGATGTTGAGGCCTTCCAAGGCGACCTAAAGAATAATAATCAGTAAGACTATGTCTGGGTCCCTACAATGTGCCAGACATAGCATTAGGCGCTGCTCACAACCTGAAAAGTTAGCACCTATTATACCGATTTGTATGGATGAGAAAATTGAGGCTCAGAGAAATTAGATATCTTGCCAAAACCACTGGGGTCAGAAAGGCTGTGCTACCAAATTGGACGTGTTGTTTCCCTTCTATGTTCTATCCTAAATGACTCCCTCCCATCTCCGTTTGTTGAAAACCTTCTTGTCCTTAATGCTGCCTCCAGCAAGCTCCCCTGGGGACCAGGTTGGGAGTATGAGTTCCTTCACCAGGTTGCTTGCACTGTTCTTTGTGCCTTGTGGCTCCAGCAGGCGGGCAGTGCCTGGGTCACAGCTGTGTCTCTCACATACCCTGGCACATTGTGGATCTGATTTGATTGGAGGCAGGTGGTGAGCCCTGGCCAGAGGTCTGCACCTTGGATGGCTCTGAGGGCGTCCAGTGGTTCTGAGCTCAGCGGGAACTGAAGGGGCCCTCCTTTGTGTCTGGAGGGGACAGCTTTCTATTCCTGAGGAAGGACCTCTCAGTCTTCAAGGGCTTCTGGTCTGATTCCTGGTTTGGGGGCTGAGAGGTCTGACTGTCCGTGCCCTTAGGTCAGCCCCCTGGTGGAATGGGGTTACCCTGGGGAGGCAGAGAGCGGGTTACCAGGGACAGCTTCCCTGGGGACTCAGGCCTCATTTGTCATCTGCCTTCTTCTCCTTGCCAGCTCCTCTCTTCTCTTCCTCAGAGGCTCTGCCCCTGTCTCCTGGGAACTTCACACCTCAGAATACACACATGTGTCTGTGAGCCTTCAGAATCATCCCTGAGATATGCACTCTGAAAGATCTCCTTGTGAAGGTGACCTTTTGTCTTGCCCAGGGAGCAAGGAGCTAGGATTTTCCTGACCTTTCCTATTGGGATATTTGCTATCGAGGATTGAGGCTGGAATCTCTAGCCTTGTATTATAAAGGCTATCGGCAGAGTCAGATGGGCCTGGGATTGAATCTGGATTTTGCCTCTTACTACCTGTGTGCCTATTGGTGAGTTATTTAATGTTTTCTAATCCTCACTTCTCTCATTTGTAACTAAAGCTAGTGATAGACTCTACCTCACAGGACTGTGCTAAGAACTAAATGAGGAAATGCTCATAAGGTAGCAAGCACAGTCCTTGGCACATACAAACTAACGAATAAACACTATCAGTTTCCTCAGTGAAGCCCTAGCCTGCAATTTGGAAGCCATTATGTTACTGAAAAGGGGTCCCGATCCAGGACCCAAGAGAGGGTTCTTGGATCTTGCACAAGAAAGAATTTGAGGTGAATCCGTAAAGTGAAAGCAAGTTTATTAGGAAAGTAAAGGAATAAAAGAATGGCTGCTCCATAGTCAGAGAAGCCCAAAAGGGCTGCTGGTTGCCCGTTCTTATGATTATTTCTTGATAATATGCTAAACAAGGGGTGGATAATCCATGCCTCCCCGTTTTAGACCATATAGGGTAACTTCCTGACGTTGCCATGGCGTTTGTAAACTGTCACGGTACTGATGGGAGTGTAGCAGTGAGGATGACCAGAGGTCACTCTCATGGCCATCTTGGTTTTGGTAGGTTTGGGCTGGCTTCTTTACCACAACCTGTTTTATCAACAAGGTCTTTATGACCTGTATCTTGTGCTGACCTCCTGTCTCATCCTGTGACTAAGAATGCCTTCACCTCCTGGGAATGCAGCCCACTAGGTCTCAGCCTTATTTTACCCATCCCTATTTGAGATGCAGTTGCTGTGATTCAAACGCCTCTGACAATTACCCAGTATATCTTGGCCAATCAGCTCCACTGTCCCAGGGATAACAGGATGACTCCATATAACCTAGTCACTTGAGTCCTTTCTTAGAGTATATCTTTAATAAATTATTTATTTATTTATTTATTTATTTATTTATTATTTTTTTGAGATGGAGTCTTGCTCTGTCACTCAGGCTGGAGTGCAGTGGCGTGATCTCAGCTCACTGCAAGCTCTGCCTCCCGGGTTCACGCCATTCTCCTGCTTCAGCCTCCCGAGTAGCTGGGACTATAGGTGCCCGCCACCTCGCCCGGCTAATTTATCATTAGTTAATTTTTTTACTGCTATTTGATATCCCACACTGTTATGGGCAAGCACCACATGGAAAAAGGTTTATAGAAATACCATGCCTGGGGAACAGTGGGAAGCCTTCCTTTCACTGTCAATGACTGTCTATGGGTTCTCAGCCTAAACTTGGTTTTGTTAAATCTGCTTTAAGGAGAACTTGAACTTCTTCCTCAGCTTGTGGTGCTTCAGGTATAAAATATGGCTTATTGTTTCAATCTATTCTGCTCCTTCAGACTTCAGAACAGAGTCAATAAGGATAATAATAATAGCTATGATCACTAACTCAATGAGTGCTGATTACAGGCCAGGCATTGTTTTCTGCCTCGCATGTATTCTGTCTCTCAATCCTCATAACAACCCTATGAGGAGGGATGGTTTGATATACAGCAATAAATAATGGGCACAGCCAAGAAGCCAAGGCCATAAAAGATGTAATAGATAATGGACCAGGTAGACAAGGATCCCTGGAGTCCAGGGGCCAGGGGAGAACTGGAGGTTTGATGCCAGGTGAGCAGTAGAGGTACTCTAAGAGGTGCCTAAGGGGAAGGTCTGGCAGTCACTCATCCAACAACCAGAGAACAGGGAGAACGCAGACGCAGGCATGCAGGAGGAGAGGAGGGTCCAACACCAAGCAAAATGGACTTCTGGCTGAAGGCACTGGAAACAGCTCAAATTTGCATGAGGGCCTCTGCCTGGGGGCAGGAGCAAATTCCGAGACCTCATCAGCCAGTGCCAGGACCCAGGCAGAAGCCAGTGATCTTGACTAGAGAATGGGAGATGGGATCTCAGAAGAGCCCTCCCAGCACTGTCTGAGAGAAAGCACCGGCAGGTTCCATCTCATTCCCCCTCAAAAGCTTATCTTTCCTCCATCTTGCCAAGGTGTGGACTCGGTATTTTTTTCCTGTGATCAGAGCAGAAAAGCAGGAAAAAAAAAGATTGGACTACAACTTTTCCATCTGCATAAACACAACTATGTTTCTTTCCCATCAGAAAAAGGTTTCCCTGACAACTGTGTGTGTGTGTGTGTGTGTGTGTGTATGTGTGTGCAGGCGCACACTACAAAGTGCAGGCATAGCGTATGATGTAATCTAGTTCTTTTAAAAAATAAGCCTCTATTTCCCGATTATAAAGTAATATGTTGAACAAAATTTGGAATTACAAAAGTATATAAAAAAATAAAATTCACCCCAGAGTCACCAACCAGAGATAATCACATTGGACAGTGTGGTGATTTCCATCCAGCATTTTTTCCACATTTTTGTTGCATTTTTTTTTAAAGAAAAGATGGAATCATACTGTTTTCTATTGAATTTATACTGAATTTATATTGAATTATATTACCTAACCTGTTTTTTGACTTACAATCTGAGCACTTTCCCACCTAGTAAACTTTCTTCTAAAACACTTTAAAAGGTTACATAGTGTTCTATTATATCATAATTTATTTTGCCACCCCCATTGGGGGTGTGGTTGCTATAGCCTTTTTTATTATACAAAATGTTGAGATGAACATCCTTTGACTTCATTGCCAGTTAATTCCTTAATACAGGTATCTAGAAGTCATGTTATTGCCTATTTTATTTATTTTCATTTCATTTTTTTGAGACAAAGTCTCATTTCATCATCCAGGCTGGAGTGCAATGGCATGATCTCAGCTCACTGCCACCTCCACCTCCTGGGCTCAAATGTTTCTCGTGCCTCAGCCTCCTGAGTAGCTGTAATTACAGGTGCGCACCACCGTGCCTGGCTAATTTTTGTATTCTTAGTAGAGACTGGGTTTCGCCATGTTGGGCAGGCTGGTCTTGAACTCCTGACCTCATGTGATCCACCCGCCTCGGCCTCCCAAAGTGCTGGGATTATAGACCTGAGCCACTGCACCCAGTCTTATTGCCTGTTTTAAAAGATTTTGATTAGTCCTGTGAAATTACCTCATGAAGTGTTACCAATTTATAGCCCTCCTTCACCAGAAGTGTATAAGCATTCCCATTTTATTATACACTTGCCAATATTAAATCATTTCATAAACAAAATATGGCAATGATCTTTTAACTCATTTTCCCTTTCCCTTCTGTAGCATATGAAATTTGGCATGGATATGGAAGTTACTTGGCATTGAATTGCTTAAGATTACACGTTGATTGCTGTAGTGCTATAGTGATTGCCTTGTTCATTCCTGAATCAACCTTTTAAGAGGGCTTTGCCTTTTAATTTTTTTCTAATGAATAATGAAAACCTCACCTGATTGATGTGTCTTTCAGGTAATTTTCCAACAAAGTTGTGCAGATGTTTCATTCATTCATTCATTGGCCTTCCCTGGGATGCCTGCTCAGGCCACACCTGTACCGTCTAGGGTAGAGGGCAGGCTTTGTGAGCGTGGATTCTGGAGTCAGACGGGCCCGCCTTGAAATGCACATTCAATCGTCGACTAGCTAGGTGACCTTGAACAACTTATTCATGAGCCTCGGTTTTCTCCTCCTTAAAAGAGGAGTAACAGTAATTATTTACAGGATTGCTGTGCAGATTACATGTGACCTAAGGGCCGGGTAAATTAAGAAGGCCTAAGACATGGTCAGAAAGCTAAGACTTAAGGGCCTTGCTCGAGCTGGCCCTGAGCTGGACCTGTGTCCCTTGCTTGCCAGCCCCAGCTCCAGCCCCATTGAACTCTTACTTTCCCTCCTCAGGATTTTTTCCTTGCAGTTTTCATTTGTTTGTTTTTTGCTAGAATACTGTCCCCAGATGGATATCCACCTCTCATCACTTAGCTCAAATGTCGCCTACTCTGAGAGACTCTCCCAGGACTCCCATCCATCCCCCACTGCTCTGACATACAACTCTGTTTTAGTTTCCTCAAAGTGCTTAATCCCACGAAATGATCTCATTATTTATTGCTAATTTCCACCCCCTCCATCAGAATGCAGGCACCAAGAGGGCAGGCACTGCCTGCAGGAACCCAGCACAGTGCTGCCCAAAGCAGGTGCTCCACCAAGGCGTACTGAATGAATGGAGTAGGAATACAGTGATTTTTAGGATCTTGTGCTGGATATATATTTTTTCTTTTTCTTAAAGTAAAGCACTGCAGTTTTATGATAGATTTAGCTCTCATGGTTCAAAGCTGTAAATAAAGTATTAAAAAGTGAGTAAACATGAGAGCTAAGGCTGCCATCCTGCAAGGTTTCTTTAGTATGTAATGTCTATGAAGGTCTTTGATATCAGACCGATATGGAGAGAATCTCAACTTCTCCACCCAATGGCAGTGTGTCCCTAGTGATGTCTTAACTGCTCTAAGCCTCAGTTACCCTGCATGTAAAATGGGAATAATACCCACCTTAGAGGGTTGGCTTGGGGATTAAATAGAGAACATATGTGAAGTACCTGCAAAGAATTGGCATTTAAAGTTAAATGCTGGCAGTTAAAAAATGGTAGGTATTATTGTGTACAAGAGAACCAAGGACCAAGTAATGTTAGTCTTTAAGAATAAGAGATGAAAGGAATAATTAATATAGAGTTTTGGTTATGAATTATATTAATGAATATGAATTCATAGTCACTGTTGTTCAGATGGGCAGTATTGATCTATGGTACAAGGCTTTGCCCCTCGGGCTTTGGAAAAGTCCATCTCTTTCTGCCTAGATGTCTTTGGGTGTATACAGTTAATATTTCATTAATTATGGTGGAGGGGCGTTGTGTGTACATCAATGTCTCATATGATGCATCTAATTAAGGCACTTTTTGTTGAGAGCGGAAGAAAATTGGGCTTTCCCAAAGAAAAGCAGCTTGCTCCCAAAGTTGCTAACAGATTGCTTCTTAATTGAACTTGGGAGGTGAATTATATGGTGAATTAGAAAAAAGAACAACTCTGAATTTAGTGAATTGTTCCATAAAGGAAACTGTGGGATTGAATTGCAAATGCTGGACAGGAACGTTTCAGCCTGGCCCATGCATCACGGGCTGCTGACCTCTGCTGTGTTTCAGTGAGAGCTTGAACAGGCCCAGAGCTCTCTTTTCAAGGCCTGGAGGGCATTCTTTCCCAGAGACCAGCTGTAAGCCTGGGTTTCTTATGCAAAGGAGACGTTTGAATAAACCTCTGTGACTAATGAAATCTGCAAGGTCTTTGCATATCCTCTCACTGAAGAGGTAATTAAGCAAAGATCAAATATGGGGTTATATACGTATTTTTTTCAAACATTTTTTTTTGTCTTGCAGTCACACCCAAGGAAAAATACATCCCCATACCCTGAAAGCTCTCCCCTCCTTGCCCTCAGTCTTTGTCTGCCTTAGGCTGTTTCTGTCTTCCTCGTTCTATGGTGCCTGCAGCTGCAGTTATAGCCAGAGCCACACCTGTCGTACTCGTTTGCCAGTTTTTATTGAAACAGAGAAACACTTCTCATCGATTTCGAAGTGTGACATGGCTTTTCCTAGTGTTCAAAGTGTCTGTCTCCAAGTCCATGTCTTCCATTCCTGGTGAGCTCAGGAGGAGAGGTGGGGAGTAAGAAAATAGCACAAGGTGAGGCTTCCTCTTACAGGGTGCTCTGAGTGGCAAATCTAAACCTTGGCTGCACCTTAGAATCACCTGGGGAGCTCCTTAAACTTCCATTCCCAGGCCATGCCCCAGACCAATTAAATAAGAACCTTCAAGGGGGTGGGACCCAGGCCCCAGTATTTTTTTAAAGGCTTCCCAGGTGATTCAAATTGCAGCCAAAGTTGAGAGTCATTGTTCCAAGAATAGCTGCCTCCTTCTCTCCATAAAAGCTGATAAAGACAATTTTTTCCAACAGTTAAGCTGAGTTAGAAATGATTGATTTCTCTTTTTAAACACTGCCTACATGACTCGTATGTCCATCCATCCATCCATCCATCCATCCATCCATCCATCCATCCATCCACCCATCCATCCATCCATGCATTCATTCACCCACCTACCCATCCATCCATCCATCCCTTCATCTATCCATTCCATATTTTACTCGCTACCTGCCATGTGCCAGGCCTGGTGCTGGGTATTCATTGTCAGACAAAACAAAATCCCTTCCTTCAAGATGTGAAAAGTTAAATCATGGGGGATTCAGCTGAGTAAATGGATCCCAGTACCTTGTGGAGAGGGTGGTGAATAAGTCCAGAGGCTGTGGGAACAGAGAGAATGACTTTTACCCCAAGAGGAGCAGGGGGGCAGACGCTCAGAGGAAGTGGTGTCTACGTGGAGACTTGAAGGACCAGTAGGGTTTGGCCAGATGAAGAGGTGGGTGTGGTTGAGGAAGGTGTGCGATAAGAGGGAAACAGAAAGCCAAGGCTCTCTAAGTCACTTAATGCAGCTGAGCTCAGAGTGGCAGTGGAGGGAGTAGGAGAGGAGGCTTGAGGCACCAGGTGGAGGAGGCTGGCGGGGCCATATCACTAAAGGCCTCATCAGTGGTGTTAGGAGGTGGAATCTATCCCAAGGGCAGCAGGGAGCCATGGAAGGGTTTTCATAGGAGAGTGGCCAAGCCACATTAATTCCAGGTAGGTCCCCGGTAGACAGTGCTGGAAGCATGAGATTTGCTGCCTTTCTGAGATAAAACACAGAACCTTCCATCTCTCATTGATAAGGAGAGAGGAGGGCTCTATATTCTTAACTGCCGTGGCTCCAACCTCATCTCAAGCTGAGCTAGACCCATGACTTCATATGTCTTCTTACAGACCTCCTGGATGGGCAATACCCTGTATCCCCTGGAAATAAGCAGCCTTTACCAGGCACCTCCCTTGTTCTCTTTGTTCTTTCTATGACTGAGGCTGGGGAGAAGGAGTACAGGCTTGGGGGTCAGACAGGACCCACCTCCAGCCATCACCTTTGCCAACTCTCTCTGCTTCCTCAAGACAAGCAAGTCATTTCACCTCTCGGAGCCTTGTTTCCTCCTCTGTTCATGGTCCTTTTGTTACTGGGTCTTCATGAGACTGCAAATATAAAACTGAAGGTGAGGGAAAGCACTTGGCACTGTTCTTAGCACATGGTTTGCACCGTAATTGGGACTTAGTAAACACTAATTCTTTCCCCCCTCCATCACTGGGGGGCACTTGGTCTCCCCAATCCTATTCACTACTCATTATCCCTGTCATATACAAAACCAGTGCAGTCCTCTGGTTTTTCATGTCCTCTGGTTCCCATCTAGTTCACTCAGAATAAAAGCCAAAATCCTGAATGGCCTGCAAGACCCCACATGAGCAGATCCTCCAAACCCTCCACTGCCTGCTGATCTCATCATCTCCTTCTCTCTTCCTCACTCATTCCATTCCAGTCGTACCCACCCGCCCCCCCACCCCCGCCAAGCACACTCCCACCCCAGGGCCTTTGCACCTGCTGTTCGCATAGTTTGAAATGCTTCTCTCCAGATATCCACCTACATCCTCCAGACCTAAATATCTGGTTCGCTATTTGTTTGTCATTTGCTCCCCTACCCTTCATCAGAATATAATTTCCGTGAGGTCAGGGGACAGTTTCTTCTGCATTGTATCCCAAGCAGCAGACACAGCATCTGGCCTGTAGCAGGTGTTGGATAAATATTTGTTGAATGAACAAATGCCTAAACAAACCTATTACCTCATTTGGTCCTCGCAATAGCCCATTTGACAGATGAAAAATACTAATACCCAAGTTCCTCACCGCAGTTGCACAGCTGAGTGAGGCTGAGCTAGACCCAGAGCGTCGGCCCCAGCTCGCCTGCACGCCACAGGTGGTACATTCCTCTGCTGCTGAGCGATTTCATACCATCAGGATTTCCCCTGACCTTTAGCCTGAGAGGAAATGGTATCGCCGCAACTGGATGAATACCCAAAGGGCCAGGAGCTGGCAGCGAACACCCGGCAGCTGCAGGGAGTGTGTGAGTAGATTCCGGGTTGGCCCGGAGGCAGCGGAACGAGCAGGATGCAGGCGTGGAGCCTCCCATCTCCACCTGGCTGTAGCGGGACCTTCTCTACAGGAGACCTGGCAGTTGCACCCACTGCCCAGGTCACGGTCACGGAGAGGGAAAGTGATGGCCTGCATGTGAGGAGTTGGGAGCGGGATCACGTGGCTGTCTGCAGGGTCATCCAGGCCCAGGGGTTGGGCTCGTGGTGCCACGTGAGCCTTGGTTGAGCAGTGCGGGAAGCCTTTATCTGTGGGGACAGGGAAGACCACTGGGTGTCTGACCAGGAGACTGTGTCCTGAGCCCTCAGCTTCCCTGATGGGCTGGGCAACCCTGGGCTAAACATTTTGTGCCTCAGTTCTCTCCTGGAAAATGGGGTTACACATGAAGTGTTCTAATCAGGGTTAAAGGGGAGACTGGGAAACTGACTTGTAAGCTGTAAGTTTCTAAATAAATGCAAGGAACAATTTTTTTGTTTAAACATAGATTGTCCTTCGGTTGTTTTGATGTGGTTTCGTGTGTGTAATAGTCTCTCCTGGACATAGTCTTTGTCCTTAAATCTGCTGCCTGGTGTCACTACCCACCCAGTTATTTGAACTCCAAGGACCAGTGGCATTGGTGGCCCCTCTCTTTCCTCAGATCGAATCCACCAGCCCTACCTGCAAGCTCTGCCTATGACTGTTCCCTAACACGACAGGTCTCAGCACCTCCACTGCAGTGTCCGGCCCACGCCACCACCCTGTCTCACCTGGACCCTTGCAAGGCTCCTGACTGTTCAGCCTGCTTCTGCTTTTGTCTGCCTGTGTCCCAGAGCAGTCCTGGTAAAACACAGACAAAGACACATTCCTTTCCTGCTTTAAACCCTCTGCAGGGTTCCTGTGACAAAGAGAATAAAGTCACAAAACACAGCCTGGTTGGCAAGGCCCCGTGGACCTGCCTCCCTCTCTAGCCCTGTTTCCACTTGCCCGCCGTGGCTGTGCCTCTCATGACAAGCTCAATCCCCATCTAGGCTCCTTCTGGATCCTTCCCCTGTGGAGGATGCTCTGGCCAGATCTCCCCATGGCCAGATCCTTCCTGCCTTTCAGATCTCACTGCCATCCCACCTCCCCGAGGCCCCTCTCCAACTACCAGATAAGCAGCTCCTCCCATCACATTCTATCACATACTGGATTTGATCTTCTTCAGAGCATTTTCCAAACCTGCAATGATCTCATTCATGAATTTACTTACCTGCGGTTTATGGTCCAACTTTACATTTAGAATGGACATGTCTTGAGAGCAGGAACTCACCTGCCTCATTCACTGCTGGATCCATGGTGCCTGGAACTGCACCTGGCCCATAGTAGGTCAAACGTATTTGGTGATTGGCCACATTCCTGGTAGAGACAAATGTTAACACAGTTTATAAATGATGGCTACTAGCAAACATGTGCAAGCATCGCTGTCCTTTGTGAACAGAGTGTCTATGGAGTCTAATTTATAAGGTCAACACAGTAGGTTCCTACACGGAGACTTACCCAACAGAGGAAACCCGAACGCCGAGAGAGTGCACAGGGTAACAAAGGCAGCAGTCACGGGACACATCGAGTATTCAGCAGCACTGGGCACATCTCCCTGTGTTCTGCACCGGGTGGACTCCAGGCCCAGAGAGGATGCTATTTGCATTTGGCCTTTCTTATGGAGGTTGAGGGGGTGAGGAAGCTGATTTTGGGGTTGCCTGGTAACTTTGTAAATTTGATTCTGGGTGCCCTTGAGCTGATCCAGGAGAGTTATTCTTTTATTAATTTGTGAATGATGTGTGTGGTTATTTAAAAAAGCAGGTTTGTTTTTACTCTCACATCTAGAATAGTGTGGGGCCATGTGGTAAGGGCTCAGTTGATTTGTGGAACGAAGCTTACGGATCCACAGTGATTCTGATCATCCCCAGGTGACCAGGTTTGCTCCCTCATCCGTTGGTGCTCATGCAGAGAAGGCTGATGTGTCCTCACGCCTCTTTCTTCTCCATTCCTCTAGGTGGGTTTGAAGAGCAGGCATCTGAGAGCAGCCCAAACGCCACAGCCACGGACACTGGCACCAAGGAAGCTGGAAAGGGTAATGTGAACCCTCACCAGGTCTTTGGGTACCTTGTTTTCTTTCAGTTGTGGAAAAATACACGTGACATAAGACTTACTATTTTTAAGTATAGCCTTTAATGGCATTAAGTACATTCACAATGCTATGTAATCATTATCCCTATTGAGTTCCAGAACTTTTTCATCACCCCTAAAGCAGACTCTGTACTCATTAAGCAGTCACTCCCATTCTCCCTTCCCTAGTGCCTGGCCTTGGATAGCTCTTATGGAATCTTTTCCTATCTCAGTGGCTGAAATGGACTAGAAGCACTGAAGTCTGTGGACGTAAGCGGGGCTGGCATGCTGCTGGCGACAGGGATGGAAGGGCAGCATTTAGTGGTCAGGAACGGTATGGCTCTCAGATAAACTCTGCTCTCTTGGCTGGACTTTTCTGCCTTGTGCATGGCTCGTGAGTCGAAGCCCCTGAAGACCTGGGAGGGGCCGATTATGTGGCTTTGGGAACTGAGTGTCTGAGAGAATGAATGGGTGAGGGAGGCAAAGAAGAAAAATAAAACTGGAGTGGGGATTGCGAGGGAGGTGTAGACTAGAGACCCCATGGGCTACTAAGTGGAAAGCAGGTGAGGTGCTGGTTGACTGTGGGCAGGGAGCCAGGAGCCTGCCCGGAAGCACCGCCACTGCCTGTCTGTATGCAGATGCTCAGACCTGAGTGTGGTCTGCTGGTTGTTTAAGAGTTTCTAGCTTGGAGATCACTGGACACATCTCCTATTTTGGAGAAGCTTCTCCTGTTCAGAAGCAGTGCTGGAGGAGAGGGGCTGCTGGACTTCTGTCTGGCCTGCATCCCGTAGGAATCATGATTCACCGTCAGCAGTGGTATTTCTTCTACACAAACTTCACAGCAAAGCAAAAGGAATAATTTTTAAATGCCAGAATCTTATGTCTCAGGGACGTCTATGTAGGAATGAAATAGAAATCATAATTTATTTTGTGTTTCAGCTTTCATGCTATTTTACATTTTTACATATATACTTGCATATATATAATTTTACACAAATGCATAAATGTGATAATATCATCATACTTTTAAAAGTGTTATCTTCTTTTTCTTTTCCCTTTAATGTGGCCACCTCCTTTCGGGTTCTTTCTCCACATATCAACCCTCTACGCTTTCCCAGGTTATGCATGCTAGTGACTTTGTATACAGCCTTCATATTTTTCTCCATGCACATACATTGATATATATACAGGGATAGATGCATATAAGCACACATCTAAACATAAATACAGATACAGGCTTTGTCATCGTTTTAAAACATAGAATCACATTTGATACACATTTTTTCTGCATCATGCTTTTGCCATCAATACTTCATGGGCACAACCCCTCCAAGGCACTTGTTATAACTTAAACGTATTCTTTTGAGTAGATATTCCTGGTACGGACAGATCATAATTTATTCAGTGTTTTCCTTATCAATCAGCATTCAGTTCACTTCAAGCTTTTGCCATCATGAACAATGACTGCAGTAAACGTTTCTGAATATATATCCTTACGTATTTAGTATGCTTGTAATAGATGTTGCTAGGTTGTGTTTCAAAAGGTGTAACAATTCACATTTCCATAGCAACTTATAAGTGTACTCCTTACCCCTTATTCTTACTAGCAGTAGGGAGAACTCATTATCAGTGTTTTAACAAGTAAGCTGTGGCTTATCGATATTTAATTTGTACTCCTCTGACTGCTGATGACTTTGAATATTTTTTCCTATGTTTGTCAGTGGGACTCGCCTCTTCCTGTCCTGTGCCCATTTTCCTATTGGGTTGCTGATTCTCCTCTTCAATTTGACTTCTTTTAGAGAGAGGCAGATCCTTTAGTCACCCATTTGACTTGTCTGCATTTGTTTCTTAGCATATATACAGCTTGCTGTTTGGACTATGTGCAGGGCTTGCTTTCAGACCTGTGTTTTTCTGCTTTGCTTATTTAAGGATATTTTGACTTATAAATTTTTGGGTTCCCCAGACATCTGGTACTCAATGGTCCTTCTTCACTTGGCCACAAATGATCAGCACTTAGTGGTAAAAATGGAGCATGCATGAATGAATCCAGCAGGGTTTGTCATCACACTGCAGTGACAAAGATGCCACACTCATTTTTTCTTCCTTATTTATGTGATTTATTATTGCATAAAGACCACACCCAAACTTAGTGACTTCAAACAATGGTTTGTTATTTTCATGATTCTGGGGGTTGACTGGGCTCAGTGGGGTGGTTCTTTGGCTGATGCCATCTGGGATCACTCACTTGATTGAATTTATCTAGTAGGTGGACTGGACTGGAAGGTCCAAAAAAACTTTAGCTACACCTCTGGTGCCCCAGTGTACCTCCTTGTGGCCCTGCTCTTCATGTGGACTGTCACCATTCAGTTGTCTTATCAGAAACTTTTCATAGCATGGTGATTGGCTTCCCAGAGGGAGGGAGCAGAAGCTGCCAGTCCATTTAAGGCCTGGACTCGAAACTTCAAGAATGCTACTTCTGCTACATTCTATTAACAAAATAATCCAAAAGACCAGACCAGATTCAAGGAGAGAGAAATAGATTCTACTTCTTCATGGGAGAAGCGGCATGACCTCATAGGGATAAGGGGACTTGGCGGCCATATTTGGAGACTATCTACCACCTTCTCCCCTTGCCTCTGCTCTCCAGCAATAGATATGGTCAGAGTTTTTGATATTTACTGGTTTGTTGGGTGTAAAATGACCCAACTATAAACTTGGACAGTCAGACACACTAGGGTTTGAATCCCAGCTCACCCACTTAGTAGCTATGACTTTGGATAAGTTATTTAACTGCTTGTATGAGGTTTAGAGGGAATTAGAAATAATATTTGTGTAAAGCACATAGGCAGGTGTCTGGAACTTAAAAGAGGCTCAAGGAATGTAGCTCTTCCATTTCCTTCTCCCCACCTCCACCTCCAGGAATGATATTATCCAGCATTGAAAGTGCATCATCTACCTCTGGACTGGGATTCCACAGCTGTGCAACAGCTGCATGGAAACACAATTACAGAGGACAGGAAGGAATACGGCAGCTGTGGCCCATTAAAATTCTGCCTCTAGTGGGGTTGTGCACAGCACCCACACTGCAACAAAAGATCTTGGGCTTTTCGGGGATGGTGATGATAGCAGTCCCCCAGTCTGCAATTCCCCTAAATGGCCCTGGTTTGTTCGAAGGGGATAAGGAATGTGCAGGCTGGGCCAGTCCCTCCACTCTGCATTACAGCAGCAGACAAGCATGTCTTTAAGCATCCGGGGCAGTTCTGAGGAGGAAGGAGACCTCGAAGTGAGGTGAGGGCAGGCCGTTCTAGCCAGTCCCTCCATCCTTCCCATCCCATCCCTCAGGATGCTGTCGGCGCCAACCCTGGATGCCTCTTGCTTTCATTTGAATGAAAGATAAGACACGTTGTGTCAATCTCGGATTCCCTTTAATAACAACTTGCCCCCCTTCCACCACCCCCAGGAAAAGAGACCGCCCAGGCAGGAGAAAGGATCTGAGGGAAGCGCCCAGTTTCGGCAGCAGGTTTATTTCCTGGCATTATGTGGCTCCCCTCAGCCCTGACGGTGGGGATTTGTGCCTCCAGCTTTGGGGAGGGGGAAAAGGCTGAACTACTCACTCAGCATCCCCTCCGGCAGACCCTTTGGTCAGAAGGCTGTCCCTCCTCTGGAGATGAGAGCTCAGCATGCATTTCAGGGCTGATAATGGGATTAATGAAATGGAGTGTGCAACGGCTCCATGAATGAAGCTGTGACTGTTTTGATAGAGCCTGATTTCCAGAACCATTTTCATGAAAGAGAATGGATCTTTCACTTTCAGTAACATTTCCTAAGGGCTTTGTGTGAAAGCAAATAATAATGGAATCTGGTTGAACCAGAGGACAGGCATCCCACAAACTTGGGTGCAAAACAGCGCTCGATGCTGGAATTCCTGACATCACTTATGTCAGTTTACTTGGGTGTAACAACTGAGCCCCACGAACTTCAGGCCCTCCTTTTTAGCCCCTCTCAAATGCAGACTTTCATAGCCATTGTGGCAGCTCACACTGAGCCCTTACTCACCGCAGGCATTTGACATTCATTACCTGGGTCACCACCGCCCTGCAGCAGGAAGTGAGGCTCCGAAGGGGAAGTGATTTGTCCAAAGCCACATAGGTAGCAAATGGCAGCATTTATCTTGAGCTTAAGTCCCCCTGACCCCAAACCCCTTGATCTTAACCTTTGGGCTGTATCAGTGGTTCCCAAACTTCACTGAGCTTTGTAATCACCTGGGGAGCTTTAGAAACTGCAGGTGCCTTGACTCCACTCTAAGGCCAATTGATTCTCAGTCTCAGAGCAGGGAGGCAGACACCAGAATTTTTTAAAAGCTCCCCAGTTGAATCTAATGTGCAGCCAGGTTTGAGAACCACTGTGCAGAATGATCTAGTCTCCCATTTACTAAGGGGCCTCAGCCTTTCGAGACTGCTGCAGGTGAGGTGCAAATTCACCCGTCACCTTTGGAGTGAAGGTTATGCAGATGGCTGGGCTCTCAGCGTGTTTACTTCCAGTGTGGGAATGACCAATTGCCTAATCTAAAAATTGCACTTCCTCACTGGAGAAGGCTGGCTCAGGCCTGGTTCTGTTTATGACATGGCTGTGCCTTCAGCTGGAAATAGAAGATTGAAAAGCAACAACCGCTTTGCTCTTTCAGAGAGGACAGGGCTCGCTCCTGGAGCCAGAGAATTTAAATGGGCTTTATTCCCCCCTCAACCCTACCCCAGCGTGTTAAATCCTGTCAGACGCCCTGAGCTCCTCTTCAAATGCAGGACTCTTGGCCATAATAAATAATTACATCCTTCTATTTGGACTCTGATTCCAGATAGTAGTAATCCAAGAAAATCCAATAATGACAGTTGCATTAAGATCCTTCTTCCAGGCTCAGCAGAACATCTGTTTAGACATATTTTTAATCGGCAAATGCTTCCTGTGTTGAGTCCTTAGCAAATTAAATTTCTCACTGGACCAAAGGGGAAGCTGTCATTCAATAACCCATTTCTGGAAATTACACCCTAGCTTCTTTCCAGGTGCACTTAAGATTTTCCCATGCTGACTTGGCTGCATAAAACCGACCCTTACAATACCAGGTCACATGTATATACAGCACAGCTTGTCAGAGAAACATGGAATATCTTAGTGTTATTTCCTTGAATAGAGAAGTATTTTTGCCCATTCTCCAAAGGAGAGTTGGCGACAGAGGAAAATTAAGAGACTTGTTGAAAACCATATGGGAACTGAGTAACAAACTTCTACTTGCTACATTGCTGCCTGTGATTACTTAAGACTGGATGATTCTCAGGATGTAAACATTAAGGGCTTCAGTGTTGCCAACATTTTGGAGAGGTTTCCAACACAGAGTTGTTTGGACTGTTGGGCTGTTTATTTTTAGAATAGCTCATCCCTTCTTTAATTCATTCATTCAAAATATAAAAATATTGAATGCTCACCACCAGTCAGGCACTGTGCAGGGTGTGGAGAATAAAGTGGGGAACAAGCTGGCAACAGTTCTTGCCCTCATGGAGCTTCCAGTCTACAAGAACAACTCACATTTGACATCTTGATGCAATTTGTAGTTTAGGGCTAGAATAGCAAATTAGAATATCTTCCGTAGAGGGCAGGCAGGTGATCTAAAAGGTAAAGTAAGCTGAATAGGACAATGTGAGGGGGGAGAGAGATTCCAGCAAACAGAACATGTGCTCTGACTATGAAGAGCAGGTGCTCCTAAACTCCAGTGGGTTGTACTATGATGGAAGATGGGCTGCTGTTGCCAAATCTTTCAGTTTTTAAAGAAAAACTAGAAAATCTGGATTCTTATGTGAAATCCCTTGATATTTAAAAGTTGGCTCCTACAGTGAGATTTTTTAAAAAACATAGTGTGGGCCAAAAGTGTCCAGGCCAAACAAAAACACATCTGCGGGTTGGGTTTATCCCAACATTGCAAGTGTATGACTTCTGTTCTAGAAATTCTGGTGGTAAGACAATCATTTTCAGGTTTAACAATGCATTACACACCAACTTTCTGGGTCTGGAAATATGACTAACTAGATGAGTAGGAACCCCTTATACAAGCAGAGGAACACTGAAAAAAATACCACATTTTCGCGACCCCAAATGGAAAATACGGAGTTGAGTTCAAAGGAAAGAAAGGTGAATGGCGATGATCAGAAGAGAATAAGGAACATAACTCACAGAAGGTAGCCTCAGATGCTGTCGATGTTAGCAGCAGCAAATCCGTACAGGTCTGCAGCAATTTGATTTTTGCCTCCTCGGAGGAAAGAATTCAGCCAAGGGGCATAAGGCAGAGTGAGAGACCCAGGCACACTTTAGAGCAGGAGTGAAAGTTTATTGAAAAGTTTTAGACACCTGTAATCCCAGCACTTTGGAAGGCCAAATGGGGTGGATCACTTGAGGCCAGGAGTTCGAAACCAGCCTAGCCAACATAGTGAAACCCCATCTCTACTGAAAACAAAAATTAGCTGGGCATGGTTGCACATGTCTGTAACCCCAGCTACTTGGGAGGCTGAGGCAGGAGAATCTCTTGAACTTGTGAGGTGGAGGTTGCAGTGAGCCGAGACTGCACTGCACTCCAGCCTGGGCAACAGAGTAAGACTGAAAAGCATTTCTAGGAGGGAGAAGTGAGATGTAAGAAATAGCAGTGAGCAAGGGAATGGGTGAATATGAAGGCAGATATCAATCTGTATTGCAAACAAACACAAATAAGTCATTGATAATGGTGACTAATTTGGGGTCTTCAAAGCAAGCAAATAATAACATGAAAAATTGGAGGGTATCTTACAAATTAAAATATTTTAAAAGCCCTGCATTTCTTAGAATGAGGCTGTGGTTTCTGGTTGCTTCAGATCTGCCTTCTTTTTTTTTTTTTTTTTTTCTTGAGATGGAGTCTCCCTCTGTAGCCCAGGCTGGAGTGCAGTGGCGCAATCTAGGCTCACTGTGAGCTCTGTCTCCCCTCCCAGGTTCATGCCATTCTCCTACCTCAGCCTCCCGAGGAGCTGGGACTACAGGCACCCACCACCATGCTTGGCTAATTTTTTGTATTTTTTAGTAGAGACAGGGTTTCACCATATTAGCCAGGATGGTCTCGGTCTCCTGACCTCGTGATCCTCCTGCCTTGGCCTCCCAAAGTGCTGGGATTACATGTGTGAGTCACCACGCCTGGCCGCCCAGATCTGTCTTCTTAGTTCACTAATTCTTTATACTTTAAAAAGTCAAGTATGAATGTTAAACATGAAAGGCAATATTAAAGAATAGAAAGCACATAATGGAAATAAAAAGTAATTATAGAAAAATTTCTTAATCTAATATAAAGCAAGAAAGGAGAATAAAAGGAGGAAAAGAAAACAAAAGAAAAAAAAGAAAGCATAAAACAAAAGGAAGGTAATAAGTCCAGATATATCAGTGATAAAATACATGTAATTCACCTGTTAGAAGATTCTCAGGTTGAACAACAAGAAAAAAAATCTAGCTGTTTGCTGCTTATAAGAGACAGCCCTAAGGTTGGGCGCGGTGGCTCACGCCTGTAATACCAGCACTTTGGGAGGCCGAGGCGGGTGGATCACGAGGTCAGGAGATCAAGACCATCCTGGCTTACACGGTGAAACCCTGTCTTTACTAAAAATACAAAAAATTAGCAGGGCGTGGTGGCGGGTGCCTGTAGTCCCAGCTATTTGGGAGGCTGAGGCAGGAGAATGGTGTGAACCTGGGAGGCGGAGCTTGCAGTGAGCTGAGATCATGCTATTGCACTCCAGCCTGGGTGACAGAGTGAGACTCTATCTCAAAAAAAAAGAGAGAAATCCCTAAAACCTAATTAAACTTACATGTAGAAATCCTTAAAAAAAATTAGCAAATGAAATCCAACAATGTATAAAAAAGAATTATACAGCATAACCCAGTGGAATTTATTCCAGGTATGCAAGGCTGATTCAACATTTGAAAATCAACCTATAGAACCTGCTACATCAATGAGCTAATAAAGAAGAATCCTGTTATCACAGCAATTGGTTAAGAAAACACATTTAACAAAATCTAACACCTATTCATGATAAAAACTCAACAAATTAGGAATAGAGAGGAATTATCTTAACTTAATACAGAGTGTCTAGAAAAAACCCTACAGCTTACATTATACTCAATGGTTGAAAGACCAAACACCTTTTCCCAAGACCCAGAACAAGGCAAGAATATCCGCTCTCATACTCTCATTCAGCGTAGTTCTGGAAGTTCCAGACACTGCAGTAAAGCATGAAAAACAAAGAAAAGGCAAACAAGTTGGAAAGAAAAAAATAAAACTGTCCCTATCTGTAAATGACATGTTTGTCTACATAGAAGATCCTAAGAAATCTATTAAGAAGCAAGTAAAGTCCAAAAACCTCCTAGAACCAATCAATGAGCTCAACAAAATTTCAGAAATTCAAGGCCAGCACATTTCTATATTGGAAATATAAAATTCTATAATGGCTCACATTTCTATATTCTAACAATGAACATGCAAAAACCAAAATTAAAAATGCAATGGCATATACACAATCACTCCAAAGAGGATGAAATACTTGGATACACAGTTAATAAAATTTGTACAGGATTTGTGTGATGAAAATTAAACAATGCTGATGAAAAAAATCCAGACAGACCTAAATCAGTGGAAAGATACGCTGCATTCCTGGATTGGAAGACGCATATAGTAAGGATGCCAGTTCTCTCCAGATTGTTCTATAGGTTTAATGCAATTTCTATCTCAACATAGTTTTTTATTTTCGTTTTTTGCAGGCATAGACAAGTTTATTCTAACATTTATATGGAAAGATAACTAAAACAATTATGAAAAAGAAGACTGAAGGGGTGTAATCACTCTACCCTATATAAGGCTTACTCTATAGCTACAGTAATCAAGCCGGTATGGCACTGGCAGAGTGATAAACATATAGACCAATGTAACAGAGAACCCAAAAATAGACCCAATTACTGTATGACCCAGTAATTCCACTCTTGGATATTTATCCTGGATAAATGAAAACTTACCTTTACACAAAAATCTGTACATGAATGTTCATAATGGCTTTATTTGTAATAGCAGGAAACAATCCAGATATCCTTCAACAGGTGAATGGGTAAACAAACTGTGGTACATCCATACCATGGACTACTACTCAGCAATAAAAATAAACTATTCATACAGGCAACAACTTAGATGAATCTCCAGGGAATTATGCTGAGTGAGAAGAGCATAATTATTATCCCTATTATATGCTGTATGCTTCTATTTATATGATATTCATCAAATGACAGAATTTTAGAAATGGAAACAGACTGGTGGTTGCCAGAATTTTGCTATGGATGGAGGAAAGGGGAAAGCGGGGTAGATATTGTTACAAAATAACAGCATGAGGGATACTTATGGTGTTGAAACTGTTCAGTATCATGAATGTGGTGGTGGATACATAAAACTGTAAGTGTGATATAATTGTCTTACAGGCATACACACACAAATTAGTACAAGTAATGCTAGAGATATCTGAGTGAAATCAGTGGTTTGTATCAATGCCCATATCCTAGTTGTGTTATTGTACTGTAGTTTTACAAAATGTTACCATTAGAGGAAATGAAATCTCTGAAATTATTTACTACAGCTGCATGTGAATCTACAACTATCTCAATAAAAATTTCAATTTACAAAAAGCTATTTTAGATACCAAAAAAGATAATATTGAACCTCAATATTAGGATAATTGCAAAGCTTGTTGTATTATTTGTTGTGGGAAATGTAATTAACTCAGAGAATAACACCCATTCAATGACTCACTAAAAAAAAGTAATTATACAAACAGATTGAAAACGGATAGAAAAAAGCTATATGAGGCAAACACTAACCAAAATAAAAAAGTGTGTAGCAGGCCAGGCATGGTGGTGCATGCCTGTAATCCCAGCATTTTGGGAGGCCAAGGTGGGCAGATCGCTTGAGCTCAGGAGTTTGAGACCAGTCTGGGCAACATGATGAAACCATGTCCCTACAAAAAATAAAAAAATTAGCCAGAGTGGTGGTGCATGCCTGTGGTCCCAGCTACTTGGGAGGGTGAGGTGGGAGGATGGCTTGAACCCAGGAGGCAGAGGTTGCAGTGAGCTGAGATCGTGCCACTGCACTCCAGCCTGGGTGACAGAGCCAGACTTTGACTCAGATAAAAAAATGTGTAGCAATATTTATATCAGACAAAACAATCATTATTATGAATGAATATTATTATAAAAAGGATTACTAATGATAAAAGAAAAATTTATCTGGAATTAACAATTCTAAACTTGTCTTACTTAATCAACATAGTCTTGAACAATCTAGAGCAAAAATTAAGGAGAGAGAAAATAACAATTCATAATCTTAGTTCTGGAGGTTTTGCTTAAAGCACCTTTCTTAGTAACTGATACACTAAGAAGCCAAAAATCTGTGTAAGCAGAATATTTGAACAATATATGAAACCCATCAATTAGACATCACATATTATTGTAAGAAAACATGGAACATTTATAAAAATCAGTCTTGTATTAGCTTACTAAGGAAGGCCTAAATACCAAAGAATCAATACTTTAGAGCAAGGACCAGCCATCTATGATCAGTAGGCCAAATCCAACTTCCTGTTTTGCAAATAAAGTTTTATTGGCACACAGCCATATCCATTTATTGACATATTATCTATGGCTGCTTTCACACTTCAATGGCAGAGTTAAGTAGTTGTAACAAAGAATATATGACCCACAAAGCTTAAAATATTTACTATATGGCCTTTTATAGAAAAATTGCTGACCTCTGCCATGAAGAATAGGTTATTAGAACACAGTGCAGTGTTAGAAATCAATAATACACACACAGACAAATTTTTAGAAATTAAAACCCATACTTTGAAATAATTCAGAGGTCAAAGAAGAAAGTCTAAATGGAACTTAAAGAATGTATCAAGGGGCCGGGTGCGGTGGCTCAAGCCTGTAATCCCAGCACTTTGGGAGGCCGAGACGGGTGGATCACGAGGTCAGGAGATCGAGACCATCCTGGCTAACACGGTGAAACCCCGTCTCTGCTAAAAAAAAATACAAAAAACTAGCCTGGCGAGGTGGCGGGTGCCTGTAGTCCCAGCTACTCGGGAGGCTGAGGCAGGAGAATGGCGTGAACCCGGGAGGCAGAGCTTGCAGTGAGCTGAGATCTGGCCACTGCACTCCAGCCTGGGTGACAGAGCAAGACTCCGTCTCAAAAAAAAAAAAAAAAAAAAAAAAAGTATCAATATCTAACATTGAAAATGTACATTTCAAAATATGAGACACAGGAAAAGAAGACATCAGAGAGAAATTTAGCCCTGAAAATGTTAATATTTATAAGAAAGATTTAAAATTAATGTGCCAAGTATTCAACTCAAGAAGCTAGAAAAGGATTGCCAATTGATTTTGGACAAGAGTGCCAGACAATTCCATGGAGAAAAACTAGTCTTTTCTACAAATGGCCCTAGAACAGTTAGATGTTTACATACTAAAGAGTGAAGTTGGAGCCCTACCTCACACCATATACAAATATTAACTAAAAATGCATCAAAGACCTAGATATAAGAGTTAAAACTATAGAATTCTTAGAATAAAACATATGTATAAATCTTTGTGATCTTGAATTAGGCTATAGTTTCTTAGATATGACACCAAAAGCACAAGCAACATAAGAAGATCATAGATACATTGGACTTCATTAAAAACAGCTGTGCTTCAAAGGACACTATTATAAAATTGCAAAGACAACCTACAGAATGGAAGAAAGATTTGGAAATTATATATCTGACTAGAGCCTGGTATCCAGAATATATAAAGACTAATTATAACACAACAATAAAAGACAACCCAATTAAGAAATGAATAAATAATTTGAATAGATATTTCTCTGAAGAAGATATACAAATGACCGCCAAGTACATGGAAGAGATGTTCAACATCATTAGTCATTGGGGAAATGAAAATCAAAACCAAAATGAGATTCCGCTTCACACCATTAGGATGACAATAATAAAAAAGATTGACAATCACAAGTGTTGATGAGGATGTGGAGACATTGGAACCCTAGTGTATTGCTGGTGGGAATGTAAAATGGTGCCACTGCTTTGAAAAACAGTCTGGTAGTTTCTCAAAAGATTCAATATAGAGTTACCATATGACCCAGCAATTCCACCCCAGACATGTACCGAAGAGAAATGAAAAAACTATGTCCACAAAAATGTGTACATGAATGTTCATAGAAGCACTATTCCTAACAGCCAAAAAGTAGAAATAACCTAAATGTCCACCAACTGAAGAACAGATAAACAAACTGTGGTATGGGCATACAATGGAATATTACTCAGCCATAAAATGAAGAACTGATTCATACTACAACATGGGTGATCCTTGAAAACATGCCAAGTGAAAGAAGCCAGACACAAAAGGCCACATGTGGTGTGATTCCATCTCTAGGAAATGTCCAGAATAGGCAAATTCATAGAAACAAAGTTGATTACTGGTTGCCAAGGACTCAGGGAAGGGAGAAATAGGGAGTGACTGTTAATGGGTACATAGTTTCTCTTTGGAGTGATGAAAATACTGTAGAATTAGATAATGGTGGTGGTTTCACAACTTTGTGAAAATACTAAAAGTCACTGAATGGTATACTTTAAAAGGGTAAATATGGTGTGTGAATTCTATCTCAATTTTTTTAAATAAAAGAGAAAAGAAGCTAGAAATGAAACGTCAGGATAAAACAAATGAAAATAGAAGGAAGTAATAAAGTAAATAACATTAATGTAATAAAGAAAAGTGAAAAGAATTAATCAGGCGCGGTGGCTCATGCCTGTAATCCCAGCACTTTGGGAGGCCTAGGTGGGCGGATCACTTGAGGTCAGGAGTTCGAGACCAGCCTGGCCAACATGGTGAAACCCCATCTCTTGTAAAATACAAAAATTAGCCGGACATGGTGGCATGTGCCTATAATACCAGCTACTCAGGAGGCTGAGGCAGGAGAATCACTTAAACCCAGGAGGTGGAGGTTGCAGTGAGCTGAGATTGCGCCACTGCAACCGAGGTGATAGAGTGAGACTCTGTCTCAAAAAATAAATATATAAATAAACAAAAACAAAGAAAAGAGTCGGCAAAAACAAAACCTGATTTTTAGGAGAAAAAGTATAAAAACTAGAGCGAAAATGCTCCAAATTATAATAATGAGGGATTCTAAGCAAGCCAACTGAAAACAAAATTTTAAATTATCTGACTGGTGAATGAAATGCATGCAGATTCAGTGACTGGTGTCCATGGGTTTCAGCATTCTGTTCCACCCACCCACCTCTGCCATTGGGGGAGGCCTAACGTGTGGACTCAGAACCTTCCATCGAACCTCCTTGTGTTTCCCACACTACTGTCTTAAGGGTCCAGATGCCAAAAGTTGGGAGTTTTATGAGGGTCTGCTTTTTCCAGGGTTTTTCTTACAAATAATTTTTCCAGTGTCACAATCTGATCCACTCTCCTTGTTGTACTGGCCAAATTATTTCAAAATATGCAACACTGACCATTTTGGATCAAGGCAAGGGATTGACTCAGTTTGTTCCCCAAATGCTTGTGGCTCTGAGCAGAAAGTCCACCCCAACCTCAGCCCCACCCAAAGAGCTGTGAGGTATCCCCACCCATTTGATTCTGTGGCCCCATGTGACCTCTTTCAAGGCCTCAGACAAGCCAAACCCACTCCCATCATAGCCCTGTATGTTTATTACATGTACTCTTCCCCCATCTGGAAAACTACCACCCAGGGCTTCCAAACCCTGAACTGATGAAATAGCCCCTTTAGAACATGTTTTAACACCCCCTTTTTGGAATCGTGGATAATACAACCTCAGCCATAATTCACAGGAGGAATCAAAGGGCAAAGTCAATAGTAACCCAACTGTCTTGCAGATGGCCAGGAGAATACCACACTCCTGCACAGCCCTGGGACCTCGCATGCCACAGTTGAAACCTTCTCTCCCCGGGTCCGAAGAGCCACAACCTCAAGGACAGAGAGGATATGGCCTGGCGGAGTCATCCCCTACATCATTGGAGGGAACTTCACTGGTCAGTAGCCACAGACAAGGCCTGCTTTGGGTCAGGGTGCTTTGTCACCCTGGGTTGAGACAGTCCTTCTAGGAAGGACCTGGGTGGGATGGAGCAGATGTTCAGGACCACAGCAGACCTACAGATGGTGTCCCCCTCTTGCCAGCAAGGCCTGGCCCACCAGTCCTGGGGAAATTGCAATCTCTGTTGGGGCTATGTCCTCAAAGTTGGTTACCTTGCTCCCGATGCTTCGTGTGGGGAGTGACCTGGAAGGACCTTGAAGGATAAGCGGGGTTTGCATAATGACTGTTTGAGGACAAGCCCTCCACAGAGAAGAAAGTCCATGAGCAACTGCACGTGATTGGCTTCCCTGTCCTCTGCCTGGATGAGCGTCCTGGACTCAGAGGTCCCCTGCCACCACCCACAAGCAGTGTTCCACTCAGTGACCAAAGCGACCAGTGGACATGGCATGACTCCCTGGGTCCAAATCTCAGCTCCAGTACTTGCCAGCAAAATGCCCTGGGGAAATTAGCCTCTCTGTGCCTCAGTTCCCTCTTCTGTAAATGGGGATGATAATATCTTCTACCCATCTGGTTGTTTTGAGAATCAGATGGATTACTGTAGATAAAGCACTTAGAGTGGTGCCTGGCAGACAGTAATGAGTAAGTATCTGATATTAGTATTCCCTTTAAAATATGTGAATCATTCGCGGCTTCCTGTTGCCACTAGAATGAAATTCCTGACCACGGACCTGTAAGGCCCTCCCTCGAGTACCCCGCCATCCCTCTCCTGCCTGGCCTTTGACCCTCTCTCCCCTTCTCCCATCCTTCATCCCTATGCTCTGGCCTCACCAGCCATGTGCCTATCCCAAGACGTGCCCACCTCATAGGCCCCTGCGCACTCACACTTCAACTTGCCTTCTGTCTCCCTTGGATGCCCTTTCCCCAGGTCTTTGCATGGCTGTCTTCTTATCATTTGAGTCTTATGTCAAGGGACACTTCACAGGAAGGCCTTCCGCCCTGCCCCCGTCAGCACCTCCCTGTCCCCAGACCCTGCTTTATAACCTTGGCAGCACTTACCATGACCTGAACTCACTTTACTTCTATTTCTGTTTCATTTATTTTTGTCTCTGCCTCAGCTCTGTGGGAGCAGCAGTCTTTTTCTGTCTCATTTCCGCTTCCGTATCTCCAACACGGAGACCAGGGCCCGGCACATCCTAGGCAGGTAGTAAATCTGCCCACTGCATACCTGCGGCCAATGTCAGTGGAATGCCTGAGTGACAAGCCACACTGAGAGACTTTCCCAGGCTCTCAGTGTCACTTACAAGTCCTTTCCCTCCCTGTGGCTCTGTGACCTCTACTCAGAGGTGGCTGATGAAGGCAGATTCCCTGAGGATTTGCCAAAGCCACTGAGAACCGCTGATGAGTAAGTTAGGGAACAGTGAAGACCTCAGCAGCAGGGCAGCGGAATTCCTGCAGTTCCCTTTTGCTCCCACAGCATTAACCCACGGCTTCCTAGTGCCAGGTGCTTAACTAGGGATTGGTGATAAAAAAGATGACTAAGATTTCATCCTGCCCTCAAGGAGGTCTGTTCTCACAGCAGAGAGAGGTGAGTGCCTAAATCAAAAAAAAAAATAGAAACGATAAACAGCTACAAACTTTTGTTCCTTGGTATCCTAACTGTGTTCTTTCAGATCTGGTGTGCTTTTCTGACCAAAGATTTATATTCCTTTCATCAAAGTGAACTAATGTTATATGAAAGAATTTTGTTGACACAAGTATTTCATGTTATTAGGTAATTAGTAGGGTTGCTATTTTTGGTAAGTGATTGAGCTATAAACAATTTGAGCCAAAAATGTCAAGATGTCAGAAAAGAAATGCACAGCTAAGTTATTCTATTTTTTGTTGTTGTTTGTTTTTTCTTGCTTTCTTTTATTTTTTTTGAGACAGGGTCTTGCTCTGTTGCCCAGGCTGCAGTGCAGTGGCATGATCATGCCTCAGTGCAGCCTTAACCTTTCGGGCTCAAGTGATCCTCCCACCTCAGCCTCCTGAGTAGCTGAGACTACAGGCATGTGCCACCAAGCCCAGCTAATTTTTTTTTTCTTAATTGTTTGTAGAGACAGGGTTTCACCACGTTGCCCAGGCTGGTCTCAAACTCCTGAGCTTAAGGGATCCACCTGCCTTGGCCTCCCAAAGTGCTGGGATTACAGGCATGAATCACCATGCCCAGCTGTTATTCTTTATTCTATGTGAATGTTTTTAGGGACAACAATGTGATACCATCCCCACATCCTGTAGGAATGATGGGAGCCTCCCCGAGTGCTGTTGCACTAGTCCATTTGTGTTGCTCTAAAGGAATACCTGAGGCTGGGTAGTTTCTAAGGAAAAGAAGTTTGTTTTGGCTCACGGCTCTGCCGGCTATCTGAGAAGCATGGTGGCAGCATCTGCTCCTGGTGAGGCCTCAGGAAGCTTGCAATCATGGTGGAAGGCAACAGGAAGCCAGAACATCACATGGTGGGAGGGAGGAAGAGAGAGGTGGGGGAGGTGCCACACACTTTTAAACAACCAACTCTCACATGAACTCAGAGTGAGAGTTCACTCACCAAGGGGATGGTGCTAAAGCCCTTCTTGAGGGATCCACCCCCATGACCCAAACATCTCCCACCAGGCCCACTCCAACACTGGGAATTATGTTTCAAAATGAGATTTGAAGGGGACAAACATCCAAGTGATGTCAGCTGTTTTGTTTTGCTTGTAATTTTTGTTTTTGTTTTGCATTGAGGGCCCTGGAGAACTCATACCTCCGACTCCCACCATCCTTCCTACTTCCCAGACAACTGTTTTTTCCTAGATCCTTCTCATTGCTTCTAGGAAAATTTAAACAGTCTTCCTTCTAGATTTTGAAAAGAACTGACTGACTATATGTAACTGTCAGCCTGGAGTTTTACTATTTAGCAAATTTCCACTCAAGGAAATACCAAGACAGGTTCAGAAAAAGTATGAAATTCACCTATTTTCAAAGGCCTGGAAGAAAAATTAGGCTCAAGGATTCCCCACAAGACACTGAAACTCTGTGCAAAAACACACAGATGTATATGCAAATAGAATTTTTAGAGTGCATAGGAGCACTCTCCTAAAATTCTAAAAGAAAATGAGGGGGTGAAGTACAGTGCTGGTGAGCTGGAGTTGACTCCCCCCTACTTCAAAAGCCTGCAGTTTCCAAATGGAAAAACCTGGATAAGGTTTTGTAAATGTTTGGAAAATACTTTCAATACAAAGGAAAATTTGGGAAGCCCAGGATATTTTGAAAATCTATTTTTACCCTCCCTTCCAATCCACAAACTCCTACTCTCTAGGTTTTGGCAACTGAGAAAAGTTATGTTGTGTTTTTAGCAAGGGAAATCCTGATTCCTGGAAATTCCTGGAATATTTCTATTCTGGGTCACCAGAACAAGGTTTTTTTTTTTGTTTTTTTTTTTGAAAATATTTAATTGACAAATAAAAATTGTATATATTCAAGGTATACAACATGAAGATTTGATGTATTATGTCTTGATCACCATAATCAAATTAATTAACACATCCATCACCACTCAAGCTTACACTGGAGGGCTGGTGAGGACACAAAATCTGTTCTTTTATCAAATTTCAAGTAAACGATACAGTATTATTAACAATCTTTTTTTTTTTTAAATTGTTGGAACATCCTTTGTTTTAACTCAGCATGCTTTAAAGCAGCTAAAGAGGCTGGGTGCCGTGGCTCACGCCTGTAATCCCAACACTTTGGGAGGCCAAGGCTGGCGGATCACCTGAGGTCAGGAGTTGAGACCAGCCTGACCAACATGGTGAAACCCCGTCTCTACTAAAAATACAAAATTAGCCGGATGTGGTGGCGCATGTCTGTAATCCCAGCCACTCAGGAGGCTGAGGCAGGAGAATCGCTTGAACCCGGGAGCTGGAAGTTGCAGTGAGCCGAGATCGCGCCATTGCACTCCAGCCTGGGCAACAAAGGTAAAACTCCGTCTCAAAAAAAAAAAAAAAAAAAAAAAAAAAAGCATCTAAAGAAAGTATGGACCCACCATTGAAGTTGAGTGCTTGCCCTGTTGTTTCAGGGAGCCAGAGGGCCATTTTTAAGCAGGCCATGAGACACTGGGAGAAGCACACCTGTGTGACCTTCATAGAAAGGACCGACGAGGAAAGCTTTATTGTATTCAGTTACAGAACCTGTGGGTAAGTAAGCAAAAGCGAGGCCGCCTCTGCAGAATCAGTCGGATGGCTCATGAGTCTTGAGTTTTCTCTGTAGACCTAAGTATTTCCAATGAGCTGTTATTTAGAGGAGTCCAGGGTTTGCTAGAAACTTTCTGCCCTTGGTAAAATTACAATCCAGTGGCAAAGCTGGTGGGTCAAGAGGAAGATTCCAGGAGACTCCATGAAGACCAGGGGTCCTGCCACTAGGAGAGCAACAGAAGGAACTGGTGGTGTGTCACATGAAGACTTAAGGCAGTGGTTCTTAACCTCTTGGGTTTGGTGTCCCCATTTAGAATCTGATGAACCGGTGGGCTTTCCTTCTTCAAGAATAGATAAATATGTATGTAAAATTTTGCATTTAATTTGAGGGACTCTACAGATTTACAGACTTCCTTCAGAAAACAATATATAATAAAATGACTGGCTTATGGCTAAAGTTATCTGTTATGTCAATAAATATATGTGATATACTTTCCTACTGAAAGAAAAAGGTTCTCATGTTGGATCAAAAACCCAAACCTGGCCGGGAGTGGTGGCTCACGCCTGTAATCTCAGCAGTTTGGGAGGCTGAGGCGGGCGGATCACCTGAGGTTGGGAGTTCCAGACCAGCCTGGTGGTCCAGACCATGGTGAAACCCCATCTCTACTAAAAATACAAAATTAGCCAGGTGTGGTGGCACATGCCTGTAATCCCAGCTACTTGGGAGGCTGAGGCAGGAGAATCACTCGGGGCTGGGAGGCAGAGGTTGCAGTGAGCCGAGATCCTGCCATTGCACTTCAGCTTGGGCAACAAGAGCAAAACTCCATCTCAGAACAAAACAAAACAAAACAAAAAAACAAAACCAAACCCAACTACATGTTCTATACATAAGATGATTACTGAAGAAAACAACCTAGAGAGGTTTAAAAGTAAAAGGAAAGAAGCCATACAGGTAAATGCTAACAAAGAGAAAGCTGGGATCACAATTTTAGTTGTTGACTAGGTTTTCACTGTTTTGTTTTTGTTTTTAAAGTCAGAAAATGTTAAACAAAACCAAAGCCGAGACACTTTATAATGAGAAAGGGTATAAGCGACGGTGAGAATATAACTGTCATAAATCTTTATGCACCAAATAGCATAGCATCAAGAGTCATAAAACGACTTAATTCATTTCTGTCAACCCAAGTAAGTCAGTGTCACGTTGACCAAAAAATAAGTAGAGATTCACAGAATCTCTAAAATAAACTGAAAAATACAGTTACTAGAGTTGATTCTACAGGTCTATCAGATTCTATAACCTCATAACACATTTTTTTAAATGGCCCATCTATTAAGCATTAAGAACATCTTAACGAATTCTAAAAGGCAGAAATAGCACCAAGATATTTTCTGATTGCAAAGCAGTGAAACTGGACATAATATAATAACAAAAATAGAATAAATATTAGCTGGTGAGTTAAAAGTCCCCCCATGCTTCCCTTTTTATAGCTCTTAGATCATAAAAACAGCAAGATTAAAATTGCAGAATGTCTAGATAATGAAAGTCCTGTGGTTCAAAAATAAAAGAGATATAGCTAAAGCTATGTCCAGACAAAAACCCACAGACTTAAATATCCACATCACCCATTGACAATAGTGACAATGAAGTATTCAATTTAAGGAAGCTAGCAAAAATAATACTTACAACCCACCACCATCACCACAACAAAATAAACTTAAGGAGAGTACAAGGAAACAGACAAGGTGAAATATTATAGGGCTAACAAATTCAAGAGTAAATTATTTGAATAAACAAACAAGCAGAAAACAGTAGACAAACCACTTGTTAGTTTAACTGAGACAAAATATGACCATACAGAAATAGATAGTGTTAGAAGTGAAAATGGGAGAAACAGCCACAAATTCAGCAGAATCACAAAGGAGTAAGTAGTTTGCAAAACTGTAGGGCAAGGAGTGTAAAATGTGGATAATGTGAAAGTCTTCAAGGTAAATATAAAGTACTGGTACAGACCAAGAACTTTGAATGAAGTTGAAGAACGGAGGGAAAAAGCCATCTCCCACAAAGCACCAGACCCAGAGTTTCACAAGTGAATCCTTTCAAAACTTTAAAAACAGATTATTCTGGTATACTTAAACTTTTTAGAGCATGTAGAAAGAAGAATACTTTCAAATTACTTTTGAGGAACTGTTATGACATTACTACCTTGAAATGAAAAGGATGGCACCAAATAAATGAGAAAGAAAGGAAAACATGATAAAAAAGATAAGAAAGAAAAAATTATAGACTCATCTCACATGTGAATAGCCATGCAAAATCCTAAATAAAATGTTAGCACATAGAATTCAGCAGCAGAAGAAAAGAAGAGGAGGCTGCCAAATACATTTATCTAGGGAATACAAGATTAGTTCAACATTAGAAAATCTATTCTCAAGTTTCATTGGTCAAAGAAGAGAAGCTATATTCATATCTCAATAGATGCTAAAAGGCACCTGTACAATACAGCATGCAGTTTTTATTTTAAAAAAGTAACCAAGGTAGCACAGAAATAGATGTCAAGGATAGGTTCTTGCATTACAAATATATATATATATATATACACAAATATACATTTATATAAATAACTTCCAACCAAAAGCCAGTATCATGTTTATCAATGATACTTCTAGAAGCATTTAATTTTAGTTAAAATCAGGAACCAGTTTAAGATGTTTAGGGATACCACAATTATTTAGCATTGTTTTGGAAATACTAATTAATATAAATTAGACAAGAGAAAGAAAGAAACACTGTGAATATTGGCAAGAACAAAGAGGCAATGTTTGCACTGACGGGAGATAACGTGATTGTGTGCCTAGAAACCCCAGAATATCAGTTGAAAAGCTGTTAGAAACACAAGGAGACTCTATTAAGTGACCACAAAATTAATTAATTAACAAAACTAGGTGACTGATTTTCTTTATACATGAAATAGTTTGATACACTTTTATCATGGGAAAAAAATCACAACTTTAATAGAAACATAATAGACACTATATCTAAGACTAAACGTAAATGTGCCAGACCTATAGGAAGAAAATGCTAACACTCCCAGGAACCTAACAAAAAAAAGTAAAAATAGAAAGCATATTGCTTCCTGGTATAGGAATACTCAACATAGTAAAGATGTCAGAACTCCCTAAAATAAGCTGTAAATTCATGCCTTTCTGATTTCAACACCAACATTTATATATATATATGTACATGTGTATGTATGCATACATATTTTTAGAGCTTGAACAAATGATACTAGAGTTTATCTGGAGGAACAACCATGTGGAAATAACTAGAGAGAGAGAGAGAAACAGAGAGAGGGAGAGAGAGAGAGAGAGAAAACAGTAATGACAGAGGTAGCTATCTAATGGTCTAACCAAACATGCAGAATATTAAAATGCAAAGGGAAGATAATAACAAAACAGTTTGGAACTTAAGGGAAAAATAGATATATAGAAAAAAGGGTCCAAAATGAATATACCTATACACAAATTTGGGTAAGAGTTTAAATGAGTGAGAGAAAGTCAATAGTGATATTTGAATATTGGGATAATTTAGATAGCTCTCTGTGAAAAAAAGAAAAAAAGCTGGACTCCTACCTCACTTCTTATACCAAAAACTATTCTAGCTAGATCAAAGATGTAAGTATTGAAGAAAAAGAAATGGAAGAAAGAAAGAAAAAATCCAAAAGAGTATAAGAAGGAAACAAGAGTAATTTTATTTATAATCTTGAAATATGGATGACCTTTCTAAGCAGCACATAAGAAAATGAAGACATTTTATAATACTAACATTAAAAACGTTTGTAATGCAAAAAGAAAACAAAACAATACATAAACAAAAACAAAGTCAAATGAGAACATACAAAGTGAGCAAAATACTTGCAACACTCTTGACTAGTTTCTCTAATTTACAAAGGGTTCTTAAATATCAATCTTAAAAAAATGGACAACCCGAAAGAAAACAGGGGTAAGAGGTGCTCACATAGTTCACAGAAAAAAAAAAGAGTCACATAAAATATGTGAAAAACCATCCAGCCTCAATGCAGTGAAATCCCATTTTTTACCTATCCAATTGGCAAAAATAGTGGGATAAAACCAGTGTTGGCCAGGATAAGGGAAATGGGACTTAAATATTTTTTAAGCTTCTGTGAGTAAACAGTAGGTGTATATATTTTTTGGGTACCCGAGATGTTTTGATACAGGCATGCAATGTGAAATAATCACATCATGGAGAATGGGGTATCCCTCCCCTCCAGCATTTATCCTTTGTGTTACAAACAATCCAGGTACACTCTTTTAGTTATTTTTAAATGTACAATTAAGTTATTATTGACTATAGTCCCCCTGTTTTTTTGTCAAATAGTGTATCTTATTCATGCTTTCTTTTTTTTTTTTTCACCCATTAACCATCTCCACCTTCCCCACCAGTCCCCTACTACCCTTCCAGCCTCCCATAACCATCCTTCTAGTCTCTATCTGCATGAGTTCAATTGTTTTAATGTTTAACTCCCACAAATAAGTGAGAACATATGATGTTTGTCTTTCTGTGCCTGGCTTATTTTAATTAACATAATGATCTTCAGTTCCATTCCTGTTGTTGCAAATGACAGGATCTCATTCTTTTTTATGGCTGAATAGTACTTCATTGTGTACTTGTACATATTTTCTGTGCGTACACATTTTCTTTATCCATTCATCTGCTGATGGACACCTAGGTTGCTTCCAAATCTTAGCTATCATGGACAGTGCTGCAACAAACATGAGAGTGCAGATATCTCTTCAATAGACTGATTTCCTTTCTTTCAGGTAAAGAGAAAGGGGCTTTTAATATCTTCTTAGTGAGTATATAAACAGACAACATTTTGGGAGTTCAATTTGACAGTATCTGTCAAAATTTCAAATGCACATATCCTTTTATCCATGAATCCCATTGGTAGAAATGTACTTTACCATTTCTTTGTTTCATTTGTTGTTGTTTTTGTTTGTTTTGCTTGTCATCCTCTCCCCCGAGGCCTTGTTAAAATAGCAAAAACTGGAGTTACAGCCCAGATGTACATTAATGGAAGACTGATGAAATAAATTTTAGTATTACAAAAATGTATATAAATATTATTTGAAAAAAAATGATTGTGCCCGGAAGGGAGTCATCTCTAAGCCTCCTCTGATAATGACCCCAAGTTGCATGCATTATAGACACTCACCTGCCTCCTTCCCCTGACTCCTCCTTTTCATTAAAAATGGCCCAGCAGGGACTCCAACACCTTGTGGGTGGAGGGTGGAGTATGGTATACACTTTATGTCAGGCAGAGACCATGTCTTTCATCAGCTTTTCAAGAAGATTCATAACCACAAAAAGGTTAAGAACCATTTTTGGAGGGAATTTCTGCATTGGGTCGTTGGGTGGGAAGTCGGACACTGAAATTCTGTTTCTTTTCTTTTCTTTTGAGACAGTGTTAAGCTCTTGTTTCCTAGGCTGGAGTGCAGTGGCGTGATCTTGGCTCACTGCAACCTCTGCCTCCTGGGTTCAAGCAATTCTCCTGCCTCAACCTCCCAAGTAGCTGGGACGACAGGCACACACCACCACACCTGGCTAATTTTTGTATTTTCAATAGAGACAGGGTTTCACCATGTTGGCCAGGCAGGTCTCAAACTCCTGACCTCAGGTGATCCTCCCACCTCAGCCTCCCAAAGTTCTGGGATTACAGGCGTAAGCCACTGCACCCAGCCTGAAATTCTGTTTCTTTTACATGCGCACACACGCACACATACATGCACACACACGCACACATACAGAGTGGGAGGGGGGACTTGCCTCTTGCTCTAAATGTCTTCTGACCTGCTGACCTGGGTATTCCCGCAATTGTCCAGCTGTTGCTCCTATGTTGGGCGCCGAGGAGGAGGCCCACAGGCCATATCCATTGGGAAGAACTGTGACAAGTTTGGCATTGTGGCTCACGAGCTGGGCCATGTGGTTGGGTTTTGGCATGAACACACCCGGCCAGACAGAGACCAACATGTCACCATCATCAGGGAAAACATCCAGCCAGGTAAGGAGGCCTGTGTGGAGTCTGGAAGGCACTGGTCGAGAAGGTGGCAACCTCAGGGACAGGAGGGGGGGAAGGAGAGGACTCGCTGGGAGCTGAGCAATGCTAATTGCTGAGTATGGAGCAATGACTGTTGTGCAGGCCCTTCTCACCAGTATGACCACTGTCCATCTGTGGCTTCCTGGGAGGTCATCTGCCATAGCTTGGAGGTTGGAGCAGAAGCAAAATTATTTTCTATGTTTTATAGGATAATGAAATCTAACTCTGTTTCCTGAAAGGAACACAGTCAACCAGAACACTGTTGCAGCATCAGAGCTGATAAGCAACAACAACAAAAAAAGAGTTCTCCTGGCTGCTTTTATGAGTTATTTTTGCTGACTTAGGCAACATGTTTTCTGAAACTGAAATACGATTAGGACATGAACACATGTAAAAACAGTGTTTCTGCCTAGAAACATCCTGCCCCAAGGCAGATAAAGTGTCTAGAATTAAAAAAAAAAAAAACTTTCTTATGTCAAATAATTTTATATGGAAGTTAATATTAAGCATGAAAGTAACTAGTTGAAGAATATGATCGCCTTACAAATACTTTAGAGAATCTGAATTGTGAGCTATTTAGGATTGAACTTAACTCTCTGATTCATTTTCTTTTGTTTCTTCAAATTGCAAGATCAGGTTTTTGTTTGATTATTTGTTTTGTTTTTTGTTTGTTTGTTTGTTTGTTTTGAGACAGAGTCTCGCTCTTGCTGCCCAGGCTGGAGTGCAGTGGTGTGATCTTGGCTCACTGCAACTTCCACCTCCCAGGTTCAAACGATTCTCCTGCCTCAGCCTCCTGAGTAGCTGGGATTACAGGTGCCTGCCACCATGCCTAGCTAATTTTTGTACTTTTAGTAGAGACGGGATTTCTCTATGTTGGCCAGGCTGGTTTCGAACACCTGACCTCAGGTGATCCACCCACCTCAGCCTCCCAAAGTGCTGGGATTACAGGCGTGAGCCACGGCACCCGGCCCAGAGCTTTTTATTTTTATTTTTTTGCGGGGGCAAGTGAGTTGATAACTAATCTGTCTGCAAACTTACTTTAAGAGGTTTGAGTGGCATTTGGGGATAGGTCTCGGGTGGTGGAGTTGGGAGAACACAGGGCTTGCTGGAAGTTTCAAATTTCTAATTATTCAAAACAACAAGAACCACTACAAGCCCTGTTATTTGACTGATTGGGCCAAGAGAGCCCTGGGAAGTTGCTATGGGCCCTCCTTCTGCTTCCTCTGCCTCCTTTCAGGTGCCTGACTTGGTTTTCCAAGGCCTTAACACAGTGTTGTGTCACAGGTCAGGAGTATAATTTCTTAAAAATGGAAGCTGGGGAAGTGAGCTCTCTGGGAGAGACATACGACTTTGACAGCATCATGCACTACGCCCGGAACACCTTCTCAAGGTCGGAATCTATGCTTATGCCTCATCTGTGTTTCACTGTGCCTGCCGCAGGCTTGGGTCGGATTCCTGGAGGTCTGCGGAGAGTGGGTCTCTGCATGCTTCTAGCACGGCTGGCCTGTCTGTCCTTGAAACACAGTGGCCTCTGGGCTGCAGTGAAATATAATCTAATCAGGTTCCCGTTAATAAGATTGAATCCCATTGTGAAGCTGACATTCCATCATGCCCTAATGTCACAAGCAGCAAACTGGAAAGGGAAATTATCGAGAGGTTGGCTGGGATAATAACTTAGAGGCTCTGTGTCAAATTTCCAGTGGGTGGGGGGAGTCTTTTGTAGAAGCATGGTGGTGCTCACCAGTTCTCCTAGTAGAGGTTTGGTTTATTGGAAACTAGGCGGTGTCAGGGCTGGGAGGGCTGTAAATCATCGATTCATTTTAGAGGTGAAGACAATGAGGCTCCAGCCGGCTCTCAGATGCACAGGTAACTGAGGACTGGAGTGAGAGCAAGGACCCAGGTTCCCACCTGCAGGTCACAGATGATGGAAGCTGCTGTATTCAAGTAGGGCTGGGCCGTTTATTTATGGCTGCCATGGGCAGGGTCTGTTCTGATGAGCTGTTCTGATGTGCTGTGCCTAGCAGACATGAAAGATTTTCAGTATTGTCCTTGCTTCTAGACCCTGTAAGTGCTTTGTGTGCAGAAGTTTTTCCCTACTTGTCCCAGTTTTGTAGGTCTTTCTACCCTTGAGTTAAAGGAGGCACAGAAAACAAATACTTTCTCTCTTGGTGCTTTCTCTTCAGTCTCCTGCTAAAACCAGTTGTTTGCTTGTTTATTTATTTATTTCCCCCAAAAAGATCTGTGGTAACTTCCAATATACACATGGGATAACAAAGATAAATAACAGGTGAGAAAACTGGGGGAAAGGAGAAGGAAAAAAAATAAGGCTAGAAAGCTAAGTTGAGGCCCAGAATAAGTTTAGTGCTCAGAGCATATGCTGTGAGGTCATGTACACTTAGTTAGAGTTGACAGCAAATCCTGCCCTGTGCTTCCTAGCAGTCACAGCAAAGAGGGAAATAATCCATTCCATGAGTCTCCATGTCCATAAAGATTTGCTCAGAAAACATATGGCTCTTGGGAGTGAAAGGGAAACTGTTTGCAAAGGGCTCCATGGCTCTTGGGTAAGGCTGCCAAAAGCATCCTGTTGATGAGTTTGTTGTTAGGACTATGGGAGAAATCATCTAAATCTCAGCATCCCCTCATGTCCCTCCGTTAGCTCTGGGAGCCCCTTGGTTCTCCTTCACGTGGCATCTCATCCTCCAGTAGGCTAGACCAGACTTTTCACTGCATGGGGACTCAGAGTTCCAAGAGTGCGAGTGGGGAAGCTGCAAGCCTCTTAAGGCCCCAGCTCTGGAACTTGCATGACATTACTTCTGCCACATTCTGTTGGTAAAAACAAGCCACAAGGCCAGCCCCAAACTCAAGCGAGTGGAGAAATAGACTCCACCTCTTACTGGGAGGTATGGCAGCTTCACGTTGCAGTAGGATATGGCTATTAGGAGGAGTGACTTTTTATTTTAACAATCTGCCACTGCTACCCTCTCACCTCTGCCCCAGAGTTGAGAATGGTTTCAGCAAATCTGTTTTGTTGCAGGTGGATAACTGCATTGTCTTTTCTGCCAACTTTTTACATGGATTTTCAGAAAACGATCTTGTTGAGTGAGTTTTTACTGGGGGCTTTTCTATTGGCATTTTGTCAATAGTTTCCCCACACCCAACTCCATGTCATTATTTCTGGTCACAAAGACCCTGAAGCTGGCCTGTACCTCATGTTGGATTCTGTAAAAGAGCAGAATAGAGCCCTTAGAACATATGCTGATCTGGGGAGGCGGGCAAATGCTATACCCTGCTGATGGGAAACTCAATCTTTGTGTCTCTTTACGATTGAGCTGTCTCCTTCCAACTTTATTCCCTCTAGTTTATTGCAGTTCTTCTCCCCTCCCCTTTGGTTGGACCCAGGCTGTGGGGAGCAGTCTCTTTGGAGGTTTTGCTGGGCAAAGATCCAGGAGATGAGGAGACAGTTCTCTGGTACAGGGGCCTCTTTGTTTCAGAACTCAGCGCTGACAGTTTTATTCCCTGAGGCATCTGCTGAACTCTGTCTTAGTTTAGCAGAATGTCAATGCTTAGAGTTGTCCTACATGAAAGAGGGAAGGAACGTCACTGCTGTGGTTTACACAGGGGACGGCTCTTGTAGTAAACATCTTCCAGAGCTGGAAGCTCTTGCTGGCAGCTTAGGATATGCAAGGGAGGACGTCCAGCACCCAAGAGCAGTCTGAGTGTGAGCCAATGTTGTTCCTGATGTTTTGGTTTTTGAAGTCTGCAATGTTCTTAGCTCTATAATTTAATGCATCGTAAGGCCTACTGTTCCTTGGGCAGCAGGAAACACTGGCTGGAAGGAGGAGGATTCCCAGAGGTGAGCTCCAGGCCTGCCTCTCCATGACTAGCTCTGTGCCCTGGGAAAGTCACTTAAGCTCTCACAGGCTCAGTCTTCTCCCCTGTAGAGTGAGAGCTCTTGTGATAATGGCACCTGACTCCTAGGGTGCTATGAAGATGAAATGAGGTGGTGCAGGGAAAGGGCCCAGTGCAGGGCCTGGCACGTCGGAAAGTCCTATGAACGATGAGTAAGTGCAAGGACATGGCCTCTATGCACCAGGCCCACTGGAGAAGTCATCTACGTGATGTGGCCAGGTAGCGTGGGGTGCTTAGAGACTGTGGTGATCCTTATGTTTGTGCTGCAGAATTCCTATCTGCAAGGGAACCAAGAAAATAATTACAAAAGGACACACCTTTCATTACGGCAGAAGTGACTGTTTCTGGAGTAGCTGATGATTGAATTTAGGATTTTCCGCAGAGTCAACACTTGTGGTTTAAAATGTAGTAAAGTCAGTGAGTGAGGCCAAGGATTCCACTAAAGTTTCTCTACAGGAGTCCAGACCCAGAGATGAGGCTATGGGAGCTAGAGAAAGACAGGTCAAGGGTTACATGTTGGGTACGGAGATGCTGAAAAGGAAATCAGCAGATGATCTAGACTCCCACAGGCTAAGATTGGAAAGTGAGCTTAAAATCTGATTTAGGAAAAAAAAGAAAAGTCTACACAAAAACAAAAAGATAACAAAGTGATGTAACCAGGAAGAACCAGGGATAATAGTTATTTTCCAACGTAGTGCAGAATTTAGGGAAATAGAAACAGTGCTTGAAAGAGACAGAGAGAGAAAGAGAGAGAGCGCGAGCATGCACAGCTAATAGCTAGGTGACATGTACATTTTCACTTCCATTTTGGATGTAAATAACTATTTTGCAAAGTTTTTAAAAGACAGTGCTTTATCCTGGTTACATACTTTAATTCAAGAAGCGTTTTTTGAGGCGTTCTGTGCTCTAGTTTCTAAGGACAGAGATAAAACCCCCAGTCTCTCTGCTTGAGGAACTTAACTTTTAGCAAGGAAGACGAATACCACCACTCCTTAAAAAAGACAATACAGTATGATAAGAAGAGACTACACAAATGATTAAGACCCAGAGCAGGGAATGACAAACTCCGATGGGGGGAGTAGAAAAGGCTTGGGGAAGTCTTTTAATAGAGAAAGACATCTGATGGGTTTTTAGAGAATGAATAGAAGTTTACAAGCAGACAAAAAAATAGAGGGCATGGGCAGCCTAGGGAGCGGATAGCATGTGCGAGGACATATTTGGGGCCTACAAGGAGCTTAGTGTTGCTTAAAATAATGACATATGCCTTATTCTTGTTGAGTATTATTTTGGTTATGGGATTAACGAGTCAGGCTGGAGAGGAAGGCAGAAGTCAGTGAGCAAACAGACTAGAGTCCGAGTGGTGACTGGAAGTTGGTGAAGGGTTCTAAGCGAAGAAGGCACGTGCCACCCCTTGCATTTTGGGATGATTCCATTGCAGCATTGTGGCCAAGGGGAGCAGGGGAGCAGTAGAGTAGAAGTGGCTGAGTCTACAGGGAGGGAGGCCAGTTAAGAAGCTACTGGAAAGAGTTCAGGAAGGGGATATTGATCACTTGAGCTATGGCAATAGTCTGGGAACAAGGAAGAGGGTATGGGTTCAAGGGGTGGAAAAAAGGTATAGTGGACAGGACCTGGCTCCTGGTTTGGTAGGAGAGTGTGAGGGAAAGGGAGGAACTGAGAATGCCCTCAGATTCTGGCTCAGGAGACAAGGATCATGGAGTGAGCAGAAGAATGGAACTGTGATAAATTTGGTTTTGAGCATGTTGGATATAAGAGGCCCATAGGACAGCCCAGGGGAGGTGTTATGAGGCATCTGGGGCTCAGCAGAGGATCCTGGGCTGGAAACAGAAGATTAGCTGTGAGGCTGCAGATGATGGTTAAAAGCCATAGGAGTAGATGGAACATGGAGAGACAGGACAGAGGGAGAGGGCAGAAACCCAAGGGACATCATTGAAGGGGAAGCAGAAGTGGTTCTTGTCTCACTGCTCAGAGAGAGCTGTGGCCTGGACCCAGGGAGAAGACAGTGAGGAGGGAGGGGGCATCGGATGTCCCAGTGCTGGAGAGAGGGCAGACAGATTGGAAGGTGTCCACTGGCAGACGAGTGGTGATGGTTGCTGATGGGGTCAGATCATCGTTGGACTGAGGAGTGAAAGAGAGTCGAGTACTCGGGGAATGGAGACAATACTTTCTAGAAACTTGGTTAAGAAGGGAAGAAAAAAAACAAGACGGTGACTGGAGGAGGCGTGGATTCAAGGACAGGTCTAACATCCAGGAGAGGCCCCAGATCTGGTAGCAGAGGCCCCAGGTCTGGAAGCAGAGGAGGAGGCTCAGAGCTGGCAGCAGACAAGAGAGCAGGCGGGGTGTAAACCATGCCCACAATAGGGCCAGCGCTCAGCTGGCAACCTGGTTTCCACTTGTCTAGTTTAGAAATGAAGCTATCATTTTAGATTTCAGTCAAGTAGGAGTAGAATAAATGTTAGAGATAAAAGGGACTGCCATGACCATCTCAGCAAATTTCTTATTGTTTAGTGGGGTAAACTGATGCTTAGAGAGGCTCAGAGAGGGGAAGAATCTTGTCCAAGCACACACAGGCCTAGTGTAGAAATGTCTGGTCCAGGGCTCTTTTCACTACTTCTTGTTCTCTGCTTTTATCTCATTTTCCATCTGATTTCCCTCTTACCAGCAGCGCCTCCAAACTCTGACCACCCATTCACCAACCTGCACTTGCTGACCAGCCCCTGAGAGTCTCACACTGGACCAGTTCCCAAGCTCTCCCGGGGTGGCTCCAGGACTTAATTATGCACAGTACTTCCTAATGCACAGCTGCAGGGGGCGCCACTCACACCGTGGTCTGTCTGAGTGGAGCTCCCTGCAGTTGTGCAGCACGGTGGCTCTGGGGCCTGGACCTGTCGGGGCTTCATGGAAATGCTCAGGACACATCCCTAAGGAAGCTCCTGGGCTACTGCACTAGGGCATGTTTTTACACTTGGCAGAGTCATCTTCCCACTGGAAAGCGAGTAGGCAGCTGATGAGATGGAATGTGAAAATGCCAGCACGAGCGAAGGAAACCTCTTCAGTCATGCCAGCCCGGGACAGGCAGGCCAGGAGGCAGGAATGTTGATGGGGTTGTGGGCAAGGGAATAAAGCTTGGAAATCTCAGCACGGACAGACTGATGGCCTTGACTTTTCTTTCTCTCTCCCTTTTTTTCCTTCTTGTAGAGGAGTTTTCTTGGACACCATCCTCCCCCGTCGAGATGACAATGGCGTCAGGCCAACCATTGGCCAGCGCGTGCGGCTCAGTCAGGGAGACATAGCTCAAGCCCGGAAGCTGTACAAATGCCCAGGTAACTATGAGCCGAGGGGACTGCCAGCACCTCCCTAGCATCTCCAAAGCACAGTCCCTGTGCTGGGAAAATAACCTGGGGGACCTAAAGGGACTATTCCTTGGCAGCTTTAATTATTTCTGGTGTCCTTCTGGTAGGAGGTGCTAGGCAGTATAGAAAGGCGAAATGATGACATGGTGGCAGGCAGTGAAGAGAATAATAGGTCTTAGAGTTCATAGGCAGTTTCATGAGAGGCTTCAGACTTCTCTGGCAAAGCCTTTGTGTCCAGAAGGGGAAGAAGGCATAACAGAACAACAGTAAATAGGGGCACACTGCAGTGTGTGCCCCATAACAGTAAGAACACCTCTCCTTTCTATGGAACTAGGGGATGTGGGTTTGGAAAAACAAGAACCAAGCAGGATTTTGCAGGAAGACAAAGAGTGAGGGAGAATGCTTTTGGGAGTATGGGGATGTTTCCCAAATGCTACAAGGTGGAGGGAGTCTCAGTGCTATTAATGAGCTTGTTGCTTTGGTCTTGGGGCTTTCCTGGCCATCCAAGGTGCTGGTCAGTGGCCAGGAGTCTGCCATTGAAGATGGGACAATACACGGGGATTGGAGCAAATGCCTGTTCCCCGGCCCATTTGGAAGTGTTCCTTCCCCTTGGATTTGTCCCGTTTGTCTTCCATCCCCTTGGCATCATCATCATACACACACCGTCTGAGCTCTTCTAGACCCCTTTCAGCTCTTGAGCCTCAACGTAAAGCATTGGTTATGGCAGCTGAGATTTTGCCACTGATGGGTGAGAATCCATTTCAGTGGTTTTAGGAGGATAGAAGGAAGTTCCATTACCAATAGCCTTTCCCAGACTTCCAAACCAGACACAGAGTTTGATCATGAGATGAAGTATTTGAAGTGAGGACCATCTTAGAAAATCTGGGCTGTCACATTACCTTACTAAACAGGACCCCAGGGCATGCAAAGTGCTGTGTGGGGCTTGCTTCCTCAAGAAACTCTAGAAAATATGTCCATCCAGCTATTAGTCATCTGGGGGCATGTTAGGGCTGAAATGCAGGACACACATATCATATAACCTTGCTGAATTGAACGGGAAACCTTACAGCATTCCCTGGGAAATGCCATTGTATTTATTCCATTATAACGTTTATGCCGCTTACTTCCCAAAATGATTTGCAGCAAAATACCGTGGAGCCACACAGTAATGTATTTGTTCTTGCAGAATGTTTATGATTATTCTAAAATAATTTCCATGGAACCCTTGGGGGTGTTGACTGCCAGGCGTAATCCTCATGATGCCTGGCAGTTGTTCAGTAATGTGATATTGAAGCCCCAACATCCAGGATTTCCTGAGGCTGATAATGGTCAGTTCTCCACATACCTCTTCCTGCAGCTCCAAAAAATATGGAGCTTCCAGTAGTTCCGAGTAGTAACTGAAAGCTCAATCAGTCGCCATGCAGAGGTTGAACTGCATGTAAGGGAAAGATGCCTAAGGATGCTGGATCTCCACATGTTAGGGTTGGCCACATAAGAGGAGGGGGTCTCAGCGAACCAGTGTCTGTCTTTGGAGTCTGAATCCCCAGGCATTAGAGAAATGCAAAACCTGTAGTTTCCAAGGATTCATACAGGTACCCTTCTTTTGTGAGGACAAATTAGGGGAAATACTTTTCACATACATAAAGACTAGGTTCTAGACTCATAACCAACCCTGAAACGTTCAAGGGCAGAATAGCCTGCTATAGAAGATTCCAGCTCCCTGTGCCTCTGCATTTTTTTGTTTTCTTGACTGCTTGATAGCAGAAGTGAGTAGCAGAAAAAGAAGAGGAAAGATTTAAACTAACAACTGAAATAAGTTTCAAAGCATTTTTTTCTTTTTGTCTTACCTACTTGCACTTTCTTTCTTCTTTCTTTTTTTTTTTTTTTTTTTTTTTTTTGAGACAGGGTCTCACTCTGTCACCCAGACTGGAGTGCAGTGGTGCAATCTTGGCACACTGCAATCTCTGCCCCCAAAGCTCAAGCGATTCTCCTGCCTCAACCTCCCAAGTAGCTGGGATTACAGGTGCACACCACTATCACCCAACTAATTTTTGTTTTTTTAGTAGAGATGGGATTTCACCATGTTGGTCAGGCTGGTCTTGAACTCCTGACCTCAAATAATCCACCCGCCTTGGCCTCCCAAAGTGCTGAGATTACAGGTGTGAGCCACCGCGCCCGGCCCCTACTTGCACTTTCATGTTCTCTCTGCCACCGATATTATTATTAGCAATAATAATGTCTATTATATATGAAGCACTCACTATGTTCTAAGCACTGAGCTGATCCATTTCATGTAATGCACACGATTTCACTAACCCTCTCAGGTAGGTCCTGACCATTTTACAAATAAGAAAACTAAGGTCCAGCAAGTCTAGGAAACTTGCCCAAGCCACACAGCTGGCCAGAGAGCTGAGATTCATGAGCTCTAGGCCATGCTCAGTCCTGAGAGCCTCAGAAGAAATTCCTGGGCATTCCTTTTTGGCTCCCAGATCCTACTTGTGCTTTTGTTAGCCAGAAAGCGTCAATCTACTTGCTACACTCTCACCAACCTGTTCCGAGGGCTTTGGCTGGTAAAGGGGTATGTTTGCTCCGCTGCCCTGTGTGGGAGCTGCTTGGGCGGGGAGAGGTGCATATGCCACATCACAGTTGTGATTTTGCTTGCGCAGCGTGTGGGGAGACCCTGCAGGACACAACGGGAAACTTTTCTGCACCTGGTTTCCCAAATGGGTACCCATCTTACTCCCACTGCGTCTGGAGGATCTCGGTCACCCCAGGGGAAAAGGTAGGTGGGAAATCCCCTTGGCAAATGGGACGGCACTCCTTGAATTGGGTGAGGTGGGAGGAATTCTTATTGTTAATAGTAAAAATAACAGCCGTTTTGTTATGAGCGCCCACCGTGTGCTAGGCATGGTGCTGCTTGCTCTACGTTCATTATTTCTGGACTTCTCAACCAGTCTCACCCATACAAATGAAGGCTGGCATGTACTAAATATCCACTTAGTTGTAAATCAAGCTCACAGTTCCCCCCAACTTTAATAAATACACTATTATAATGTCCTGGAATTTAGAATTCGGTGACACCTCGGATTGCTGCTCTGGAAGATGGTGACACGGGAAGCCCACAGCTGTCTTTTCTTCCCCCCAATCTCCGTCTCACTATTTGGGCTTAAAGAACATCCCTGTTGACAACCCAGTCCACTTCCCTAGGCATCTTCCACTCCTCTTTTGCAAACAGCCACACCTTGGCTGCCCCTCCAGTGGGATGGACTGGCCCAGGCATGTAGTCTACACTCAAGAAGATGGATCCAGGGAAGAGACCCTTGCATGTCCTGGCAGTGGGCTCAGAGCTGTGAGGACAGGGAATTCCTGGGTTCCTGGAGTGTGGCGTAGGAGCTAGGCAAGCCCTGGGTGGACACATTCCTTTGGTCTTGAAGATTCCATGACCCCCTAGAGCTGAACCCAGGGCAAGGATCTCTTTCACTCTGGTCGACGGGTGGGATGTTTTCAACCCTACTGCATGGCACATACTCTTGTATCCATTATATGGATGAGGAATTTGAGGCTTGAACATTAAGGAAAGTGCTAAAAGTCAAGGTAAGATATAGAACTAGGAACTGAGAACTGAGGTTTTGCACTCCAAAGTTTATCTTTTTGCTACATGTCTCTACAAATCTGAGTGTTCTTCAAGTTGTCTCAGACTAGATACAACTATCTTGGAGAAACTCTGTTCCCTAGGTCTAGGTTAGGGGATACCCCCAGTGTCCCCAGAGCTGTCTACAATCGTACCTGTTGTAGCATGTCTCATGGTATTGTCACTACTGGTTTATCTGTCCCACTTCCAAATCTTAAGCTTTTTAAGGTTGGAGATCATTCACCCCCAGGGCCCCGGCACTCCACACAGTCTGTGGCACAGACTGGTCACATGATAAATATTTGTTGAATGGATATGTGGGTGGGTGAGGGGCTGAGTGAAAAACCTGCAGCTAGGGGCGGCAGTGGGGTGTGATGGAATTTTTCAGGCACCTGCAGCCAACCTTCAGGTATTTCTAATTCATAACTTTTAAAAATGTCCATCTAAGTGTCAAGTTAAGCATCGTGTGCTAACTAGAGACAAATGGCTAGGAACCATTGTGAGCATTTTCTGTGGACTGGATACTATCCTTAGCATATCATGTGGATCATCTAATTTAGTCCTCACATCAACTTCGTGAAATAGGTGCTGTTGCCATAATTATTTACAGGTAAGGAATTGGACTTGCCCAAGGCTTCTTAGTTTGTTGCAGAGTTGGGATTTGAACGCAGGCAACTGGACTCTAAGAGCTTGAATGCTTGACCATCATCTTATATTATTACACAAAGGGGCCAGGCTAGATAGACATTTGAACGTGCATTTATACACACACATGAATGCACATGTGTGCACACACATGTATACATACTTCCTTTGGCTCTAAGCATTCAAGACATTAAGTACGGCTGTCATCTTGTGTCTGAGACCCCAGACCTGTCTGCCTTAGGTAGATGTGAAAACCTTGTGCTTGCTGGCGGCTAACAGGAGGGAGGCAGAAAGGGGGAAGAGGAAGAGGTCTGATAATTTCCAAATTATTGAATTGCCCTGCACAGCAGAGAGTGTGTGGTATGTTTGAACTGTGTAAACTTCATCAAGCCTTAATTATTAGTGCTAACTGGGGACAGAGAATATACATCATTGAAATTTCTGCACCAATTATTTCCATTTCTGCTTCACCCGGCCTTCCCTAGAGCTGCTAGTAATTAGCAAACTTGATTGATTTGAGTATCACCTCTTGTTCCCCACCTCTTTCCCCTATGGTCTTTATGGTTCACTAACATACTTAAAGTAATTAGCCTGAATAATTATCCCATTCATTCAGATCATGAATGTGTTACCAAGGAAGTTGTACTAACATTTCCTTTCTGTAATTTTAAAAAAGCAAAGGCTAGAGAATTATTGTGCAAACCAGCCTACAGGTGTTACCAAGCTCTACCACCTGAATATGAGCATGGTGTGGGATAGGACAGAAATCTAAGGCACACCCCTGTCTTTGAGAGACTTGGTGTTTATTTTGGGCCCCCCTCCCCCAACTCCCAGGGAATCTGATTTAATGGAAGGAAGGGTGTTTGCTTGGTAAGAGTTGTTTTTAAAGCTTCAAAGATGATTCTAATGTGCAAGTAGGGTTGAAAAACACAGTCTAGTTTGAAAGAGGAGTGACAGTGTTGCACACACAAGCACACACATGTGTGCACACACATGCATATGTGCACACACACATGCATGCATGCACGCATGCGTGCACACACACACAATGACAGAAGGTGAACTGAACTGTTTTTTCCTGGCACTGACTCTTCATTTCCTAGGAGATCACAGGGCTTTGTGGAAGATGTGATTTGTCCTGAGATGAAACATTGGGTGGGATGGGCCCAAGGGAAGGGACGGGCACTCAACACTAATCAAGAGGGGCAGCCTGCGAGGTGTGGTTAGTGTTAGTTGTGGTATGCTAAGTGTACACTCAGTGTGGCCTGCCTGGTATTTTAAGTTGCTATTTGTCGAGTGCCTATGACGTGCCAGGCATAGCAATATACACTCTACATATGGTTTCTCGCACAGTCCCCTCAACAGCACAGTGATGTGCGTGTTGTGCCACAGATGAGGAAACTAGAGAACAAGTATTTCCCCAAGACTCCAGAGCTAGTAGATGGAACTGAGAAGCAAATCCAGATCTAGGCAGATCTAAAGACACTAACTCTAGAATCATTATAAGACAGAGGGTGGGGCATTCCAAAGAGGCAAAGATCAATCATGTTCATCAGGGCAATCAGACCCAGGCTTGAGGAGGGGGACACTTGAGCAGGCCTGGGGAGGGTTTCTCTGACATAGGACTATCAGGGAACACTGGGGAATAGGTTGCACAGGATAGGCTCTGGGGGCGTGGAAAGTAAGCAGAATTTCATTCATGAGATGGGGACACGGGAGCCACTGAGGTTTCCTGAGGGGTTTGATCAATATGATATATGAGTGGAAGATTGGGAGGGGTCTGGTAAACATGAGATGTGAGTGGAACATTGATCTAGAAGCCCTAGTGTGTAGAACAAATGGGGCCACAGCAGGGAGGAGTCCAGGAATCGTGTGGGAGCAGTCCAGGAGGGGGTGAGGCAGGGGGAGCGAGATGGGGTTGGAGGGGAGGGATGCGGATATCTTAAAAGAAAAAGAGCTACAGCATGGATGCTGAACAGATAAGAGGGATCAACAGTCAGGATGAAGGAAAGATAATACCAAAGCTTGGCTCCTTGGCCATCGGGGCAATGGCGTCACCTACAGTGGAGGAGGCTGGAAAGGAAATGCTTTGTCTGGAGGTGCTCTCACCTAGTGGGGAGCGGGAAGGGCAGAGGAGCAAGAGCAGTGGGGAGAAGATAGGCCAGCGTGGTGGAAACCGGAAAGGATAAGCTCTGGGCAGAAGGGTCATGGGACACAAGGACAAATAACAGTCCTTTAGATTTGGTGGGGAGGGAATGGGAACCTTTGAGGAAGCCTTCCAGCCTGAGAGTTTACTTAGAGCTAGAGGGCCCCTGGGGCTGTTTGAATATAAAGAAGTGGCTAGTGGAGGGGCCGTGAGTGGAGACACTGGAGAGAGAGGAACTGCTGAGAGCAAGGTCCCCCAGGGTTGGAAAACGAATAGAGTCAGGGGTACAGGGGCTGGGGCAGGGCTGGAGATCAGGAAGAGTGGAGACGTGGTGGAGCAGAGGTATGTGGGGCATGAGGAAAGGTGAGCCTGGGCCAGACAAGCCACTGTGCCTCAGGACAGTGGGAGGAGCCACAGGCACCTGCTTTAGTGGAGCTTGCATGGGGGTGAAAGGCCAGGGGAAATCTGAACTCTGCTCTGGGCCATCTGCCAGGGAAGCCCCAAGCTGGCGGGCTGCGGGGGGGCCAGAGCCAGTTCATGGGTACAGCACCTGTGTGCTGAGGCCCAGTCCGTGGGGCTACCCAGCCCTCCCTTTCCCCCTACTAAGTAATCACCTGTTTGGCCATGGGAGCATCTGCTGCCTGACCTCAGGGATGTCCAGACAGGGCTGCCAAGATGCTCCTCATGACAATCCCTCTCTTTTCAGTGTTTATACCATAGTGTTCCCATTGGTTTGGCCCATCTGCCTTTCCCCCCTTCCCTGGACTCCCCGAAGGCAGAGGACCCTGTCTTACTGATCTTTCTATCTCAATTGGCCAGCACAGGCTGGCACTCAGAAGGTGGTCAACAAACAATGGTGGAGTGAATGAATGAATGGACTAACTGTGGGAAGGTCTTTAGACACACCACACCTCAGGACAGTGAGGTCATGGCTGAGGGGAGGTTGATCACAGAGATGTTCAGATGCACTCAGGCTAACCCCAGACCCTTTGGAATGATTGATGATGTTATAAGATCTTCTAGTATCTCTGAACTTCGCTGACCCCTTACCTCCTTCCAAATCCTTAGTCTCCATGTGCCCTGGCCAGTCTTTTTAATGCATCTTGCTTTCTGTAAACCACCTAGTGACTTCAAAAGCTCAAGTGATTCCCCAGACAGAACCGAAGGACCCATCTCCTTCTGTTTACTCCCCATCCTGCTTAAGGTTTATTATTTAATGTCCTTAGGTTTCCTGTGAGCGTGCTTTTGAGACAACACTCCTACTGCGGTCTGAGAGTTCTGCATGCTAAAGGGTAACGTGAGAACACCGGTATGCAAGATATATCTTCCCAAACTCCTCAGGCTTTGCTGCCAAAACTCACTTTATGGTAATTCTTTGCAGATCGTCTTAAACTTCACATCCATGGATTTGTTTAAAAGCCGGCTGTGCTGGTACGATTACGTGGAGGTCCGGGATGGTTACTGGAGAAAAGCCCCCCTTTTGGGTAAGTTGACTTTAGACACCGTTAAGAGGGGAGTGATGGGATGTTCCCTGGGATGCTGTTAATGTCTGGAAGGTCCACCTTGACAGCGGTCACAGGAAACTCTCAAGGGCCTCTGTCATTGTAAAACTCGGAGCACTCCATTTGGCCACACATGTTAAAAGCCTTTAAAACTGCAAATACCCTTTGACCCAGCAATTCCACTTTTTGGAATTCATCCTAGGGAACTAATTAAGGAAGTGTGCAAAGCTCTAGCTACAGGGATGTTCACTGAAGCAGGAAAAATTGCAAGCAATTTCAATGTTCAACAGTAGGGTTTGGCTGAATAAATTATGATCCATCTTTTCAATGGAAAACTTCCCAGCCATTAAAAGTGAAGTTGGAGTTGACTACTGATATGGAAAGGTGTTCTGGTACACCGTTACACACAAAAAAGTATGTGACAAAAATAGAATAAGCAGTAGGATTCCATTTTAATTAAAAAATACATTTTTGTATTAAATATACATATACACACATATATATATAATGCAGGTGTTGCAAATGTAGATGACTTCAAGGATAACATGTAAATGAAGGAGATGGGATTTGTGTAATAAAATAAGGAGGGGTGAGGGTGGTGTGGTGAACTGAACACCAAATATCCTGTCCAAACTTATTCAAAGCAAAATGACTTAAAACATGCGTACAGGCTGAATTAACTAGAAGACACCACTTTGTGATCTGCAATATAAATCTCAAGTAAAATTATAAATATACATAAATAATTTCAGGGTGATAGAGTTTTTTTAAAATGTGTTCTGTTGTTCTTGGTTTAGCTATATTTTCCAATTTTTTTATGATGAGTGTGTATTGTTTCTGTGAGATGAATACAGCATGAACTCACCCATGCAAAGTTAGCTTGGAGCTTTAAGTGAGACACAGTGGGCAGGTGGTATAACCAGAAAGGTTAGTTAGTTCACCCCAGAGAGATCTCTCGTGGATGACAGGGGAGGTTAGCCTTGCCTAGAGGACCGATGGCTCCAGTGTCTCGGGAGTAGACACTGGGACTCATTCTGCCCAGGAATGGCCGCCATGGTGGAGCTGGAGAGAGAGGCAGAAGTGACGAGGAGCCAGATGGGAGGGTCTCAGCTGAGAGTGTATTGTCCTTACTCGTAGAGGGGTCTGCAGGGTGGGCTCTGGTTTGGACAAGTCTAAGTGCTCAGTGAGGACTTTGTCCCTGGCACATATTCACGTGAGCAGAAAGCCCAACTTGTTATGCTGCAGCTGACGAGCCTGAGAGTGAGCTGGTGTTGGGTGGTTGGCCGAGATGGAGATAGGCAAGAAGGGACAAGGCTAAGCTAGGAGGTGTCACTACTAGACTGAGCCCTGACTTCATGCCAGATTCTAGGGAGCCCAGGCTGGGGTAGGTCAGAAGAGGCTGGACAGAGGGGTTGGCTGGACTCAAGGTAGCCTGGCAGACATTAATATTTCATATGACTGAGGGGTCCTAGGCTGCCACCACTAGGAGAAGTCAGTCAAGTAGTCAGCTGTGCAGGTAGACAAGCCAAGAAAGTGATCCCCATGCCAAGCACGGACAGGAGTGCGTCTACTGCAGGACCAGTGGAGTCCACCCCCCAGTGGCAGGGCGGAGGCTGCAGGCCTGGATTTCTGTTTCCTGCCAACCATGAGCAGGCATGGCGCTCTCTAGCAGCCAAAAGGAGGGTCTGGCTTTACAGGTAGCACTGTTTGCTTGTGGCAAAAGACAGAGGGCTAGATTCCCAGTAGCAGAGGTTCCCAAACCTGGCTGGACATGAGAACCTCCTGGGAAGATTTCTGTGAATACGGATTCCTGGGAGACCCTGAATTGGAATCCCCACAAGTTGGGTCAGAGAATGATCCTATTTACCTTTATATAAAAGGGCATGTGCCCAAATCTAGTACCACATACGTAGAAAGGACCACAAATATGCCCATCCATCTGGCTGAAGGTGATTACCTCTGAGGAAGGAAGTGCGGAGGTGGTGAGCAGCTTCATGAAGTTTTGTTTTGTATACTTCTCCATTGTTTGAATCTTTTGTAAGAACACATTCAGGTGTCATTCTATAATGAAATAATAAAAAGAGCTATGTGGGAGGAGTTTCCTGAGAACATCGGATCACAGACCCCGCAACCTGGCAGAGACCTTACAGTCACTGAATCCCACACTTTTATGAGAAAGCCAGGCTCCCCAAGTGTGGACTAACTCAAAGGCCACACAGCCAGTGGCTGAGATCAGACCAGAATTCTGATGTCCTGGTGAAGGGGAGAGGTGACTGCTGAACCCAAGGGTGCCAGATAAAATACATTATTTGTTGTTTATCTGAAATTCAAATGTACTGGGCTTCCTTGCGTTTCGTTTGCTAAATCTGGCAACTCTCTACCCCCACCTCCCTGGAATGGGATAGATTTAAAGGCTTAAGGGGAGGAAGCTCTCTGTTACTGAAGTTTCCCAGAGAGGGCCAAGGCACGTTCCTGAGAATGGGCACAGGCAGAGAGATTTCCAGGAGTTCCTTTTTCTTGAACTTGAAACAAGAATTTTCTCATTATAAATCCTGGTATCTCTGGCTACATTTCATTAATGAAATGGGACTTTTGCCTTTTATTGGTGGTGGTGATGTTTTTTTGTTGTTGTTTTGTTTTGTTTTTTGTTTTAAGTTTTTTTGGGTTTTTTTGGGCTCATGTTTTACCCACTTTTAATGTGTGTGTATGTGTGTGTGTGTGTGTGTGTGTGTGTGTGTGTGTAGAGTGCCAGCGCCTGTAACCGTCATTCTTCATTTGCAGTTCTCCTTTGCCAACTATTTGGCCTGCTCTGATGTTTCCAAATGCAGTTGTTAGTGAACTTTTGTGTTTGGAACAAGTGCATTGTGTCGGCCGAGCTGGTCCCTGGGAGGGGTCAGTGCCATGAAATCTGCTGGGAGGAGGCAGGTCAATGCCCCTTTGGCAGGAGGGAGAGCGGATTAGGGCGGATTGTGAAAGTATGCATCTTGCTCTGAAAACTGTGCATCGCATTTTTTCCCAGGGCAGTGTGTGAAAATCCAGGCATAATGGACGCATAACTTTTTATGAATGAACCCTTTATGACTCCCCATGGAGCCCACTTGTAGTATCCTCATCTGCATTTCCTCTTCTTGATATCCTTATTAAACTCCTCCTCTAAATCCAGGAACCGGATTTCAGTGCAGGAATCTGATACCTTTTCTCTAGTCCAGTTTCTCTCCAGCCTGCTTAGTCTCCTTGGAAGGAGGCTATTTTTTGAGACCCAGGTTTTCACATAGTGATTAAGGAAAAAGTCGACTAAGAACATTTCATGGCTGGCTAAAGATATCAAATTGGTTTATCAGTTTTGGGGGTCACTTATGATTCTGCACCTAAAGAGGGGAGGAAGTTGGCTGCAGAGAGAATTCATCCAGTGATCTTAAATTCTGTCCAGTAAATTGGATTCCCTCCCTTATTTCTGTTAGAGGAATTACTCTAACAATGCACTTTTGTATGCAGAACTGTCTTTGGGCATTCTGTATCACCACAATGCATACAAAAGCCCTTTTTCCCTCTTTCCCTGAAATGGGGAGAGGGAAGTTCAGAAAGGCCAGGCTGGCCAATCAGTGTCGTGTGGCCCGGGCTACTCAGGCTCGCTAGCCAGGGGCAGCCTCCCAAATGAGCAGAAATGATGGAGTGAGTCAAACAGCCAAGGCTGGCATTTCCACAGAATTGCTTTACGGTTTGAGGCTTTGATCTTCATTCCTACTTGTCTGTTTCCAAACTGGGAAATGGGGATGACATGTATATTACTAGAGAGTAGATTTTATGTCTATTTATCCAAAATTATACAATGTTCAGAACGGTACCTCAGTCAGTGAAGGTTTTCTTTTTGATGGTAGTGGTGGTGATGATGAAGCAGGTGATACCGATAATGAAGGTCTCAGACTGCTCCGGTTTAAATCCTGCTCTTACTTACAGCTTTGAGACTTAAATTCTCTGACCCTCAGTTTTCTTGTCTGTGAAATGGGATTAATAATAGTATCTAATTCAGAGAGTATCGGGATGAAATGAGATAATCCATGGGAAGTGCTTAGGACAGTGTCTGGCACAGACAGAGTCAATAAAAAAGGGACTTTTATTAGAACCACTACGATGAAGATGAGAACACTGAGACATCAGTTAAGGAACAAAGTAGAGGATTCTAGTTAAGAGTTACAACGTGATTTGGGGAGAGTGCTTAGGAATAATTTGTAATTTGTTCTACAAAGTCTGGTTTTGCCAAGGCAGTAAAATATACCTTAGGCTGCAATTCCTGCCTCCTGTTGAGTACTCAGCAGAGAGAAGCTGTCTACTGGCCCTTGGGTGGTGGGTGGTTCATCTCATCTGCCTAGGTCTTTAGGAGGCGAGGCAGTGAAAGTCCCCCTCTCTTTTGGAAATATGCCTCAGCGACTGTGACAGCTGGGTTTTAAAAGGAGAAACTTGGATCTGAAACTTGGGCTAGGCGAAGAAGGAATTCCTTTTGTGAACCAGCACTGTCTAATTGCTCCGTGCCCTCATTGGTAAGCAGTACTTCCCCAGGCTTGCCTGTCATTTTCCAAAAATCACTTAACATTAATTGGCCGTGCCAGAGAAACCATTACTGAAAATTTAGAGGCGTCTGGTGGATTTTTTTCTTGCCAAATTATTGGCAGGAGTTTCATCTCATCTCACTTAATATTAATCTCCCCAAATCCAAAAGGCTACAGGTGGTCAGAATTGGAAGGAAGCAGAGGAGATTAGCAGCCTTTACCCCCATGTTTCCCCAAAACATGTACAACACAGCTGGCCATTAGGAGATGCCCACAGTGTCCTTTACTCCTCCCCTAACCTCACCTGCTCATGGCCTCAAGTGGCTTGTCCACTGCCTAACATAGCACTGGCAGTAAGAGTACCCACGATATATCTGCTTTAAAAATATTCAGATAAAATTTCTGGACCATACAATTCACCACTTAAAGTATACCAGTCAATGGTTTTTAGCATGCTCAGAGTTGTGTCACCACAATCAATTTTAGAATATTTTCATCACAGCAGGGCGCGGTGGCTCACGCCTGTAATCCCAGCACTTTGGGAAGCTGAGGCAGGCAGATCATGAGGTCAGGAGATTGAGACCATCCTGGCTAACATAGTGAAACCCCTAAAAATACAAAAAATTAGCTGGGCATGGTGGCACGCACCTATAGTCCCAGCTACTTGGGAGGGTGAAGCAGGAGAATCCCTTGAACCTGGGAGGCAGAGGTTGCAGTGAGCTGAGATCACGCCATTGCACTCCAGCCTGGGTGACAGAGCGAGACTCTGTCTCAAAAAAAAAAAAAAAAATTTTCATTACTCCCAAAGAAGACCCATACTCATTAGCAGCCACTCCCCATTCCCCATTGCCCCCCACAGCTAAATACATTCTCTGAGTGACTAATGCAGTAGGTGCTTGGTAGAACCATGATCTTCCAGTCCAAATGGACTGTGACTGGTCTGTGTTCTGAACCAATCAGTAAAGATGAACCCATCTCCCGCCTCGCCCTGGGCTGCCATCCTGACATGGCAGTAGCGATTAGATGGCCAAGAATGACCAGATACTGGGAAGACCAGGCTTCTGTGGAGGCTCCAGATTTCAGACCATGCACCCAAGTGTCTAAGAAATACAAACATGTTAATTTTTTTTCCCAATAACAAAAGTTTGTCTATGATGAGCCCCCTTTCCATCAGGTAGTAGGGACTTGATTTTGGTCAATTTGTGTTTTCAGCTTTGGTCAATTTGTATGTCCTGGTGGGGGGGGGGGGCATAGTTTATGCCAAGGCATGGTGGTGGTGGGGGAGCATCTATCCTGACACCCTGATTGGCATTGCTGGGATGTCCTCATCCCCAACCAATGAGTCCTCTGTCCAGATAGAGGCTGCTGGGCTTCCTCCTTGTATCAACCCTAGGCCCGTTTAGAATGGTGCAGGCTTACATTCCCCTAGAAGCTTGGGAGACATTCTATGGCTCCCCTAATCCTCTTGGCAATGGGAAAGTCACTTCCATCACCCTCTCGGGCTGGAATCATGTTGCTGCCATCCTGTCACACTTTGCCTGAAGAGCTCTGCATGCCTGTCTCATGGCCAAGTGTCTGGACAATCACATAGACACTTCTCTGCTGACCTTGGGAAGTAGGCACAGCAGGGGAATCCAGGGTCTTGCTGCCACTCTGGATTCTGCCCAGGGACTGAGGAGACAGTTTTCTGTTTCTCTTAGATCCTTAAACCTACCTGGGATCTCTTTCTCAAGGTGAGATGGGGAATGGGTCCTTTTAGGGGCTCCCTGATGCTGTCCCGCTAGTCCTCTCACTCCTCAATCCTAGGAACCCTCCTACGGCTACCAGGATGGGGGAAAATATGGTGCATCCTTCCAGATCTTTGCTATTGCAACTAGGCTTGTGAAATGTAAATGCCAAGATGGTTTTATTTCTTTACTGTGTATTCCCTGGCATCCCTTCCCAAGGCAAGGAAAGCAGAATGTCTAATGCCCCCAGAAGGGAAGGGCATACATGCAACAGGAAATACCAGGAAAGGAAATCTGCGCTACTATCTCACCATTCTTCCCCTGCCACACCTTCAGAGCCTCAGCAACACCCACTCGGCAGGGGAGAGGCTGCCTTGGCTCTTCTCTGGATACCTTGATGGGAATCTGGAATTCCTCTGAAGTCATCCTGAATAAGAATTAAGTCACGCATTGTTGTGTGACTCTTCCAATCCCATCTTTTGATCCTGTGTGTGCTACAGGATAAGTTATCCCAGCCAGGGTTATTGCTCACTTCAAACCACGTGTGAAGAACCTCGGCTTCCTCCTAGCCTGAAGCCAGTGCCTTCTTACTGTCCCCAGGTCTCCTAACTGCTTCTTTTTCCACTTTCCAGGCAGGTTTTGCGGCGATAAGGTCCCGGAGCCCCTGGTCTCCACAGACAGCCGGCTCTGGGTGGAGTTTCGCAGCAGCAGCAACATCTTGGGCAAGGGTTTCTTTGCAGTGTACGAAGGTTTGTGCGTGGTGAAAGCAGCCGCTCGGTGGACCCTCATAAGCTCTGTCCTTCCCAGGCAGCCCACTGTCCCTCTCCCAGCCCAGGCACTCCAAGCCAGAGCCACGGGGGTGGGGGCAGCCACCGCAGGGGGCAAGCTGAGGATTCCACAGCCCCTCTGGCAACATTCTGGAAGCAGAGGCCAGCTGTGCCCACTTCAGAAGTGGTGCCATCCTCCTGACGCCATCCCGCTCAACCCTCATTCCAGGCCAGCTGAGGAATCGGCTTCCCCCATACAGGATGGTATTGGGGGGATCTAGAACCCTGTGGAAATGATAGCAGCCTCTGAATTGCTGTGTGAGCCTAAGCAAAGAATCTGATCTCGCTGGGCCTCTGTTTGTTTCCTTTGTGAAAAGAAGGCTTTGGGCAACATCAAGGAATTTCCAACTGCGTTTCTTAGAAGGGCCTCTGAGGCCACCCTGGTGACTGGTAGAAGGAATCAATAGGTCTGGGCTCTAGGCAGCTGCCACCAGGCGATGCTGCTTCTATTTCTTCTATGTCTTGAGCTTCTCTGGCTCACTCCCCACCCCACCGTACCCTCTGCCAAAAAAAAAAAAAAAAAAAAAAAAAGGGAAACTACGAGAAAACTACCAAGGGTCCTTTGGCCTTAAATTATTACAATTTTAGAGAGGCCAAAGTTTTGTCTTTGTGAAATAAGTAATGTATACGCACGTGTGCACGTGTGTGCGCACGGGTCCCTTCCTACCAGCGATCCTGTACCCTCTACCTTGAATCACCTGGAGAACTTCGCGGCTCCGCAGGGCTCCCCCACACCCACTGGAATCAGAACCTCTGGTGGGTGTGGCCCCAGCTTCCACAGTTTGCAAACTCCCCCGGGCGATTTTGATGCACAGCGAAGGTAGAGAACCACTGCTTTACGTGGTTTTTTCTTTATATGAAAAAAAAAAAAAAATCAGAGTTAAAGACAAATGCAATCGTGCCTTTCTGGAGGCACCGTGTTTGTGGGGTGGAGATGAAAATGTTGGCGAGTGGAGCCACCTAGTGGTGGCAAGCGGCCTCCGCCACCTTCCTTCCTAAGATCTGACTGACCAAGGCCCCCCATCTTCCTCTCCTGCTGTCTCTTTCTAAAGCTACCTGCGGGGGAGACATTAACAAAGATGCCGGTCAGATTCAATCTCCCAACTATCCGGATGACTACAGACCTTCCAAGGAATGTGTCTGGAGGATTACGGTTTCGGAGGGGTTCCACGTGGGACTTACCTTCCAAGCTTTTGAGGTGAGTGCTGCTCAGACCGGCTTCCCAAGGAAACGCAACTTTTGCTAGACACTCTCCACTCTGTAAAGATGGGTGTTCATTTTTGGTTAAAAACGGGAACCTAAGAGGCCATTCTCAAGCCCATGGTGAATTGTGCCCGGACATCTGACATCAACATCTATGCAGGCTTTTGAAACGGGGTTCGCCACCTTTCTGAGGGCAGTAAGAGAGATTGAGAATAATAATCAAAGTGAAAATTCAGAATGGGATCCAGGGAAGTTTGGTAGAATTGTTCTTCTCTGTTTATCCTCTTAGACTTTTCTCAGCTTGATTCACCCTTGACTTCTGCAAGTAAGGCGCGAACTAGGAAGCAGCATGGAGAGACCTGGGACACACTTGGGTCCTTCCGCCTCTTGGTTAGATTTTGAGAGTGATATTTGGGTTCTCTTCTTAAATCAAAAACCTGAAAGTGGAACCATCTGCCATCCACCTTGTCTCTGTTTCTTCCTTTAGATTGAAAGGCACGACAGCTGTGCATACGACTACCTGGAAATCCGGGATGGCCCCACGGAAGAGAGTGCCTTGATCGGCCACTTTTGTGGCTATGAGAAGCCGGAGGATGTGAAATCGAGCTCCAACAGACTGTGGATGAAGTTTGTGTCCGATGGCTCTATCAATAAAGTGGGCTTTGCGGCCAATTTTTTCAAGGGTATGAATTAGCAGTTTGTTCCCACTTTTAGGCACAAGAAGAAACATTGCTCCCTCCGGCTTAAGACACACAAAACCATATGGAAGCTTACCACCAAACAAGGCTCCCTGCAGAGAAAAGGCAGCGACACATTTCAGAGCTGGGTGTGGGCCCCCAGCAGAGTTCCCAACTGATCAGGAGCAGGCTCAGCCTTGGCTTCCACACGATAGAAAGTTCTATACTTGGAAATTAGGTCTAGTAAGTTTACAAGGGCAAACTACACGGTAGTGAAACTGAGTATGGAATAACAGCAAATATTTGGATAGCAGCTATCATTAATTGATCACCTACTGTGTACCAAGAACTGTGTAAGTACTTAACTTACATAATGTCATTTAATTCCCCAAATAACCCTGTGAGTTAGGTTTGGATCAGGGCTGGGAAGGGCTTCTCAGGATCATGCAGGTAGTTAAGTGGCAGATCAGGGATCTAATTCAGTTGGCCTAATTCCTAAGTTCAAACTCTTTCTACAACATTGCCACTGTTCCTTGATGTGGGCCAGAGAGGCAACCCAGGTGTTCAGCTCCTGGAGCGTCAGTGCCCCCAGACTACATGCTTACCCCCACATGATGGGGGTCGGGAGGAGAATAAGAGGTGGCACTCTGGGAACAAATTTCCATGTTGCCCTGGGGACCTGCTGCTCTGTAGGGTCCTGATGGAAACAGGCCCAGAATGGCACGAGCAGACCCAGCTTTCCTGGCCCCGGAAGAGCCAGCTTCCAAGCCTCCTTTGAATGGGCAGGTCCTCATTCTCTGCCGTCAGGCCCCTGAAAGCCCTGAAGACCACACCCTAAGAGGGAAGCATGGCTGCTCCCTGCTGCATTGGGCCTGGGCACCCAGGAGCACAGCAGCAGCCCATGAGTAGAGACATTCGGTCCTCTGCTGCTGTTGCCCCTTAAGCAGTGACCCCACTTCCCCAGCCCCCCCACCACTTGTGCTTGCCCAGAGGCTGCTTTCTCCTCTTCCCCCTTCTCCTAGGACTCCTGGCTGAGCCAGCACAGAAATCCCAGTCCCTCCCTTGCTCCCCTTCTCCCTTTCTGCCCCATCTTAGACCTCCCAGGTTCTACGTGAACAGCCTGGGTGTCAGAAGAACCCACTTCTGCAGTGTCACCCAGAGCAGGCAGCCATTCGTCCTTACTGAAGCCTCAGTTTTCCTCTCTGTGAAATAGAAAGGACATCTGCCCATTGTACCTAAGCAATTATTGTGAAGCCCCAAAGAAAGGATGGCTGTGGAGGCACTTTAAAAGCTGGCAAGTGACAAACAAGGGGTGGGGCTGTCATTTTTTCCTATTTTGAAGCATTGGGGAAGAGCAAAACCCAAACAGTAGCAGAGGAAGAATCATGTTGGCGCTGAAGGATTGGAGACAAAACTTGAGTTGCTTCTTACTCAAGCCAAAACAAAACAAAAAAAAGCCAGACCATGGCAAGTGTATTTTGAAAGCAGGTCAGCTTGTGATTGCACAGGGAAGATATGACAGCCTTGGTTGAGATGCCTGGAAATTCACAGCCCCCACCCCTCCCTGGCCCAGCCTGCACATGCCTGGTGTCTCCCAGCCTGGGGCGGCCTCTGTCTGACTTGGCAGCAGTGACACCGGCTGGGTGGCCTCAAGCAAGTTGCATGATTTCTCCAGTTGCATAGCTTCTGTTGCACAAGCTCCAGTCTCTCTACCTGGAGAGACAATGCTGCCAGATGATTGCAAGGTTGTCATCAGAAGAAAATGGAATAGTGCAAGTGAATACACCCAGTGTAATATTTAGTCCCATTAATTGTCTTTGCTAAGGAAGGAATCTTTGAGGTGGTTATTCTCTCTGAAAAAGCCGATGCGACAATTTCTTCTTGCTATTGTGATGGACTGGTTTCCTATTCCAGCTGCAGCAATTTACCACGGCTTAGTGGCTTGAAACAACGCACACTTATTATCCTACAGTTGTGGAGGTCAGAAGTCTAACATGGGTCTCACTGGGATAAAATCAAGGGGATGACAGGGCTGCATTCCTTCTTGAGGCTCTAAGGGAGAATCTATTTCCTTGCCTTTTCCAGCTTCTAGGAGCTGCCTGAATTCCTTGGCTCATGGTCCTCTTCCACAGTCAAAGCCAGACAGAAATGGCCAGTGTGTCATTCTCATGCCACGTTCTCTCTGCTGCATCTCAGATCTCTGCTCCTGTCCGCACATCTCCTCCTTCTGACCCTATCTTCCTTCTACCTCTTTCCCTTACACGGACCTGGTGTGGACATTGGGCCCACCCAGATACTCCAGGAGAATCTCCTCGTCTCCAAGATCCTTCATTTAACCACACTGGCAGAGTCCTTCTTTCACCTAATTAAGATCCTTAATTTAACCACACTTGCAGAATCTTACATTAAGGTAACAGATTCACAGGTTGCAGAGGCCAAGCTGTAGACAGCTTTGGAAGGCCTTGTTCTGCCTAGCACATATCATGAATGATTATGAGATTGTCATTCTAATTCTATTTTTTCTAGTCCTCTTGGCCTTCTCTTCCCCTGACTTCCACCCCAGGTTCTGTAAGTTGGGTGCTGGAACTCCATTCCAGGGGGTAACTGGTAACTACTGACCATCCACACCTCATTGCTGATGCTGCTGGTGGTCAGCAATGCACAGTTTTGAGAGTACCAGCTAAAGCTGGAGATTAGGCTTGTCAGGCTTAGGAAATTAAAAAAAAAAAAAAAAAAAAAAAAGCAGGATGCCCAGTTACATTTGAATTTTAGATAAAGAATGATTTTTTTTTTTCAGTATATGTCCCAAAGATCACATACTGTGCTGAGAAGTGATTGATGGTTTATCTGAAAGTCAAATTTAACTGGACCTCCTGATTTTTTTATGGAAAACTTGCTGGAGATGCCAGTCAGGGCAATGGAAGGTATTTCTCTGATGCTAAACTGGTTTGTAGGAGACGGAGGAAGTGCCTGGACCTGCTCAAGTAACCATGATAGCCGGCTCCATTTGCTGGTTAGAAGATGCCACCTTCTCCCTCCTCCCCATCTAGCGTGCATTCAACATTCATCAGTTAATGTGTTGGTGCTGGGGCTGGAGACGCCGAGGAAAGCACACAATGGTTGTCCTCAAGTGCTCAAGGTGGTGAAGGAGATCAGCAGCAAATGCGTGATGACGTTGCCGTGTGGGTGTGGACCTCGGTGGAGGCTGTGAGACTCAGTCTGCCACGGGGCCCAGGTTACCCAGTGTCCTACTTGGAGGGCATTGCAATTTGCAAACATCTTTTCAGATGCCTGTCAAAGTGTGGATTGAGGCCCACCCAAAGTAACTTAGTGCACAGACTCAGCTTGACTTTTTTATGGTAAAGATAACTGCAGAGAACAACATTTAGAAAAGAAGAAATATACACCATTGACCTTGACCATGAATCTTAAAGTAGGAATCAGGATTAACGGAAACCTCATCTAGACCTATTAAATCAGGGAAAGGACATCTAGGTTATCTCGCTTTTCTTCATTACAGTCCCCTGGTAGGAATTATTAATGCCCCCGTTTTCCAGTTGAGGAAGCTGAATTCCTAACATGGCTGGGCTGGAACTGGAATCTAGATCTGTAGGATTCCACAGTCCACTCTCTTTCCAATAAGGAGACCTGAAAACCACAGGGAAGGAATGTGAAGGGAGTGGAATTTTTCCTTAGTGTTTGTGATTCGATTCTGACACTGATCACCTTTCCACCTTCCCAATACCACAGGGGTGTAGGCAAAAGGGCTCTGGACGTGGCAAGTGGAGTTTGGAGCGCTGGTCCCTTGTTGCCTGCTAGCTAGCCACTCTTTTGCAGATCAGCTTTCCTTTCTGCGACAGCTCATACCTGCTTTGCTCCTCACTGTGGTCCCAGTGCTTGGCACACAGTAGGCTCAGTAAATACCTAGTAAGCGATGAAAGAATGGCTAGATCAATGAATGAATGGGCTCCGTTGCCCTGTTGGTGGAGTGGGCATCCTGCTGCCTGCTCTGCCTCCTTTGCAAGGCTCTCCGGAAGAAGAGTGGGTGAGAGACCACAGCTTTGTGCAACACTGTCCAACAGAAATGGGATGTGAGGCACAACCAGGAGCCACATAGGTGCCCTTGAATTTGCTGGCAGCTGCCTTACAAGAAAGTAGAAACCAGTGACATTAATTTCAATGATATTTTTATTTACTCTAAGGTACAAAATAATATCATTTTAATATGTAATCAATATACACAGTATTAATGAGAGATCTTATGTTTTTCATACTAAGTCTTAGAAATCCAGCATGTGTTTTATGCTCATGGCACATCTCCACTTGGACCAGCTGCATTTCAGGTGCTCAGTAGCCATGTGTGGCTGGGGGCTGCCGTATCAGACCGAGAAGGTCAGGAGACTATGCCCAGCCAGCTTCCCCAGCCCAGCCTTTTCCCAGCAAGTCCATCAGTCAGATGTCCTGTGAACACAAAGTTCCTAGCACGTGTATCAGAACTGCTTCAGTGAAAGAAGCTGGGAGAGGAGCTCAAAGGTCCAGCAGAAGAGCTGGAGCAAGCCAAAGAAGCTCTTGCCTTGGTGCCAGTTGGCAGGCGTTCTGCCCAGGGCCCAGCTGGCACCTGACGCTGGCCAGGGTGCCAGTTGGCCTCTGCACCCCCTTCTGGTGCCAGATGGCAGCCCCTCTCAGAGCCTACTGGCCGGCAGCAAGCAGAGCACCTTACAATTCTGGGTTTTTTGGGAGAAGGCAGCAGTGCTCAAGGGATGGCAGGGCCATTTTGGTCCTATGCCCCCACATAAAGAATTAAAGGATTCCCACCTTGATCCCTCCATCCCCTATCCCAGTGCTGATAGGTCACCATGAAGGGCTTCGTAAGGGGACTGGCTTCCTTCAAGGGATTTCTTTAAAAGCCTAAGAATGTGCTCTGCCTTCCCTTTCCTTAACTTTCCCTGAAACAATTTTTGGGATCCTGCCTGAGCCATCTCATCATCTAACTACTTCCTTCTTTCACTAATTCCACCTGGACCATGAGAAGACTCCAGAGCTCCTGCTATGCTAAGCTGAGCCCTGTTTCCAGTCTCTTCTACTCCCACGCTCTCCCAGATTTTTCTGGGAGGCTTGGCCTTGGCCTTTGCCTCTGCAGCCCAGAGCAAGCATGAGCCTGTGGGCTTGGAGCAGGTGCTGCTTTACCACAGTGGGAGGCCCCATGCATCTCTGTGCCATCCAGCCAGGCTGAAGCAGGGCTGCAACTGGCCAAACATCTCATACCTCTTGCTAGAGAGAGCTCAGGTGTAAAAGCATGCCTTTCATCTACCTCCCAAGGCCAAGCACCTTACCTTCTAGTCTCTGGAGGAATTACATTTTCTTTGCTTTTGGCCCAAGTCCATCCACTGGGCTCTCTCCTTTCACCTGGCTAAGATGGCGCCAAGACACTTGCTCCTCTGTGCGCCTCTTTCTTGCCTATGTGTCCTGCCCACAACCACAGCGTCTTCTGATATCAGAGTCTCCTTCTGCCCCTGGCCTTGGTCCTTTGTCTATCTGTCTCTCCCGATGGGCTCTTTCCTCGGTTTCCTTCTGCCCCCGGCCTTGGTCCTTTGTCTATCTGTCTCTCTCCAATGGGCTCTTTCCTCGGTTTCCTTCTGCCTCCTCAGTAGGTCCCCCAGCCAGTGTCTTGAGTTCTGCTGTGCTGCCCTCCTGCCCATCCATCTTCCTCCACTGGCCCATCCTTGAAGCATTTTCCTTCTTTCTGTTCTTGCCTTGTCTCCCTTCCCTCCTCAGGCCTGCACTGCTCCACTCCCACCTGGTCCAGGTATGCCCAGATAACCTTATCTTTTCACTGCCCCATCACTGTCTCTCTCTACTCACTGGAAATTTGAAAGCAACTCTGCTGCTGTCTATCATGATGGCTTCTGTGTGTCGATGGTCTGTATGCTGGGTACTTCACATGCATCATTTTCGTCGTCACAACTCTAAAAGTAAATATTATCATTCTCACTTTAAAGCAGGAGGGAGCCTCAGTGAGGCTAAATCACAAGCAGTCATCCCATTTATTGGAGGAAGATCTGCTGGAGGATCCACCCTAGGTCTGACTCACTTTAAAGCCTGGACTCTTTCCGCTACTTTTTGTCAACTATTTTCTTCTTTCTATACTTTTTAGCAAATGTCTATGAAAGTACTTTCAATATGGTAAGGTGATTAAAAAAAGTAACTGCACACTTGTTACTATTTTAGCATACTTAAGACTTACATTTATTTGAGGCGATGGGCAACTTCAACTCCCTGCCTGGATTGTCTTTCTAAACCCAATTTCCCCTAACAAGCGATTAATTTATATAAGCTTTTATTGAGCCCAAGAATACATCACCATTAGAGTTACCTAAGTTCACTGTCCACTATGTGAAATGATGGGATATTTACAAACACTCCTTTACTCAGTGAAGTGCAGCCAGGTTGATGAAGAGTCTATGCATCACAGACAAGGAAGATTGGAAGGAAAGGGGTATATTTGAGTTGGAAAAGGGCAGGGGAGAGGGAAGCTGGATGATTGGAGGGTTTGTGTTTTCTGAGGACCCGTGGATTGGAAGTTGTAAGGAGTGAGACTTTTAACCCAATAAATATCTTTGAAAAGTAGTGAGAGTCCTGTCTCTGGGAGTTTTCAAGCAGGGTCTGAAGAGCCATCTCTCCAGAACATTATTGAAAGGATTCCTGCCTGAGAGGGCAAGACTGGGTATCTTTCCAGGTCTTTACCAACTCACAGATGCTCTTAATTTCTTTTAGTTTATATATAATGAGTTATTTCAAGATTTGGTGAACAACTATTTTTGTTGTTGTTGAGACAGAGTCTTGTTCCGTCACCCAGGCTGGAGTGCAATGGCGCAATCTCAACTCACTGCAACTTCCGCCTCCCGGGTTCAAGCTATTCTCCTGCCTCAACTTCCCGAGTAACTGGGGTTACAGGCATGCGCCACCACGCCCGGCTAATTTTGTATTTTTAGTAGAGACAAGGTTTCACCATATTGGCCAGGCTGGTCTCGAACTTGTGACCTTGTGATCCACACACTTCAGCCTCCCAAAGTACTGTGATTACAGGCGTGAGCCACCGTATATGGCCAACAACTTTATACTTACTGTGTTCCTACCTCCCGTGGTGCTGTGGACCAGAACTCTCCTTCCCGCTTCTCCCCACATCCTTTCTTCTTCCTAGGTTCAACGTTTTTGAAAAAGATGTCTCAGTGTTTAGTCGTCCCTTCACTAGACTCCTCTCTAGCTCTGCTAGGCCACATCCCACATGCTGTCTTTCAGGGCTAGATGTACTATGGCTGGCAACAGATAATCATATTTTTCCTTTTATTTCTAATATTTGTTTTGGTTTTTCCTTTCTTCAGTGGCACATGGGTTAATGTGTCTGGGGAGCGTCTCTAATGACTTCCAGGTTCTCCCTCTGAACAGCAACGATGGCATGCTATGTGCTGTTACTTAGTCGCCCCAAACGCATCACTAGGCACTTGGTGCCAAATCCCATCCAAAGCACCTGCTAACTCAGCCTCATTATGGCCTCTTCCTGCAGGTTTTCCTGGCAGCATTGGCTAACCTAAGAGCCCGTGTTTTCTGTAAGCTTGAATATCTCCCTGTGTATACCTCTCTTAAGAGTATTTCTAAAACTGCTAAATAACACATTCTGTCTCTAATGTATAGAGAATACTGACACATCTTCATCTAGCAATGTGTTCTTTGTCTTCACCCTTTATTTAATGTCTCTAAGAAGTTGCATATTTATGGGGGAAGGGGAAGTCCTCAATTCCATGGCTTTAAAATGGATGAAGTCTTTGGTATGGAATGCTGTGAGATGTTTTAAAGTCTCAAATGACCGATGACTGAACACCTCAAAGAATTCACTTCTCCAGGCCTGACCTCCTCTTGGCAGAGCCCACCCCGGCTAACAAGGTTCCTGCTTGTGTTGTCAGTGTCCTGCCTTCACTGTCCCTGCTGCCTGGTTTTCAGAGGTGGACATAGCACTCTTTGGGAGGTGGTCACCAGGAGTGGCTCCTGTTTCTTAGAGGACACTTGCTGGTGAAACTGGGATGCGGAAGGGTTGGGAACAGCCAGGAGGCTTCATGACGATGTAACTGGAGTCGCCTTCCTTCCCACCAGAGGTGGATGAGTGTTCCTGGCCAGATCACGGAGGGTGCGAGCATCGCTGTGTGAACACGCTGGGCAGCTACAAGTGTGCCTGTGACCCTGGCTACGAGCTGGCCGCTGATAAGAAGATGTGTGAAGGTTGGTGTGGGACCTGCCAAGCTGGAATGAGAGGGGATATGGGACAAGTCTTTGGGGAACTGGGGCAGAGATGGGGCAACCGGCTGGCTGTGTAGGAACAATGGACAATGGGCAGACATGGTGGAAGACCCACCTACTTCCCAGAAGGAGAAACAGCCTGACAGCTGTCACAACTGTCAGAAAACTGCCCAAATTACATATACCCTGCCCTAGAGACTGAAATCGAGGTTTATTTTCTTCTATGATTGTGTGAAATTGACATGATTATTAAAGTAGGAAACAAAAGCAAAGAAAAACCGTGAGCACTCCAGTGACTCAACCAATAGCACTTTTCATCCATCCTGTTTCTACCTGGCTTGTGTTCTGTCTTCCTTGTCCACGTGCATGAGTCTGCTTGTTCATGCAAGCTTGGTATGGTGAGTAGCTTGCTGCAAACATTTCTAATTCTCCTTTGGCCCAAGCCATAGGGAGCCCCCAGCTCTGTCACTGGGTGAAAGGAAAGCACAAATGCATTCATTGTTTTTAAAAGCAGTAAAGATTTATCCCCAATATTTTCTTTCAAATATTCAGTTGAAACCATAGTTTTGAACAAAGGACACTGAATTAATCAATTCAAATTGTCTAACATTTAAAAATTATCATTACAGAACAGCAGGGCTCTGTTGCTCCTGGTGGGAAATCACAGTCACTTGGAGCCAAAGCTAAATGAAATCCTGTTTCTGTTTCCCCCGTGCAGTGGCCTGTGGCGGTTTCATTACCAAGCTGAATGGAACCATCACCAGCCCTGGGTGGCCGAAGGAGTATCCCACAAACAAAAACTGTGTCTGGCAGGTGGTGGCCCCCGCTCAGTACCGGATCTCCCTTCAGTTTGAAGTGTTTGAACTGGAAGGCAATGACGTATGTCTCTGTGCTCTGATTAATTGGGGAGTGTATTGAGGGGTGACTTGGAGCTGGAAACCAGTGAGGGGCTGGGAGGGCAGGGAGATGGCTTGTGTTGGAACTGGAGCTTTGGACAGTCATAGGGCCTGCACTAGCAGAATCTGGGGGAAGGTTTTCTCCAGCAGTTTCTGCCGCACGCCCTCTGCAGATAGAGCACCTCCGGCCCTCTTGTCGCTGATACATCCAAGGAGAATCAGAACAAGAGTGGAGGAGGCAGGTATTGGGGGTGGGAGGTGTCAGAACTGGGCTGTGAATCTGGGGAGCTGGTGTGCAGCTGAGGCAAATAAAGGGGGTGAGGATTAGCTAGGGACAAGGACGCTACAGACAGCTTGTTTCCTCTTTCAGCCAATGATCATGGATGATCAAGTCAGTTGAGGTCCAGGCAGTGCCCTACAGCTGGAGTGCTAGTCACACATGCTTACATCTGCACTTTAGGCTGGAGGGACACCCTGGGGCACACAAGCCATTCCTGAGACTCCCCTCCCCACCCCAGCTGAGCTGGGGGTCTCACCTCGAGAATAGTACTGGTGTAGCTCTCACCTGAGAGTCACGCCTTTGGGGTACTGGAAGGAGACCTCAATGCTGATGACCCCAATGCACGGAGGCCATGGTGCCCATGAGGGTGTCACCCCAAAGTGAATATTGTGCAGAAAAAAATAATCCTTGAAAGCAATTGATAAGACCCCTTAGCAGTGAAGTTCTTTTTGAGAAAAATCATTGCTATAGCAGGGAACATGAATTCTAGTCCTAGCTCCACCACTGCTGAGCTATGTGACTTCAGACAAATGTCTTTCTCCCTCTGCGCTTGTTTCCCTGCCTGAAAAGGGAGTCAGATTCTGTCGGTGGTTTGCAGCTTTTTCCTCCTCCTCTTCCTCTTGCTTCTCCCTGGCTCCTCTTCTTTTTCTTCTCCTTCTAGCAGTGGGGCCCTTTCTTCAAGCAAAATTTCGTGTGGAAGCCTAATGTATACAATAAATTAAAGCAAGGCCACAGTTATGGGGATGCAGGTTTGGGAGCCCTGTGCTCTCGTGCCAGGCGATGGCGCCCCCACAGAGCCTCAGTGGGAGAGCCAGGGGTTCCCCTGTGCCCTCTGGAACTCATTCAAATAACCAGCATAGCAAGAGTCAAGGGACCCCCCACATGGCAGGGTGAGGTGCTCAGGAAGCAGGTGCAGCAGTGTGCTGGGGGTCTGGGGTGGGGACAGGGACTCTGGGCAGCTTCCCATCATGCTCCCTTGCAGGTCTGTAAGTACGACTTTGTGGAGGTGCGCAGCGGCCTGTCCCCCGATGCCAAGCTGCACGGCAAGTTCTGTGGCTCTGAGACACCCGAGGTCATCACCTCGCAGAGCAACAACATGCGTGTGGAGTTCAAGTCCGACAACACCGTCTCCAAGCGCGGCTTCAGGGCCCACTTCTTCTCAGGTACGTGGGTTCGGAGGTGAGGCTGATGCAGTGCGGGTGAGGTGGCTTTGCAGACTCCAGGCTCTGGGGTCCCTGGCCCTCTCCTCTCTCTCTCTGCCTGCTCCTGTAGCCTTCCAGGTATGGCTGCCTTGGAGGGGGCGTGCCTGGATCCAGGGCTTTTAAAATATATCTACTGGTGACTGTGTTGTTTCTTAGGGCTGCCATAACAAATTACCACAAACTGGTTGGCTTAACACAACAGAATCTTATTCTTGCAGTTCTGGGGGCCAGAATTCCAAAATCCAGGGGTTTGCAGGGCCATGCTGCCCCGGAAGGTTCTAGGGCAGAATTCCTCCCTGCCTCTTCCTAGTCTGTGGTGGCTCCCAGCCGTCCTCGGCATTCCTTGCCTTGTAGCTACATCATCCTGATCTCTGTCTCCATCTTCACATGCGTTTCCTTCTTCTCTGGGTCTCTGTGTCCCCTCCTTTTCCTAGAAGGATTCCAGTCATTTAGGATCAACCCTAAATCCAAGATGATTTCATCTCAAGATTCTTAACTAATACTTCTGCAGAGACCCTATTTCCAAGTAAGATCACATTCTAAGGTTCCACATTGTATTAGTCTGTTTTCACAACATACCTGAGACTGGGTAATTGATCAAGAAAAAGAAGTTTAGGCTGGGCGTGGTGGCTCACGCCTGTAATCCCAGCACTTTGGGAGGCCGGGGCAGGCAGATCATGAGGTCAGGAGTTCTAGACCAGCCTGGCCAACACGGTGAAACCCCGTCTCTACTAAAAATACAAAAAAAGAAAAAAAAATTAGCCGAGGGTGGTGGTGTGTGCCTGTAATCCCAGCTACTCGGGAAGCTGAGGCAGGAGAATCGCTTGAACCCAGGAGGCAGAGGTTGCAGTGAGCCAAGATCGCGCCACGGCACTCCAGTCTGGGCTACAGAACAAGACTCCATCTTGGGGCAAAAAAAAAAAAAAAAAAGAAAAAGAAAAAGAGGTTTAATGGACTCATAGTTCCACATGGCTGCGGAGGCCTCACAATCATGGCAGAAGGCAAAGGCATGTCTTACATGGCTGCAGACAATAGAGAATGAGAGCCAAGTGAAAGGGGAAACCCCTTAAAAAATCATCAGATCTTGTGAGACTTATTCACTACCACAAGAACAGTATGGGGGAAACCGCCTCCATGATTCAATTCTCTCCCAGCGGGTTCCTCCTACAACACGTGGGAATTATGGGAGCTACAATTCAAGATGAGATTTGGGTGGGGACACAGCTAAACCATATCACACATGAACAGAAATTTTGGGAAGACAGTACTAAACCCACTACAGTAGCACACTGGACCCTACTTCTCAAACTGAAGGCCATGAATCCTCAGGGCCAGTACAGCAGCTGTAGAAAAAGCCCATTCTCCTTAGTACAGCATCTGATGCTGGACACTGTCTTGGCCCACCTGTCCTACCAGCCACATTCCCTCTGTAGGTGCCCTGTGCTGTGATCACGAATAATCCCCCCACTGTTCCCCCATGCCATCACCCTCTACTCCTAAACCCCCATCCCATTCTCTCTTCATACCCCCGCCCCTGTGGCCTTCCCTCTCTCTGGAATATCCTTCTTCCTTCGCTACTTAGGAAACTCCTACTTCAACCTGAAGACCCACAATGCCACTTTCTGTAACATTCTCTGGCTTCATCTTATTCCTCTTAGTCCGTTTTGTGCTGCTATCACAGAATACCACAAACTGGGTAATTTATAGTGAAGAGAAATGTATTTGGCTCATGAGTCTGGAGGCCGGGAAGTTCAAAATCAAGGGGGAACATCTGACAAATGCCTTCTTGCTGTGTCATAACAGGGTGAAAGGCACCACATGGGTGAGAAAGAGCAGCAAGGGGGTCAAACTCATCCTCTATCAGGACCCCACTGCTGCAATAATGAGCTCTCATGACCTAATCACATGTAAGGGCCTCATCTCTCAACACTGTTGCATTGGGGATTAAGTTTATAACACATGAACTTTGGAGGACCCACTCAAGCCATAGCACCCTCTTAGCACATTGATTGTTCGTTCACCAGTGTTCCCACAGCACTCTCTCCTTTCCTTCCATTAGGGCTCTTGTCACCAGGGCCAGCTCCGTGGGCCTGTGGCCTGTGCAATAGCACAGAGCCTGTTCTCAGAAGGGCCCACACTGGTTTGAGGTTCTGTTGTCATCATCTTGAAATTCATGGCCGGGCACGGTGGCTCACGCCTGTAATTCCAGCACTTTGGGAGGCCGAGGCGGGCGGATCACGAGGTCAAGAGATTGAGACCATCCTGCCCAACATGGTGAAACCCTGTCTCTACTAAAAATACAAAAAATTAGCTGGGCGTTGTGGCGGGCGCCTGTAGTCCCAGCTACTCGGGAAGCTGAGGCAGGAGAATCGCTTGAACCAGGGAGGCAGAAGTTGCAATGAGTCGAGATTGTGCCACTGCACTCCAGCCTGGGCAACAGAGCAAGACTCCATCTCAAAAAAAAGAAATTCATAATAGTGTTTAAACAAAGTTCAAATCTTGTGCTGAGCCTTGTAAATTGTATAGCAGGTCCTGCATGTCACGTCATATTAGAGTGTGAACTGTTTACAAGCAGGAACTGTATTTTGGTTATCTTTATAGTCTTAATGCTTGGCATAGAAACGACCAAATTATTTGTTGATTTTATACATACCCAGAGTTCCGTCTCCATGGGTGTTTTTGGCAGTCTCTCATTGAGCAAGTCAGGTTTTTTGTTTTGAGTGTCTGCTGTGGGCACCGTACACTACTAGGCTCAGAGCTGTTGCCAGGGAAGTGCTCTCAACCCTGGACAAGCTTACATGCCAGCTAGGGAGGCCAGGGATACACACCCTGCTGAGTCCCAGCCTGGAGCACTGTGGGGTGGGCCACTGCAACAAGGGCTAATGTTTGAAGAAGAGAAGCCCATGGTTGCCTGGAGCAGTGGGTGAAGCCTTTTTGCAGGATTTGGGGTGGTCTAAGCCAGGTTTTAAGGGATGGAAGACATGGAGGTGGAGATAGGATGATTAGAGAGAAAGTACAGGGTCCCCAGTAGGGGAAGCAGTGTGAGCACAGGTTAAGGTCTCAACAGAGCACAGAGACAGAGATGAGATGGGCCTGCATGGAGCCCTGACCCATGCTGGGAAGCCAAGGGCATGAGATGGGCCAAGTTGGGGAAGGCCAGGTCATGAAGGACCTTAAACGCTGGGCTGAAGAGTAGGGACCTGATGAAACAGGAACGGGGACTGTTTGCAGGTTCCTGAGCAGGGGAAGCCTAAACTTGTCATCTGACCAAGCCATGCCAGGCAGTGTGGAGCTGGGAAGACCAGGCAGCTGGAGGACCAGGGCAGCAGGGCGGGCAGGAGCCACCTCAGCGGAGGATGTAGCAGAGCATCACAGGCAGGGCAGCTCCACATTTGCAATAGGAAGCCACAGCACAGGGGAGAGGGTCAGAGCAGGAGTGAGGACCTATGAGTCATCTGCAGAAGGACTCAGAGGAAGGAAGGGAGAGAGGTGGGTCAGTGCTGGGTGTTGGGCGGCTTCATCTCTTCTGCATTCTTTTTTTTTTTTTTTTTTTTTTTTGAGACAGAGTGTTGCTCTTGTTGCCCAGGCTGGAGTGCAATGGCGCGATCTCAGCTCATTGCAACCTCTGCCTCCTGGCTTCAAGTGATTCTCCTGCCTCAGCCTCCTGAGTAGCTGGGATTACAGGAATGTGTCACCACGCCCAGCTAATTTTCTATTTTTAGTAGAGACGGGGTTTCTCCATGGTCAGGCTGGTCTCGAACTCCTGACCTCAGGTGATCTGTCCACCTCGGCCTCCCAAAGTGCTGGGATTACAGGTGTGAGCCATGGCACCGGGCGTCTCTTCTGCATTCTTAAAGGGTCTTACAAGGGCTCTTACTTGTCCTGATGACATAAGCAGGTAAAATACAGTGTTCGAGGAGACATTAACCATGGTGAACAAGAGGGTGTAGAGAGTGGACGAAGACAGGGCTGACCCCTAAAGTCATTCCGGTGATGGCAGGGAAGCAGGGGAGGGAGGCTGATCTTCGGTAAATGCAGGAACAAGCTGGGTTAGGATAGGGCTGCATACAAGGACCACAAGCGTAACAAGGGCCAGCACCTGAGTTCTCACATAATAATTATGCAGCTAACACTGTGGGCTGGGTGCTGCTTTAATTAATTTGCCCCTCCCAACAACCTGTGAAGTGAGGATACCATTACTGTCTCCATTTTACAGGAGAGGCAACTGAGGCACAGAGGGCAGGAGCTGTCTATGGCCACAAGAGCTGGAAGTGGTGGGGTAGGGCTGGCCCTCTGCTGTGTGTCCAGCTTCTCCACGTGCAGAGGGCGGTGTGGAGTCGTGGCACTTGAGCCCAGGCCTCGGGGTCAGCCATAGAGGGTGCTTGCTCACTGAGTGACCTTGGTCACATTAGCCATTCTCAGAGTCAGTTTCCTTACTTGTTTTTGTTTTGTTTTGTTTTTGAGACGGAGTTTCGCTCTTGTTGCCCAGGCTGGAGTGCACTGGCGTGATCTCAGCTCACCGCACCCTCCACCTCCCAGGTTCAAGCAATTCTCCTACTTCAGCCTCCCAAGTAGCTGGGATTACAGGCCTGCGCCACCACGCCTGGCTAATTTTTGTATTTTTAGTAGAGACAGGGTTTCTCCATGTTGGCCAGGCTGGTCTTGAACTCCCGACCTCAGGTGTTCCACCCGCCTCGGCCTCCCAAAGTGCTGGGATTACAGGCGTGAGCCACCACGCCCGGCCAGTTTCCTTACTTATAAAGACTGGCAGATAGAGAACTCCCTCCTAAGGTTGGATGAGAATTAACTTAGATAATGCATGGAGTGCTTGGGACTGTGCCTGTTCCATAGTAAACATTCAGTAAGTAGGAATTACTGTCATTATTGTTACTACTGTGATTAATACTAGCCTGTCCTTCAGGGAGCTCCTTCTTTTGAGCAGGGAGCAGGGCCAGAGAACATAGAAAAAGTACTTGGAGAATCCAACACATACCAGGGCCAAGTGCTTGGAAAATGAAACAAGTAGATATGCAAGAAATCTGAGGTGAAGATGTTCCCGCTTCACTCCCCCAGTGAGGGAACAGTCAGAGGGGAAGGGGAGCAATCAGAGAAGCTTCCTGGAGGAGGCCGTTTTTAAGTGGGATTCTGAGCCCTGAGGGACGTTCGTAAGTTGGCGTCTCCTCTTAGAAGAGTTCATTGATCTCCCCAGACAAGGACGAGTGTGCCAAGGACAATGGCGGTGTCAGCACGAATGCATCAACACCTTTGGGAGCTACCTGTGCAGGTGCAGGAACGGCTACCGGCTCCACGAGAACGGGCATGACTGCAAAGAGGGTGAGGCTGGACCTCCGGTTGTTGGGGGGTGGGCTGACCTTCGCCACACCCCAAACCCCTGTGAGCATGTGCATGAATGAGGGGCTGGGGTGAGGAGCTCTTCCACTTTCTGAGCTGAGGCCCAGCCACTGCTGTCCTTGTGGGAGAGAAGTTTTCCCCAGGGCATCTCACTCCTTCAGGGGGCACCTGGGGGCCTCAGGTGCTGTAGGCTGAGTTATTTTTGCAAATGATTAAGCCTGCAAGCTCTGGAATCTGAATACCTAGGTCTACATCCTGGCTCTGCCGTTCCCTGGCTGTGTGACCTCGGGCAAGCTATTTAACCTATCTGAGCCTCAGTTTTTTCTTTGGTTAAAAGGGTCTAAACATAACCTCCTTCTTAAAATTTTTGTGAGGATTAAAACAAAGTATTTCAGACTCTCTGACACATATTATGCCCTCAAACATCAATAAAGATCAGCCTTTTATGTCTTTGTCATATATTAATTACCATATGCAGGTCCCATAGGAAAATAGGATTTGAAAAGCTTTGCTCCATTCTCCATTCACTGTAGGAAATTCTTCAGGGCCAGGTGGTTTTTACTGTCCACGGTCCAGTCATTCTGGAAAAAGCCTTCCTTCTGTTCTTACCCTGCCCAGTGAAGGGAGTTTGAACACTTATGACAAACACACAGGCTTCCAGGCCTTGGCCTCAGCTGTGAAGCCCTGCAAAGGAAGTCAAGGGTGGAGGAAGATGTGGAAGACACACAGCCCGATCTCTGGAATAAACAGTCTGGAGTTAGGAGGTTTGGCTGGGTGCCGCAGAATCTGGTCGGGATCTGCCTAGAATGTTACAGGAGGCGCTGACATGTCTTCAGGAGGAGGCGGCCACCCTCCAAGCCCAGCCCTAGGGCATGGTCACAGGTGGTGGAGGGGCTGGGTGGGAGGCTGGTGGAAGAACCAAACAGGGAAGGAACAGTCAAGCCCCTGTGAGGCAGGCCCGGGCTAGGACCAGGCTTGCCTCCTGCAGTGTGGGAGAGGACAGGAGGGAGGTCAACTCTCCCAAGTTCCCACCCCTGAATAGTGGCTGCGTTTGTGTGGGTTGACCCCAAGGGCAGGGGGTGTCAGAGCAAATGTCCCAGGAGCTGAGCAAATGTCCCAGGAGCCGAGCCACTCTCCCTCTGGGCGCCTGTTCTCTGTGTGGCTGCAGAGCAGATGTAGCACTAAGCAGAGGCAAATCTCTTTGGACCGCCTTCAAAGCTGCCTCCTCCCCTTCCTCCCCCGGGCCCTCCTCACCTGCCTCTCCAGTTTCTTCAGCGTGGAGCCTCTGTGTTTGTGATACAGCCCGCCGTGCTTTCTAAGCAGTGGTAGCTCTGGCCTTAAAGCCAGCCAGGCCCGGTTTGAGTCCCAGCTCCGCCCCCTATCAGCAAAGCACTGTCCCTCTCCAAAGCTATTTTCTTATTTGGGAAGTGAGAAGGACTAAAGGAGAGGATGCATGGAAAATGCTGTCCACAGTGCCCAACACAGAAGAAGAGAAATGCCAGTTATTGGCCAAGATGCCAGGCATCGAACGAGTTGTGGGACCACTCTTGGCAAATAGCACTGTCACCAGGACACACTTGGTAGACTCCAAATAAAACCACTGAGAAAAACTAAAAGGAGCTTATGGATGGATGGTGCAGTGATGAAGCAGACCTCTGTTAGCCAAGATGCACTGAGCACTCACCATGGGCTGGCACGCCCTAAGCCTTTCCCATGCATTATCTCATTCGATCACATATCACCCCGACTAGGGTGGCACCCTTTTACAAATAAGGACACCGAAGCTTACATAACAGCCCCAAGTCCCACAGATGGCGGAACCAAGACGGGTCGAGGTCCACCCGACCCCACTGCCAGTGCTTTTAACATATTTGCAGGGATAACTGCAATGTGGATAGGAATAGAAAGATAGCCTGGCCCCCGAGCCAAAGCCAGGAAGGCAGAAAAGCCAGTGCAAGTAAACCAACACATCCCTGAGCCAGGGGACACCTGATTCAGGACACCCCACCCCACATTTGATAAAGACCCTGAGACAATCAGGAGAGAGGGAAGGAGAACCCCCTAGAATCCTTCTCGTGCTGTCCACAGTGAATGACTTCTCTCTCTGTATGTGTCCCCCCGCCACCCACAGCTGGCTGTGCACACAAGATCAGCAGTGCAGAGGGGACCCTGGCGAGCCCCAACTGGCCTGACAAATACCCCAGCCGGAGGGAGTGTACCTGGAACATCTCTTCGACTGCAGGCCACAGGGTGAAACTCGTGAGTCATTTTTGTAGTTTACTGAGAACATGGACTTGGGTCTCAGGCAAATGTGCGTTTGAGTCTCTGCTCTGCCACTTCCCAGCTCTGTAACTGGGGGGAGGTGACTCAACATTTCCAGGTCTCAGTTTCATTATCTGCAAAACATGGATACTAATGAAGCTTACTTCATCGGGCTGTTGTGCAGATTAAAAGAAACAACACACAAAAGCTCTATAGATCACACCTGGGCACAGTGGGACCAGCAGGAGGCAGCATCCACCACCTACATCTGCAGTGCTGTTTGAGATTCACTTGTTTCCAGTTTTAAATTTTTTACAAGACAATATAGTCTCATGATTAAAAACAAGATGAATCAGTACAGGAGGTTGGAAATAGAAATCAAAAGACCCCAGAGCCCCCATTTCCACTCTAGAAATGACCACTCTGAACACATTGTTATGGATCCTTCCAGAAATTTTCTGTGGACAATCATGACTGTCAGTGCACAGGGAAATATATGTTTTTGTTACTCAAATTCCTCTAATAAAATCCTATTCATATTTTTTCTACAACTTAATTGTTTTCCCATTAGTAATAGGAGACTAAGTTCTTTATGCAAATTCCCTCTTGAATTAAAAGTTCCTCCCCAAGCCTTTATTTAAAGTCTTTTTCACGTATATGATGTGTGGTTTGCACAGTTATTTCAAAGGGGAGTTGAATCTCCTAGGAGTCTCATTTCTCAACCCCCAGGGAGGGACTCCCACATTTTGGAGAATAAAGAAACCCTTTTGCCAGCTGGAGAATGTATTGTACTTCAGGCAGACGGACATTTTTTAAATGGGTTTTTCTGACTGTAGAGGTAAGTAGGATTGACCCTATGAACGGTGGACGGATAACTCAGGGAGAATGGAGGAGAACAGAGAGGGAGAAGTCCATGATCAATGGACTATGGCGCAGGGACTTGCAGGATGTTTGTTGGTGAGAGCCATGAGTGAGGAGCAGAAGAGGCGAATGGGCCCCCAGGGCGTCGAGGGCTGAAGACAGGGCCTCTGACCACAGGGTGCTCCCAGCGGACAGCTCACATGCTGGGCCGCCCGTGGGGAAACTGCTGCTCTGCTAAGAGCGGCTGTCACGGGTCAGCCTTGAATCTGAGTGAGGATCAACTGGAGAGCGCCTTAGGGAAAGGCACTGCTTCTCCAAGACCGCCATCTGCTGGGAAATGTTCGCAATGGCAACATAGAGCCCCGAGGACCGCAGGGGAGGCGCCCTCTGGCGTTGGGAGCGCGCAGACGCACAACGGGAAGCGTTTGCTCGAGGCTCATACTCACACTTGGTAGTTTCCAAAAGGCGTTTCCTCGGGAAACGGATGGTGGATATATTGACTGAGCTCTTTTCGCTACCGTAGAATGTGAGTTGAATACTTCTCAAGGAAGCTGGTGGTGTTCGCTGCATGGGGATGGCGACAGGGCGCCCCATGGACCTCCTGGGAGCTCCCTGCCTGCTGAGCTTAAGGCTCCCTTCCACTGCATGGCCGTCCTGGTGCCACTGCTCCCCTGTCCAGTGTCTCTACCTACCACCTTTGCTCCAGCGCCCCCTATCTCACAGGCGGGAGAGCTCTGCCCACGTGCGTTAGTGTGTGGGAGTCATTCTTCTGAAAGCCTGCATTGCCGTGCTGGTCCTGTTTCCCCCTCCCAATCTCCATCTCCGTGCTGCCAGGCCAGAGATGAATTGAGCACCACCCCGCCCCCCACCCCCGCCCCAGCTAATGTCCTGTGTCCCTGCTCTGTCGTTTGATCCAGGTCTTCATCTGACACCATCCCCACTCACCTTATCCCATCTCCCTTGACGCTGGGGCTGCCATCAGTCGACCACCTACCCAGCACCCGAGGAGCCTGCATTCAGGGCTGAAAAGCAGGCTGGAATGGTGGGGCGCCCCGGCCAGCATTAGGGGACAGTCCTTAGGGGGAACAGGGAGAAGTGAGGCAGCACAACCTGGTGAATGATAGCAGTGGGGGTTGGAGAAGGCTAGCGGGGGTCAAGTTCAGCTTCATCTGTCTCCAGCTGCGTGAGCTTGGGCAGGTCAGCCAGCTTCTCTAAGACTCATTTTCCCCTTCTGCATGTTGGAAATAATAATAGCTCTTCCTTCCCAGGATCACCAGAAGTGAGAAAATGCCCATAAATACTTGGCATGGAATAAACACTCAGCGAGTGTCAGCCACCATGAAGCTGCTGCCCGGAGCAGCGTGCACCTCATACAACCTCACCAGTGTCATTTGTACTGAAGGATCATGCAGTGGAGTGCACAGGTCAACAGCAGGGTCTCTGACGCCAGAGTGCTAGATCATGGCCCAGCTCTACCAGTGTGAGACCTTGGACAACTCATCTGGCAGCTCTGAGCCTCACTTTCCTCATCTGTAAAGTGGGGATTAGACACATCACAGGGGTGTAAAGATTGAATGAGGTGATACTGGTAAAGCATTTAAAACAGCTGCCAACACAGAGAGTGGGCACTCAGCCCTTGCTGGCTCTTGGCCCTAAGTGAGAGAGAAGCTGTGTGATGGGATGGAAGGAAGACAGATTTGGGCTGTGGGAAGCCTGGCTCTGTCGCTTAATAGCTGTCAAAATGTCAAGCATTTAAACTCTCTGAACCCCTGCTCTCTCGTCTGCAGTGTGGTCATTGTAGCTCATGTAACTACCTCATAGGGCCGCCTGCTGGACCAAAAGCAAGGCAGAGGTTGAGACCCTCTCTACAGATGTCCCCAAGCATCACCATGGCCACACACCCCCTGTACAGCCAACTGGAAGTCTCCCACCCTGCCTCGCCCCTTCCTCTCCTAGAACTGGAGAGGAGGCCCCCACCCCGGCTGAATGTCAGGCCCTTGCCTTACTTTCTGCTCTTCTGTCCCCAGACTTTCAATGAATTTGAGATCGAGCAGCACCAGGAATGTGCCTATGACCACCTGGAAATGTACGACGGGCCCGACAGTCTGGCCCCCATTCTGGGCCGTTTCTGCGGCAGCAAGAAACCAGACCCCATGGTGGCTTCGGGCAGCAGTATGTTTCTCAGGTTTTATTCGGATGCCTCAGTGCAGAGGAAAGGCTTCCAGGCAGTGCACAGCACAGGTACCTGGGGTGGGATACTGGCTTCCAGCTGATGAGCACTTGGACAGGAGACAGAGATATGGTGAAGGCAGGACAAGGACTGCCTTTTATTCTGACCTGGGGAGGGCTAGGGGAGGAAGGTGCGTGATAAAATGTCCTATTAAAATGAAGCATCAGGCTGGGCCCGGTGGCTTGTGCCTGTAATCCCAGCACTTTGGGAGGCCGAGGCAAGCGGATCACCTGAGGTCAGGAGCTTGAGACCAGCCTGGGCAACATGGTGAAATCCCGTCTCTACTAAAAATGCAAAATTAACTGGGCATGGTGGTGGGTGCCTGTAATTCCAGCTACTCAGGAGGTTGAGGCAGGAGAATTGCTTGAACCCTGGAGGCAGAGATTGCAGTGAGCCAAGATTGTGCCATTGCACTCCGGCCTGGACGAGTGAGACTCTGTCTGTTAAAAAATAAAAAACTAAAATGAAGCCTCAGCAACCATAGGGAAAATGGCTGTTTTCTTTCAATATCCTTAATTGACACAATTTGAAATGGACAACCCTTTGTTAGTACCCCATTTTTTCCTCCCTCCTTCTTTCCTTCCTTTCTTCCTGTCTTTTAAAAAATATATTTTGGCCAGCCACGGTGGCTCACACCTGTAATCTTAGAACTTTGGGAGGCTGAATGGGGAGGATTGCTTGAGTCCAGGAGTTCAAGACCTGCCAGGGCAAGATGGTGAGACCCCCGCCCCTCACTGCAATCTCTACAAAATAAAAACTAGAAAATATAGTGAAGCGTGGTGGTCCCAGGTACCCCGGAGGCTGACGCAGGAGAATTGCTGGAGCCCAGGAGTTCAAAGCTGCAGTGAGCTCTGATCATGCTATTGCACTCCAGCCCGGGTATTTTGCTGGTGTATGAAGTCCAGAAGTTGGGTAACTGAGTGGTGAAAGCAGACCTTTTATCCCTGTAAGGACCAGTTCTGGAAAGTGAAAAGTGTTTCTGTTCCCCATGATTTTTTCTTCCACTCAAAATGTAAATAGCTGTATTAGGTGCTTTGGTGGGAAATGTATGTGCTTATAACTTATATTATCTACTTCATTAAGTAGAAGAATGTCAGTAGGAAATTTGGCTCTGCTCTTTAGCCATTAAAATGTTACCACCTGGGACTAGTGCCCACGGAAGCAAATCTGACCCTTTGATCCTGATGTACAATTGTGTCCTTTGTCAGAGCCGGTGGCCACCCAAAGCCCACTCCGCTTCTGTAATGCTGAGTCTGAGCTCACGATCATGCGACCCTGTGATCCTTTTAACAGCCCCTACCCCCAGTTTTTTTTCAGTACCAGAAAATATAAATTAGGTCAAACAAAATGGCAACCAGCATCCTGAGGCAGTTCAGCCTCCCCTTGCACAGCAGAAAACACTGCATGTCAAACTCCCTGAGGAGTTCTAGCTTCTGGTTCTAGCTTCCTCCAGGGAAGTTTAAAAGCCCTCTTGTCCCTGCAGATAGAGACCAGGAAGAACATAGGTGCTTCAGGGTCCTAGCAGGAAATGGGGGCACATTCAGAGTCATTATTTGAGGAGAAGTTAATAAAGGGACAGGTAACAAAGGGGTGAGAGGGTATGGGACACTGTAGGACAGTGAAGCTACCAGAGCAAGGAACTGCAACCCCAGACCCAGAGGATGAGAGGAGGGAGCAGTTCCTGGAAGCTGGAGACAGAGAGGGCTGCATGCAGAGACCCTGTGGCTGCAGCTGTGACCGAAGTAGAAGAACAGCTGTGGCAATCAGGGGACTAAATACCCTGGCCTCTCTCTCCTCCCTCCATCTGATCTGCTGGTGCTCCCATGGCTGAACCTGCAGCAGAGGGCACGGGGGTCACCGATGGAGGCCAGGGGTCCACCTCCCGGGGCCCAGGCAGGTGGGGAGGGTGGGGGCGTCCGGCAGGATGGAGGGGAGGTGTCCCGCCCTGCTCTGTGTTCATTTCATGACCACCCAGCTCTCAGGAATTTGCAATTTCTCCAAAACGGGTTAGACCTGTAAGACATTCTAAGCCAGAGCCAACACAGGACTCAGAATGGGCAGTCAGACAGGACTGGGCCAGGCGGGGCGTGGAGCTCCAGAGGGGCCTCAGAGTGTTAGGAGCTAGGTGGCCCAGAATCTACAACAGTGTTTGCCTGGGCCCCTTGGGGGCATGGAGCACACAGGGGAGGGGCTGTGCAAGAATTTGCCTCCAGAATTTCTGGTGCTTGCTAATCTAGACCAATCTTGTCTACCTATTTTACTTATTTATTTACTTTTATTTATTTATTTTTTTTTGAGATGGAGTTTTGCTCTGTGGCCCAGGCTGGAGTGCAGTGGCACAATCTCAGTTCATTGCAAGCTCCGCCTCCCAGGTTCAAGCGATTCTCCTGCCTCAGCCTCCTGAGTAGGTGGGATTACAGGCGCCCACGACCACACCCTGCTAATGTATTTTTAGTAAAGACAGGGTTTCACCATGTTGGCCAGGCGGGTCGCAAACTCCTGACCTCAAGTGATCCACCCGTCTCAGCCTCCCAAAATGCTGGGATTACAGGCGTGAGCCACCGCACCCGGCCAATATCCATTTTATTTTATGTGGGCTTAAGTGTCCAAGACACAAGGTACTATATATAGGACCAGGGCCAACAAGAGTTACTGTCCTTGTATAATAAAAAAACCAGAAACAAAGTCTACAGAATACAAGCCCAGAACCTGAGGGGCAGCTCACCTGTGACACCCACAGGGACCTCAAAGTTGGCCTATGGTCAATGCCCTCAGTTGCAAGAACCAGTCAAGTAGGGTCTGAAGTTTCCAGGGTTGAGGGCTTACCCGCGGTTCTGATGTGCTTTTATCGCCCTCTGTTGGCAGAAATGACAAATTACAGTCAGTCCGTGGGGCGAGTGTGAGCCCTTCTCAGATGCATCCAACCCTTCCAGGGAATAAAGTGGCAAATAGATCCACCCACATCCCAGCGACCAGTGAGGCGAACCATCCATTGGCTCCATGTCTCCATAACTCGAAAAAGCAAAAAGCAGCCAGCTCTTTTCAATGGCATGCTCACGTATTCTCAAGCTGGGAACAGGCGACCTTGGCTTGTAAGGGCCACTTTGCACCCCCGAGGGAGCCCTGACCTGGGAGCCAGGGGCCTCTGTGTACTCCTCCATCAGATGGGGTCACGAGACCACCTGGCCTCTCCTGCCAGGCACGCACCAGGCTCTGTAGAGAAAACTGAGCAGACGCAGGCGGGAGGCAAGAGGGTGTCTTGTGCTGAGGGGACATCTCACTTGTCTCTGCTCCAGAGTGCGGGGGCAGGCTGAAGGCTGAAGTGCAGACCAAAGAGCTCTATTCCCATGCCCAGTTTGGGGACAACAACTACCCGAGCCAGGCCCACTGCGACTGGGTGATCGTGGCAGAGGACGGCTACGGCGTGGAGCTGACATTCCGGACCTTTGAGGTTGAGGAGGAGGCCGACTGTGGCTACGACTACATGGAAGCCTATGACGGCTACGACAGCTCAGCGCCCAGGCTCGGCCGCTTCTGTGGCTCTGGGGTAAGTCCCGGAGACGCTGGGGCCGGGGCAGAGTGTGATGAATCACAGCATGAGTTGTGGAGTGAGACACACCCGGGTTTCAGTCCTGGCCACCTCCTCCACTTAGGAGCAACAGCGAGGAGGCACGTTTTGCTGAGGCGGAGTGGGAAGCGGGAGAAATGTCAGGAGGCTGGGAGGCAGCCAAGGGACCAGTCCTTGAAGGCCCCTTACTGAGGCAGCCGTGGAAGAGCACTTTTCCTTTTGGGACTTTCCCCCTATTTTTGCAAAGTCTTTCCCTCTCCCCCCACTTTTTTTTTTCCCCCGAGACAGAGTCTTGCTCTGTTGCCCAGGCTGGATTTCGGCTCACTGCAACCTCTGCCTCTTGAGTTCATGCAATTCTTCTGCCTCAGCCTCCCAAGCGGCTGGGATTACAGGCATGTGCCACCACGCCCACCTAATTTTTGTATTTTCAGTAGAGACAGGGTTTCACCATGTTGGTCAGGCTGGTCTTGCACTCCTGACCTCAAGTGATCCACCTGCCTTGGCCTCCCAAAGTGCTGGGACGACAGGCGTGAGCCACCACGCGCGGCTGCTCTCCTCCATTTTTATTTGGCCCCCAGGCTTTAAAAATATTTAATTATGCTTTTATATATTTCTTATATTCACATTTCTCTCCTCAAGCAAAACCAAATGCCAATGAAAATTACAAGTCACTTACTATACACAACAATAGTTGTACTCAAGGTCATCATCAGTGTTCTCATTGTTCACTTTTTCAGTGGGCCTGTTGTGTTTGCTATTTCTCCAGCACCCGACATAGGGCTTGGCATATAGTTGGTGCTTGGTGGGAGTTTGTGCACTGGCCAGTACAGTGTACCGGTCACTCCCCTGGCTGCACCACACTGGACACTGCCCATACTGGGCACCAGCCCCCTCCTTTCTGTTGCCTCCAGGCCTGGTCGCTCAAGCTTCTTTGCTATTGGCTGGACTTAAATCACATCATTTTGGAGTCACCAGTGCTCCTGTGCTAAACAGAAATTCAAATTGTCATTTATATTTTTTGAATAATTCCCCATCTTCTTTCACCCTCTAGAAAAGGAAGAATGACAAAGTGGCACTTAGCCAATGCACTGCCTTTGATAAAGTCTTTCCAACTGTGGGGTCTGTGGAAAGGAACCTCTTGGAGGGTCCTGAGCGGTTAACCGTGGGGGAAGCTCACTTTGGCTCCACTAGAACCTCGCAGGCAACAGCCTTGGAATGTGGCTCCCATTCACAGACCACCTGGCAAAACCTTTCTGACAAACGTGGTGGCTCGATCCCAGTTTTTGTCCTTGGAAGGGACAGAGGCCTGAACAATGGTCTTTGTTTCAGGTCTCCTGGGAGACACATCATAATGATGACCCTGGAGTTCGGTGATGCATGGTGCATCCTTTACAATCAGAAGGGCCGGAGCTTGGGTCCTGCCTACCTGGGAGAACTTGAGTCTCAGTTTCTTGAAGTGAAAAATGGAGATAGTACCTGCCTTATAAGGTTGCTGTAAAGTTTACATAAGATCTGGAAGTGCCTAGCACAGCACCTGACCCACCTGCGTACTTAATAAGTAATAGATTCTATATGAGCTATGCACCTAGGATCATCTTTGGAAGAGCAGGGCCTGCAAAGCTCTCTGGAGGAGAATTTACAATGTTTTCTTTTGGAAAGGAGCTTGTTTGGATGCTCTTCAGAGTCTCTGGTACCAGGGACACATCCTGTGTCCTTGCATAAGATCCTGTCTCGTCCTCCTAATTTTCAACTCCAATCACAGCTAAAGTCCTTCTTGTTTCCCTTTCTCCTTTCCTCAGCCATTAGAAGAAATCTACTCCGCGGGAGATTCCCTGATGATTCGATTCCACACAGATGACACCATCAGCAAGAAAGGCTTTCATGCCCGATACACCAGCACCAAGTTCCAGGATGCCCTGCACATGAAGAAATAGTGCTGATGTTCTTGAAAGACAGAAACTGAGAATGTTTTGTTTTTGTTTTTACAACAATAGCACCTTGAAAAATCTGCCCTAAAACAGTGTACAGTATTTTTCTCAAACAAAAACTCAGAATCCAGTCTTGGAGGTATATATTTGAATGAAAGTCATGTAAGCTTGGCCAACAAGGTGGAGAGAAAATGTTCTTTTGATTCTGTCTGCAATGTTATCACTCATGAACTGTTAAAGATTAGGACTGAAGTCACTGACCATTCAAGCTATGTTTGTTCATACCCATTCTCCTTGTCCCTTGCTCCTATGTGGCAAAAGGCCAGCCTTGGGGTTGGCCGTTCCTCTAATCTGGACTTGCTTGCAAAGGTGCCGGGCTGTCTTCTGTCTATGTTGGGCATAAGGGATGAAAGCTTGGCTGTGACTAACATATGGCTCACAGCTTTGGCTGGAATCATTTTCTTTCTCTCTGCCAGGGACACGTCAACCAAGAAACCTGAAAATATGGATGGATGTCAGGACTAAAAAAGGCATCACAGTAAGCAGTGTGCACAGAGAAAGTTTCGAGTATGAAAATCATTGTCATGAAGTTAGGAGACCACGAAGCCATTTCTCAGTCATTCACACTCCTTGTCCCTTTGGTTTCCCGCACTCCCTAATTGCATTGGGGGCTAAGGCATCCATTATGAATACAGCAGAACATTTGCTGGCAAGAGTCCCGTCTGCTGAGAAGACAATATTGTGACTCGTCCTGAAATTTTTTTATTCATTGACTTTGAGAAGACTCCACCTGTGCTTGGAATTCCACGGGCTTCGAAGAACATTTCTTCTTTTAGCTTTGGAGGCACTTGCCGTGGCACACCTGGACTCCTTGACATCCAATTCAAACTGCATTTGCAAAATGTGCAAAGACATCTTATGAGGGACCAATTCAGGTTCCTTATGGGGTGAACACTGTTGAGGACTGGTTAATTATAAGTTATGTAAGAATCATCACCTTGTGGAACAAGTCAATCAGCGACTACCTTCCTGTAGCCAATCAGGTTAAAAAGTGCATTGGTAACTTTGCTCTGATTAACTAATATTGAATCACCAACTTGCAATCAGAATTCACAACACTTGGCACTTGTTCTAGAGAAGTGTAGAGGATGATGTTTACATAATTTTAGCACCTCAAGGTATAATTTAAACAGTGAGGTAGTTTTGAATGGCATTTCATTAAGGCATCTATGGGCATTATGAGCTAAAAGCTGTGGTATGTTAGCTTTAAAAGAGTATTTATGTTGGAATAATTTTTAAATAATGTTTACATAACTGTAAGTCCTGTTTGGTTGGTGTTGAACGCAGGGCGGCACACGAGTGTTTTTGGTTAGAGCCAAGAGAGCTCCCATGCGCCAGAATTCCTTTGGGATGAATCAGCATCATTTTAGACAAAGTATTTGTAAAAAGGTGAAAGGTTATATTTTTTACAGATCAGAATATGGCACCAGAGGACTGTGTCTCATTAAAGTGATTGCTGGGAGCAAAAACTAGAATGATACAAGGAAAGGTCAGAGAAATGCATGGGAATATTTTTTCCTTAAAACAAAAAAATTAAAGTATTCTTATTAATAATATATGTCTGTATATATGTATGTATGTAAAAGATCAGCTGTCAAAGCCTTAATCAATGCAGTGTGGAAAATGCCAATCCCTGGTCCTCGCTTTACTGTGGGCCCTGCAGGATTGGCTCTCCGTTTCCTGCCTCTCCTTTCACCAAACTCTGTTTTCGCCTTTCTCGGCACTGGACTGAGGCTCAGCCTGCACGCTCATATTGTGCATATGGCAGACCTTGCCCCACGTGCGCTTCGATAGGGCAAATGGAGCAGCTGACCTCGTGGCTCCAATCCCACCTGCCTGTTAGGGTAGATTCCATTTCTCTGATTTTTGTATTTTCTGAAGTTTTATGTGGTCTCATCTTGTCTATGAGAGTTGAAACTGGAACTGGGATACCTAAGATGGCTGTTAAGGTTCTTTCTCCAAGAAAATAAAAGTTCTGCAGTTTTAACCTTTAGAAGTCTAAGCAAGATTAACAAATTTCATAGAAAAGTGGGAGGGAGTCAGAAACAGAGTTGGTGCTGCTCAGCAGGACAGTGAAACAATGATACTTCTTTTCATCTCCTTAGCATGAACATTTTCAAAAACACACAGCTTCAACCATTGTCACCATATGGCCAATTTGCAACAATGGGACTCTTATGAAAAACCTTTATTTAGGCCTTCTGTGTGACGTATCCGCAGAAAAGACAAGCTCTGATTCAGCTGGGGCTAGCTGGGCCGCTCCTCTGGAAGCCCACACTTGTGGGGGCTTGGGCATGACACGGGTTCTTGCAAAGAAACTCGAGCTGGCTTCACCAGAGAGAGTCCATTCAGCAGAAAGACCCAGGCCTCTGCCTTGGTGCTTCCAATTGCTCAGTGACCTGCCTGCAAGCATCCCCAGAAGCAAACAGCAGAGGTAGAAGATACCGCTGCAGCCTGCTTTGTGCTTTAATTGGGTACCAAGCTTTGGGGATGACACTGAGTTGCAAAAATAGTTTCAGTTCAGAGAATTGTCTTAGGACAACAGGCTAATGAAGGATTTGGGGTCTAGGTTTTTAGCCTGGCTCAGTTCTGGTGTAACCTGGTCTAGCAAAAGCTAAGCCTGGATTGCAGGGCAGGAAAAAATCTGGAATTAACTTTAGCCAGTAGAATTTCTTCAAACAGAGAAAGAGAGGCTGTTCATTGATCCACTATTCCCTCTATTTTCCTCTAAGGTAAATATTTAGAGGTATTTACTGGTAAGGTGAAGTTTCCCCTCTATTTCTATTTTACAATTTCTCTCTAAAGCAAGCTTGTCCAACACATGGCCCAGGACAGCTTTGAATGTGGTCCAACACAAATTTGTAAACTTTTTAAAGAAACATTGTGAGATTCTTTCTGTGACTTTTTTTCTCATCAGCTATCGTTAGTGTTAGTGTATTTTATGCATGGCCCAAGATAATTCTTCTTCCAGTGTGGCCCAGGGAAGCCAAAAGATTGGACACCCCTGCTGTAAAGTTTCATATCACTCACGAATTGCTCAGCTGATTGAAATAATTTGTAAAATCCTGCTAACTAGCAAATTCACAGTGAGTTTTCCTGTTGATTGGGTCCCTTTGATAACTTCCAGATTGATATTGTTAGCGTTCCATTTGTGAATGAATGTTCCTTGGGCTTTAGCAGATGTTTTTAAAGTTTCTTTTGTAGACTGAACTTCTGAACATCAATCCCAAATGCCTAAAAGTTTTCTTTTTAAAAAGGAAAACTGTTTAAAGTATTATATGTAAACATATGGGTATTTTTTATTTTGTGTAATTTTACATTTCATGAAATGATGTCAGTTTCAAAGAGAAAGTGGAGAGGACCTAACATATGTCTCTACCTAGAAAGGATGGTTTCATTAAAGAATGTGGATTTATTGATGTGTCTTGGGTTTGTATTGCTAATTCAGACCAGATGGGTCCTTTTAGTGATAATTTTCTCCCATATCACAAGAGCTTGGGAGAGAGTACTAAAAGGGGGCCCTTCTCTACAGCCTTCCACTCTCTGGTGAGTACCCAAGTGCCTAGCTCCAGAACAGAGTTCACTAATGGACCCAGAAAGTCACGAGCAAAGCTAAAGATGGTTTTCAAATTTATTCCCTTTCTTACACCAAAACAAGCTGAAAATCTGACAACCTGATTGTGAAGATGTCTGCTGCCAAAACCATCCAGATGTGGTAGACATATTCCATTTGCCCCTCAGCTCCCCTTGCCACCCTCCTCTATCTGGACATGCGTCTGAGGACTATATCTGACACCCGAGACTGAAGGTTATGACTCCCAGTAGGTGAGCCCCCACTCCCCGTTGGGGGCCCTGGAAGTCCCTCCTTCCACTTGCCACTTGAGGCTTAGGGGTGGTAATGACACCCTGCTTGTCTAACCTTGGGGTACTGCACTTCCCCCAAGGGGAATGTTTATAGGTAGTCATTTTAATAAACCCTTTTCAAATGTAGTAATGAGTGTATATTACTTGTCTCCTGCAGGGAACCTGACTGATACAGGGTCATTTCTAACACAAAGACAGGGACTCCATCTGATAAAGGACACCCTCTTCAGGTTGATTAGATGAAGAGGCTTTGGGGTATGTTTGGAGTTTTGTGGGTTATATTACAGAAGGGTAATTATACAACTGTGTTTTTAGAAGCACTCAGATTGCTCTCAATGCAAAATCCTTTAACACAGGCAGTTGTTTTGTGCTATACATAGTCTCAAGATTTTATGACTTTTCTGCCCATTTGCAGTCACCAATTACATAGAGATGATAGATAGGTGATTGATAGATAGATGATAAATAGATGATATAGGTAGATAGGTGGATAGATAGATGATAGAAAGAAAAAGAAAATGAAAGAAAAAAAGAAAATGAAAGAACAAAAGAAGAAAGAGAAAGAAGAAAGATGAAAGAAAGAAGAAAGAAAGAGAAAGAAAGAAAGGAAAGAAAGAAAGAAAGAAAGAGAAAGAAAAGGAAAGGAAGAAAGGAAAGAAAGGTGATATATAGCTATAGATCTTCAGCAAGGTTTATCTTCTAGACCTAACAATGAGTCCCATTGGTGCAAGCGTATGAATGCTGGTGTATCAGTCAGCATAGGCTAGCTTATGCTGCAACAACTATCCCCCAAATCTCAGGGGCTTTACATAAGATTTATTTCTTGTTCACACTACACGTTCATTTCTGGTCATCTGGAAACTCTTCCATATCATCCTCAGTCAGGACCAGGCTGATGGAGCAGCAGCATCAGAACATCGCTGGGTTTTATAATACAGGGAAAGAAAGGGTGACACATGACACACTGGCTTTTAAAACTGCCTGGAAATGATATATTACTTCTACTCATTTCATTGATCACAGCAAGTCACGTGAATGTCCTTAACTTCATGACAAGAACAAGGCAAACTAGCAACATTGGTGGGCAGCAGTAATGACTCTCACGTGTGGCATTTGTAGATACAAAAATGACTATAATTCTTCTTTTTGTTCTAAAATTTCACTTTATGCTACCTTATTCTTAATATTTTAGATAAAGATTTCTAAAAATTAGAAAAAGTCCACTGCAACAATGTTTGTATACCCACAAAATTCATATACTAAAACCCCAGCCCCCCACGTAAAAGTATTGAGCGGTTGGGTCTTTGGGACATGATTAGGTTATGAGGCTCCAGAGAGATCCCTCAGCCTCCATGTGAGGACACAAAGAGAGGACAGCTGCCTAGGAACCAGAAAGCAGGCCGTCACCAGACACTGAATCTCCTGGCACCTTGATCTTGGACTTCCCAGCCCCCAGAACTGTGAGAAATAACTTTCTGTTGTTTATAAGCCACTCAGTCGGTGGTGCTCTGTTTTAGCATCCCAAACGGACTAAGACAGCCACCTGTCATTTAGAATGGTTCAGCTTTTTAAGCTGACCAGTTGTTGCAGGGAAGACCATCCATGTGATTGGGCTTGTACAAATTTAAATGGTGACAAAATATAAATGATCCGAGATTCTCAGAGTTGGTGGCCCCAACCTTTCTCCCACTAAGGGCATTCCATCAGTGGTTTCTAAGGAGATGATTTCCAGGCCTAACTTCCAAAGAAGGAGAGCTTACTCACTTCATCCATTCCTTCTCCTTTAGGTAACAATGACAAATTCATTTTGCAGAACCACCTCTTCTTCCATTGGAGGGACCCTCATTGGGGGGACTGTTAGCCAGGTGGTGCCTCATCCTTGGCCATATGAACCAAGCCAGACCAACCAAGTCCTCTTCATGGGACTGGAGTCCTGATCAGAGAGGCAAAAGGGCTGAGATATTTTGGAGCTCACTTTCTCTGGAAGGACACCTCCAAAAGACTGGTAGTTGCTGATCCTGAAGGCTTGGGAGCAATCTCACTCTGTCTTTCCAGAGCCTGGTTCTCTAGCCCTCTTTTCTTTCTGAGAGCTCCACTATACCCAGTCAATAAATTCTCCTTTTTAGTATTGTGTTGTATTGTATTGTGGTATTGTGTTGTATTGTATTGTATTGTATTTATTGTATTGTATTGTATTGTATTGTATTGTATTGTATTGTATTTTGAGATGGAGCCTTACTCTCTTGCCCAGGCTGGAGTACAATGGCACAATCTTGGCTCACTGCAACCTCCACCTCCTGGGTTCAAGCAATTCTCCTGCCTCAGTCTCCTGAGTAGCTGGGATTACAGGCATGCGCCACCATGCCCGGTTAAGTTTTGTATTTTTAGTAGAGATGGGGTTTCGCCATGTTGGCCAGGCTGGTCTCAAACTCCTGACCTCCGGTGATCCACCCACCTAGGCCTCTCAAAGTGTTGAGATTACAGGCGTGAGCCACTGCGCCCGGCCAAATTCTTCTTTTTAAAAAATTAAGCAGAGTCTGGTTTTGTTGCTTGTGACCAGGCAATCATGACTGATGGACACTTAGGCAGGGGCACCACTTGCCTGAAGATGTCAATGATTCCTCTAAAGAGATAATGTGTCAGAAGGGAGAGTTATGGATCAGTGGATGCACAGCAAACAAAAGTGCCAAAAAGGACCTCACTGGCCCTCCCCATCCACAAACAGCCTTGCCAGAGAGTGCTGGGGCCATGAACTGGAGTTCTGTGGTCCAGGATGATTCTATGCCAGTCAAGGAAAATTAAAAGCATCATTTGTACAAGCTGTGCTGATTTAAGTAGTCTAATTGCTGTAAATTGTATCATCCCTGCTTTGCAGATTAAAAGACTCAGACTGGAAGAAGTTATTTCACTTGCCTAAGACCATGCAGCTTCCAGTAGGGCAGCTGTGGCTCCAAACATAGATCTCTCCAGACCATGTTGTCACCAGTAGGTTCAGTTTAGGCTGTCACTGTGGAGTCTTGGAAACTGGAAGCCCACGAGGCAGAGGCGGCACTGGTCTTGTTGAGGATAGCGTCAGTGTCGGCCATGTTGCAGGTGGCTGATTACCACAGTCTAAGAACTGATTAGAACAGCAGCTGTCACCCCTGACTGCTCATTAGCGTCCCCTGGGGATGCCCCTGCCTCACTCTGATCAATTAAGTCAGAGTCTCTGAGGGCGGGTACTAGGCATCAAGAGTTTTTATAACCAGCCCCCCTACTGCCTCCTAGGTGATTCAGGTATGCAACCAGGATGGAAAAACCACCTGATTAAAGGCAATCTGGTCTCCACTGTGCCACTAAACTGCTCTTGTCAAGGCCACCAGCAACCCTCATACTGGGAATCAGAAGGCTCTTCTGGCCTCTTCGGAGGCTACCTCTCAGCAGCAGTTGATACAATTAACCAACATCCATTCCCCTTCTTGAATCAAATTTCTTTCCTGTGACCCCCAAACTTCTCTGAATTTCCTGCCTCACTCAACTCTCCTTGCTAGCGACGCCCCCTCTTCCAGGCTGCTAAATATCTGTGAACCTCTGGCAGGTATCCTGGTCCTCTGCCCTGTCTACCTGCTCATGCACACCTGTGGCTTTAAAACCATCCACAGACCGGCCACTTCCAAATGGATGCCTTCAGCCCCAGACCCCCTTTATCCAATTGCCTGCTTGACACCTCCACTTGGACAGCCCCTAGGCTACTCAGGTGTAAGGGTAATCTGTTTCTCCAGTATTACCTGCCTAAGCCAATAGTGTCTCCATTTTTGTTAGTCAAGCCCCAAACCCAGGAATTGGCTTTATTCTTCTCTTTCCCTCACCTCTCCCTTCCCCTGCCCCATAGTTTTTTCATCATCAAATGCCAGTGGCTCCACCTCCGCAGTAAGTCACACACTCATTCACTGCTCTCTTCCTATAGCAGCCACCTTCATCACTCACCTGAACTCCACTAGCCAGCCACCTGCTTCCACTCTCTTCCCCTGTAATCTTTGCTCCACAGAGAAGCCCAGCAATCTCGGTCACCAGCAATTACATCATGCATCTCTCCCACTGAAAAACCCTTGGGAAAGGCCCTAAGGGTGAAAATCTTGCCATGCCCTCCCATGCTGCATCAAAAGGGCTAAAACTCACTCCTTCAGGTTCTGCGAGTGCACCGAGCTTGCAGGGCTTAGCATTTGCTGTGGTTTCTGCCTGGGACTCTCCTCCCTCAACCCTTCACATGTCTGCCCTCTTCTCACCTTTCATGCACAGCTTCAGTGTCATCTCCCAGAGTCATCTAAAGCAATGGCCTCCTCACTCACTTGAGTCGTTCTCTCCTTACATTCCTGTCTGCTCCTTTCACAGTGGTTTTCATTTCAATGGCCAAATCATTGGTTTAATTCTGTGGTTTTATTGGCAACTCATTCACCATTTTAAAGAGGCAAATCCCTAACAGGGAAATTGTAAGTTACAAAGCAGCCCAAGTCCATGGCTTCCTCCAGGTCTAGAGAGCTTCCCACCCAAAATGCAAACACAGAGAGGGGGTGAGGCCAAACTCACACCAGGCAGCTCATTGTCCAGTGAGTGCAGCACCTTGAGGCGGCTGGAGCCCCCAGCAGTGCTACTCCTGAAACAGAATGGGCCCCACCCCTTCTCCAGACATCCTGAACGTCCATGCTTTGTCCATGTAACACATTGACTCCATCATGAGCAGTAACATGGTTAATGTGGGTTTCTGTTAGCTGGGGATGGAGTGGCCAGCCTCAGCCTTGTGTAACCCATTGTTTCCAAAGAGCTGCAGGCTGCAGAAGGCCCCAAGCTCTCAGGCCAGCTGTGGCTTCTTTGCTGAGATGGAGGTATAGCCAAGAAAGCAGCCTGAAAAGTAAGAAGGACAAAAAGTCAAGGCAAAGAGGGTGGGTGAACCAGGCCATACACGGTGGCCATGGAGCAGCAGCCCATCTTTCCCGAGGGATGGACTGAGGGCTTGGCTACTCCCCTGACCATAAATGGCTTGACTAGGGTTCTCTTGGAGCCACCTCTCAGCCTGCCTCTGCAGCTTTGTCAGCTAACTGTTCCTACAAATGAAAGACACAAGCCAATAACGCCAGCGAGAAAGGAGTTTGCCAAAGGCAGTGTACGAAGAAGGTTCTTGGGAGACTATCAGAAATGGTGAGTGAGAACTGGCATCTCTTCTCAATCAAACCTTCATTGCTTACTATAAAGAACAATTCCCAGGCTTCTAAAGCTCACATCTCCTAATTCAATTAAATGTACAATGAAGCAAACGGACTTGATTTTAAATTATTTTCGCATATGCAAAATACTAATACTTTTTTAAACTTCTCACTGAATATTTGCTGATCTTGTCTGTCTTTTATTTTGATATTAAGGTTTGTTTTTAAACCCCCATCCCCACATAAAAGAGTGCAGAGTAGATGTTTCATTTATGTTCACTTTCTAGTTGAAGCAATGGATCTGATCAGCGATTTTACCTGTCTTACTTGTTTAATCTGGCTTTTTGTTCCATTATCAGCAACATGGATGGTCATCATTGATCAGAAATTTTCCATCTTTCTTGTTTACCTGTGATACATGTTTGGTTGTGACTCAATCAAATGAAGTTTGCTAAGTTAGAAGAGAAAACAGAAGAGGGTTCTGTGATTTACTAAAGAATTATGGAAACAACCTAGGTGTCTATCAGTAGATGAATGGATAAAGGGACTCTGGTTTATATGTATATATACAATTGAATATTAGCTTTAGAATAGGAGGAGCCCCTGCCATTTGCCATGTTTGTCCTGTTTGGACCTGGAGGACATTATGCTAAGTGAAATAAGCCAGACATAAAAAGAAAAATATTGCATAATCTCACTTTCTTGTGGAATCTTTTTTTTTTTTCCTCACAAAAAGGATTATTAAAAGGAGAAGAACTCAGTCTTTGGAGTTAGGAAGATCTGTGATTTAACTTGATCTCTACCACTTATAAGCTGGTGAGCAAAAACCTATCTTGGTCTCAGTTGCCACAGGTATAATATAGGAATAACAGTGCTCCCTTCATGGGGAGGTTGTGAGTACGGGGTCTTATACCCAGCATACCTTCAATAGCAGTAAGTTTTTATCCTGTCTTTCCTCCTTTCTCTCATAAACTGCAAACTTATAATGAAGGACGTTCAGTCACTGAAATCCCAAAATGCCTTCAGAATCATTGTGTAGATATTGCGTAGTGCTCAGACTAGCAGTAAGCAATAATTGCATTGTATCAGATTTTAGTACTTTGATTATTGCTAACTCATGCTTGCAATTCCATTCCACAAGAACTTTCCTATCCTTAGCTCTGTGCTGGCCAGGCCATAAAGAATATGCTACCACGTGATCCCTAAAACACAGAGGGCGTTTTACAGTTTGGGAGAAAGGAGCTGCCACAGACAATGTTACGGTATTCCCTTGGGTCTTATCTTGTGAAGTGGGCAAGGCAAGTTAATAGCATCCCATTTTGAGAATGGGAAAACTGAGCCTTGGAGAATAGATTTGTTGTGAGAAAATGGAGACCAGAGAGTTTGAGTGACTTATCCAAGACTACACAGCTCCTAAGTGGCTAAGTCTGGACTCGAATCTAGATCAGGTGGCTCCAAGCCCAGGGTTGCATCACCCTACTCAGCTGTGCCTCTGAAGGGCACTGCATCAGATTCTTCTCCACCCCAATTTGTGCGATGTTTTTCTCTCCATGACAGCACTGTACTGTGTTTCTACAAAATATGAGTGTCTTTCTAAAATTGGCCAAAATCTCCGTCATCCAAGTGTTGATAAACAACGCATGCATGGCCCACTTGTTGCTGCACGCCCTCTTCTGCTGTCCTCCCAAAGGAAGCTTTGTCTTAGGGCTGCTGACATCAGTCCTCGGTGCCCACTGATGAGATAAGGCTCTGGGCAGCTGCATTCAGTGCAGCGACCATCCAGTGTCCTTGCAGCACCTGTTGGTTTGGTGCTAGTGTGAAGAGAGGTGGTTAGGTCCCTCGAGCAAGAGGCCCCTGACCTTAGAGGCCCAGACATCCCTGTGCTCCAACATCATCCCAGAAGCAGAGGTGCACAGTGCTGTTGGCCTGGATGCTCTGATTCATCCACAGAGACTTTTGGAGTTGCTTGGAAGCCCTGCAGAATGGTGGAAAGAGGTTGTCACCAGGACACTCAGGTTCTGGTGATGGCTAAGTAGTTGTTTGGACTTGGGAAACCTGTTCAAATTCTTGAGGCTTGGTTTATTTTCTATAAAATGTGGGTGTCCTATTGCCAAGAGGCAGAGAAGTGAGCAGAGTCACCACTGAGGCGTGCTAGCTGAGCAGGGCCACCTTGATTGAAGGACATAATATTTGGGGCAAAAGCCAAGGGGACTTACACATTCTACGTGCTTAAAACACTGCTGGTTCACAAAAGATTTTCTTGTTCATTAACCCATCTGAATTCCAACCCATCAGTAAGTCAGCTGAAATAGGTGTTTTGTCAGTTTGCCTGTGTTGGGGTGAGCTCCTCTGTTACTGTCTTTCGGGTTGGGGTTGAGTCACACAGACTGGAGCCCATTGACTGGTTTTGAGACATAGGCTTTAACTATTCTCATTTGTCCATGAAGTGATTTTTGATGAGTCCCTGGGTTTCAGTTTCCTCTGCTGGAAAATGAGGATTTTGAGAGAGATGATCTTTCAGGTAATTCAGGTGTGAAACATGATTCTTTTGGATTCTTTAATGTTTCACAACATTCCTCTTGTTGGATAACATTTAATTTTAAAACTTAGTAAATGCATTGTTTTCTAGAATGACAGAATCTGGTCTTGGGATGCTGGGAAGATGGGGAGCTGTGGTATAGGCCAAGCCCAGGGAAATCTCTGGGGGTCAGGGAGGCCAAGGCTGAAGGAGGGCCCAGCCAGGAGGCATTAATCCAGGGTGGCTGGACCCAAAGGGCTGAGAGTCCAGAAAGTGGGAACAAGACCACTTCCACCCAGGGAAAGAGGGGAAAATAGTTTCACCGGCTGAGTCAGAACAGATCTACCCATCATTCCAATCTAGGTAGGGAAAGGACTTGGTAAGGAGCAGCCTGGAAAAGCTGGAGTAACAGGGACTGGGGACAGGGAGAAGAAAGGAGCCACCTGAGGCCCTGGGCAGGCTATTTGGTGCTCCATTGAGCCCACGATCTTTAAATTTAGACTCCATATTTGTTGGAGAGATGAGACCAGCTACTAAGTGAGGGGAGGAAAGAGAAGGGTTTGCTGCTCGCCTGTCCTCCTGACCACTTCAGCTCCAGCAGCCTAGAACCTCTGCCTCAGATGCAGCAAAAACAGAAGCCTTGCCTTGCCCAGGTAAGGATCAGGTGTTCTTGTCAGACCGTGCCCTTTGGGGGTCTTACCTTCTACTCCAAGGAGAAAACACAAAGTACTTCTAAATTCACCAGTTTTCTCTCTCAAAGGAGTTCTAGGGGAATAAACATAATTTTAGCATTTTGCTGAATTTCTAGTAAGTGTTTGGGGCCCTTATGAATGGGACCCCCTCAGGCAATAGCCTTGCAGGCTGCCTCTTCATCTGATCCTGGTTCAGGACCTGGTCGGGGGCGGTGGCAAGACTGACTTGATGCTGAGGGAGGAATTCATGACAGGCTTCTTTCCTCCCCTTCCTTCTTTTGGGGCCCAGATTGGGCATGATGATGGGGGCTGGCTGAGTCTATAGAATCAATGACCTCTCGGAATCCACCAGGGTCAGTGAGTTTGAGGAAGTCAGGAGCTTGCTGACCATCCCTGGGAGCTTTAATATTTACTTCTATCTTGCAGAGTTTTTCACTGAACTTCACCCTGCCGGCGAACACAGTAAGTACAGCAGCCCCCATTCACCAGGCAACGCAGAGAAGACCAGTGCAGAATTTACAGTAGATCTCCAGAGCTCACATAAACCTCACACATAGTGATAAGTTACACAGACTTTCTTTTCTTTCTTTCTTTCTTTTTCTTTCTTTCTTTCTTTTTTTTTTTTTTTTGGAGACAAGGTCTTGCTCTGTCACCCTGGCTGGAGTGCAGTGGCATGATCTTGACTCACTGCAACTTCCACCTTTTGGGTTCAAGCGATTCTCTTGCCTCAACCTCCAGAGTAGCTGGGATTATGGGCGCGCACCACCATGCCTGGCTAATTTTTGCACTTTTTTAGTAGAGACGGGGTTTTGCCATGTTGGCCAGGCTGGTCTCGAACTCCTGACCTCAGGTGATCTGCCCACCTCAGCCTCCCAAAGTCCTGGGATGATAGGTGTGAGCCACTGTGCCCAGCCATTTACATAGACTTTCAAAACGCACTCAGGAATAGTTGAGAGGTGCTGAGATAATTTATTTCCATTATAAAATTTATAAATACACATTTTGAAAATGAAAATAGGAAAACAACAACAACAATAAAACATCTAAACTCTCATCAGCAGAAAACTGGTATAACCCCTTCCTGTCCTGTTTGGCGTTACATAAATTTTGACTTTTGTTGCTTTGTACTATTGTTTCCTTACTCTCTATATAATTTTATATCTAAATGTCCTCCACTAGTCATTATAACCATAACTGTTATATGGTTGATCACATAATCATGTGATCATATTATGATCGCATAATATTTTTTCAAGTTAATTTTTTTTAGTTGATTAACTATCATTAGGAATAACTTTGTGATACATGGCATTATAGAGAATCCTCATCTGCATTTAAGATAATTTCCTTATATGTATTCTAAAACGGGAATGATTGGGTCAACAAGAATGAACATTTTATGGCTCTTGATTATGGCATTTAGTTGCAAGTCAAAATTGAGGTTTTCAACTGCCAATGGTAGAGTTTCGGTCCACAGCTGATCCCCCATCTTCTGTTTGCACATTGCATGTAGATAACACTAACAGCCAAGGTTGTTATCTGATCAGCAGTGCTGCTATGGTTGAGCAAGGCATTTTTCTGGCCCAGTTTTTTAGTGGGCTTGGCTGTGCCACATTTTTCTGATAAGCTGTATGATTATTCAAAGAGAATAAACTGATTCTTACTCGTAAGAGGGCTCCTAAGCCAGTGCTCATTTTACTGAAACATGGGGGCATAGTTCTAGAGAGTAGCATCAAGTTAGAACCTGGTGACTTATTGCTGGACCTGTGGTGCCCACTACTGTCTGCCCAGACCTCTGTGAACTGAATACACTGGCACCTGCTCCAGCCTTTGGTAGGGGGCACTTCTGAACCTCCCCAACTTGCTCTGCTTCCCTGCTTCAGCTTCTGCCTGTTGGCTTCAGGCTAATTCCCTAATTCTTCCTCCTTTTCCTGTTAAAACCTTTCCGTTCCATCACTGCTGGAACTTTCTCCTGGCTGTCGGAACCCAGCAGGTCCATAGACACTCCAGATTCTGTGTTATCTTGGCCCATCACATCAAGAGAATGCAGAGAAGCAAGAAGCCATTTTTTGGGGAGTGGGGGTGAGTAGGATGGAAGAGGGCCCTTATGTGGCCAGTCATCACCCTTTGGAGTACTTTCGTGGTTAACAGCTCATTTCTCTGAGAACTGTCTCTTCACCCCTTTGATCCCGTGCAGAGCAACCAACCATCTTGCTTTGCCTGGTGTTGTCTGTTTTTAGCACCAAAAGTCCTGGGCAGCTCTCCGGACAATGGGGATGGTAGGTCATCCTGCCTGGAAGTCACGTTTCTCCTGCATAACCCTTCCACTTCAGTGCAGCTGGGTAGCCTGGGAATGCCAGTGCCCTGGGAAGTGGGACAGAGGTGGACACCTGGATCTCTGTGGGGAGTTTGGAACAGGGCTCCCTGCTGGCCATTCCCTGCTGAGGACTGAAATGTCAAATTCAGTCAATTTGTCAGTTCAGTCTATACTGAACTGTCAAGTATGAAAAATGGGGCTCAGACACTGCATTCGGCCATGGAGGCCATGTAGCACAGTGGTTAAGAGCGTGGATCCCAGAGCCAGACTGCTTGTGGGGGGGGTGTCACCTAGGGCTGTGTGACCTTACACAAGTTGCTTCACTTCTCTGTGCCTCGCTCCTCTCATCTGTAAAATGAGATTATCATAGTCCCATTAGTGTTCACTGGCAGTTGTATAGAATAAATAAGTCAACATGGGAAAAATTCTTGAACAGCCTGGCACATCCTAAGTGCTCCATGGCATTAGCTGGTACAATTAGCAGAAGTTTATGAGGGCAGAAAAATCCATCCAAAGAGAAAGAGAGAAGCAAACAGCAGAGAACAGTAGAGGCAGGAGGCCATGCTGCTCCGGAGTGAAGGAGAAAGGAGGGTGCCTTCAGTTCACACAAGTTCCCTGTTCCGAGCTCCAGTCCCTGGAGAAAGCAGCTTCCCACCTGCCCTTGGGCTCCATGGAACACTACTATATTCTTAGAGTTAACACCTTCCTTTTTTTTTTTTTTTTTTTTTTTTTTTTTTTTGGTCAAAGCCACCCTAAATATATTTCTGTACTCTGAAGACAGGAAGCCTTACCTGAAACAATGGCTGATTCTTCCTACTGCCCTTAGAAACAGAACACCTTAGGGAAATGCAGGATTAAAGTAATGTGGGGGTGGGAGAGATTGTGATTAGGTCAAAGTACAACCATTTAAGTACCAAGTGTCAGTGCCTGGTCATCAAAACTTTCTTTTGATGGGAGCTCTCTGGGAAAGAGGTCTGGGCTTGGAAGTCAAACACCCAAGTTTAGTTTAGAGTTATGATTATCTGTGAAACCTTGGACAAGTCCCGTAACTTCTCTGAGATCTATTACATTTTATTTGTAAAATGGAGTTAATAATTGTCAAAAGTCCAAGCCCCAGGACTCCAATATACTCGATGAGATTGCTGAGAGTATTAAATAAATAACAGATCTGGACAGAGCTTTGCAAAGTATAAAGGGATAACAAGAGTTCATACTTCTGCTCCTCCTTCGATCCTCCTAATAACCCTAGAGGCAGCTACTACTATCCCTATAGATATTGTATAGATGGAAACAGGCAGCCCCTTATCTTGTGAATGGAGAATTGGCTGTTCTATGGCAGGCAGTGTGAGCCCAGGACCTGTGCTCTTAATCCTACAGCATACCACTTAGTGTGGTTTACACAGTTTCTCATGCAGAACTTTGTTCCTTTAGATTTCTTAATCAAGGTAAACTCTTGCCTGAAATATCTTCTAGATGAGTGAAATCCAATAACCTTGCTTAAGAGGTGAACCAGAAGCATGTAATGCATTCGTTTCATCTGGAATTATCCCCAGGAGCATGGATGTTTGACAACTTCTGCCATTTGCTTCGTCACATACTTACTTGAAAACAAGCAAGGCTTCCTTAAAGAGCCTTGCTTCCACCAGTATTTATATGTGTTTCCCTTCTAGCAATGGGGACAAGTAGGCCCAAAGTGTGCCAAGTGTGCTGACTGGGACACAAGGAAGCCCTTTTGAGTTGTAAAATGTGTCATGGCACATCCGCAGGGTGAATAATGAAGGCATTGCCTGAATTTCCTAATTCTTTTCTCCTGGTAGCCAAATTTTATTCCAGTTCTTACCTGGGAAGCAATCAAGTTAGGTTCTGTTTGGTAGTTGTTAACAGAAAGTTTAGCAAAGGGATAAACTTTAGGCTTTATGGACTAACCTTTGGCAGATTATCTTATATAATGTGTATTCTATAGACTTTTTGTTCTTTTACAATGTATGTTCTTTTTCCATACAGACATCCTCTCCTGTTACAAGTGGGAAAGAAACGGTAACTATAACACTTAAATTTACAAAATGGGGATAATAATAATGCTCCATCCGTCTTGTGCATTTGTTTTGAGCTTTAAAGTTTGATAGGTGAACTGTCACTAAGCACAGAATCTGGCTCAACAATTATTCTTGACCAGCTCAGCTCAAAAGTGAGGGAGAACATGCGAAATCACAGATGGATTTCACAAAGTGTTGAGCAAAAGAAGCCAGACACAAGGAGTGTATATCTTATATTTGCATCTATCGTATGCTGAAAAACAGACAAAACTACTCTATGACAATAGATTTCAGAGTAGTGGTCACGCACAAGGAGGCTGGAAGGGATTTGAGGGGGATCCTGAGATGCTGCTAATGTTCTGTTTCTTGATCTGGGTGTTGGTCTTATGGGTATATTCCTCATGTGAAAAGTCATCAACTTATATATTTATGATTCATATACTTTTATTATTCTTCAATAAAATCAATTCCCCCCAAAAGTGAAGGTGAATCCATTATTAAATGAGTTGCACTTTTATAGGGATTCTGCAGATGATCTTCAATATTTCCAGATAGTCTGCAAATCTGAAAACTTATGTGACTAAAAGCATGACTATTTCCACTCCAATCAAAGCAAAATAGGAATTTGAAAATTAATTGGTTAATGCATTTAGTGCAAATAAATTTTTTTTGAAAGGCTAAAGGTCACTTTTATTTATGTTTTTATTATACTTTAAGTTCTAGGGTAGATGTGGACAACGTGCAGGTTTGTTACATATGTATGCATGTGCCATGTCGGTGTGCCGCACCCATCAACTCGTCATTTACATTAAGTGCAAATAAATTTTTTAAAAATTCATATTAAAATAGTGTGGTATGGCTGGGCACGGTGGCTCACGCCTGTAATCCCAGCACTTTGGGAGGCCAAGGCGGGCAGATCACGAGGTCAGGAGTTAGAGACCAGTCTGGCCAATATAGTGAAACCTTGTCTCTACTAAAAATACAAAAATTAGTTGGGTGTGGTGGCACGTGCCTGTAGTCCCAGCTACTTGGGAGACTGAAGAAGTAGAATCATTTGAATCCAGGAGGCGGAGGTTGCAGTGAGCCGAGACTGTGCCATTGCACTCCAGCCTGGGTGACAGAGCGAGACTCAATCTCAAAAAAAAAAAAAAAAAGTGTGGTATATAATAAAAGATTTTATTTTTAGCCAAACAGGTGAAAATGGCATCTAATTGTTGCTCTGATTTGTATCTCAGCTTTTCCTATGTTGAGGAGACATTTGTATTTCTGTTCTAAAGAATACCTGTTCGTATCGTTTGCCCATTTTTCTATTTGATCATTACCCTTTCCAATAGATTTAAACTGTTTAAATTAAGTCCTATGAAAGTAAGTCATTTCTCATGTGTGTTACAAACATTTTTGCACATTATTTCATTACCCTTTTGATTTTGTAGATGATGTTTGTGATCCATGCAGATTTTTTGTTTTATTTTTATTCTATTGAATTTTTCCTTTATTCTTGAAGACTCTGGGCTTCCCCTGACCCTGTGCTTTTCATTCTGTGCCAGGACTGCGGGCCCTCTCTTGGATTAGCGGTGGCCATCCCCTCCCTGGTGGCCACAGCCCTGCTGGTGGCTTTACTATTTACTTTGATTCACCGAAGAAGAAGCAGCATTGAGGCCATGGAGGTGATTACCAGCTTCTTTGGGTCCAGATGTGTAGGCAGGCAGCATTTCAGTGAGCTGGCTTTTGGACTAAGGGTGTCAGAATTCAGGGCCCATGTCTATTTCCTGAGGACAGGATGCTGGAAGTTTCTGGGCCATAATTTCCACTGCAGACACAACATTAGGCACCAAACAGAGCTGATTTGTCATCAACTCTTCAGGTCAGTTGAGGAATTCCTGGCAAGGATAGTATTTGGGGTAACAAAAAGTAGCAGTGGAGAGGGATGTCTGTTGCCATGGCAAACACATGTCTGTACAGTGGGTGTGCTTTCTAAAGTTGAGAAACAAAAGCGCACAAGCTTCACAAAGAGAGGATGGAGATAATGTTAGGAAAGATAGAAGACGAAGAGGGGCTGAGGTGTCCATGGTAGGAATGTATCCAGAAGTACGTGGCTCTATCTATCTTTGCCTTTTTCACACATCTGAACATGTATAATTCACAAGGGAATCTATATCCTCCCCATCCAATCCATGCCCCCAATGCCAGACTGTTCTAGGGACTGTGTTTAGAATTCAAAGGCCACCTAGACCCATATCCAACAAGGTTCCATGGTTGTGACAGAACTGCGTCACGTGGACTCTGGGTTCTAACTCCATTCTCTATTCGCATTCACAGTTGTTATCATATGGGTAAGCATTAATTAAGAGATGGAAAATTGAGGTTCTAAACCAGACTCTGCCCCTTTATGATTTATATGATCCTGGACAACTTGGTTAGTTCAACTCCAAAACAGGAGTCATAGAAACTACCCTCCCTATTTTAAGAGGTAGGGAAAGTTCTAAGGATGAAATGAGATAATGGATGATGAACATCTTTACGTGTAAAGATGTGTTGACAAGCTGTAAATTTTAAACACATTAAGAAGTGTTGTGGTTGGTGGTGGTATTGTTTAAGTAATAGTTTCTCAACCTCTAGTGCACTTTAAAATTATTTAGGAAGCTCAAAATTTCCAATCACCAAAGCCAATTAAATCAGAATTTCTGGATGACAAAGCTGTGGCACTGATCTTGAAAAAACAAAAACAACTTTTTAATTATAATTTCAAACTTATACTAAAATAGAGAGGAGAGTATAATGAAAGCAATTATTAACTCATGGCCAATATTGTTTCATCTCTACTGTCACCCTGGATTATTTTTGGATAACTCACAATGATATTTCTTGGCTTGGGTATGGGTTTGGTTTGGTTTGAGGTGGGGATGTTATTAGATGCCTCTGTGTTTGTTTTGTTTGTTTTAATGCACACTCAGATTTAAAAACCACTGATTTTAATCATAGTTATGGTCAAATGCTATGCCCCTTCACTTCTTTTTCTTTCTTTCTTTTATTATTATTATTTTTTTCCAATTTAGGAAAGTGACAGACCATGTGAAATTTCAGAAATTGATGACAATCCCAAGATATCTGAGGTAAGAACTCTTGGATATACTCTCTATATACCATTTACACAGTAAACAAGCTAAGTGTTTTAAAGCTTTTCATGCACAAAAGCAAGCACAGTATGAGCACATGTGGAAAGGAGACGACCAAGAGGAAGTTCAAGCACAAAGGAGGTTCTCAGTGCATTTTTATCAGCTGAACAGAAATTCAAGCTTCCTTTAATATTAGAAAATCAATTTAATATAATTTATTTTACTGACAAACTAAAATAGAAAACTCACGTGACCATCTCAATAGGTGAAGAAAGTTCAAAAAAATGTAACAGTGATATGAACTCTCAGCAAACTAAAAATAGAATGGGAACTTCCTTGACTTGAAAGAAGATGTCTTTAAAAAAAAAAATACAGCTAACGTCATACCTAACAGTAAAATGTAGAAAGCATTCTCTTTAGATCAGAAATAAAACAAGGATGTTCACTAACACCACTTCTATTCAATATTATACTTTAGATCCTAGTCAATGAAGTAGGATTTTAAAAAATTAGACAGTATAAGCCTGGTGCAGTGGCTCATGCCTGTAATCCCAGCACTTTGGGAGACTGAAGCGGGTGGATCACCTGAGGTCAGGAGTTTGAGACCAGCCTGGCCAATATGGTGAAATCCCCGTGTCTACTAAAAATACAAAAAATTAGCTGGATGTGGTGGCGGGCGACTGTAATCCCAGCTACTCGGGAGGCTGAGGGAAGAGAATCGCTTGAATCCAGGAGGTGGAGGTTGCAGTGAGCTGAGATCGCACCATTGCACTCTAGCCTGGGTGAAAAGAGTGAGACTCCATCTCAAAAAAAAAAAAAAAAAAAAAAAAATTAGAAAATATAACACTGAAAAGGAAGAAACAAAATTGTGATTATTTGCAGATGATATGATTGTCGACATAGAAAAGCTAAATCTGGCTGCGTGCAGTGGCTCACGCCTGTAATCTCAGCACTTTGGGAGGCCAAGGTGGGTGGATCACCGAGGTCAGGAGTTCTAGACCAGCCTGGCTAACATGATGAAACCCCATCTCTACTAAAAATACAAAAATTAGCCAGGTGTGGTGGCAGGTGCCTATAATCCTAGCTACTCGGAGGGGCTGAGGCAGGAGAATCACTTGAACCTGGGAGGCGGAGGTTGCAGTGAGCCGAGATCGCGCCATTGCACTCCAGCCTGGGGGACAAGAGTGAGACTTCGTCTCGAAAAAAAAAAAAAAAAAGAAAGAAAAGAAAAGCTAAATCTACAGAAAAATTACTTGAATTAACAAGAAATTTTAACAAATTTACTGGATACAAAAATCAATATACAAAAGTAATTTACACTTTCAACATCAACAACAATTAGAAAAAGCGATTTTAAAAATTACCATTTTGTGATGGTAATTGGTAATAAAAATATGTAGAATGCTATGGAATAAATCTAACAAAAATATGTAATATCTTTATGGAAAATAATAAAACTTTGGTTAAAAAAACTATTAAATAATACCTAAATAATGGGGGTTATATACCATGCTCCTGGATAGAAAGTGTTAATAATATTACAATATCAAACAATGTTAATCTATATAATAAATGTAATTTCAATACAAATCCCAATCAATTTTTTTTCATGGAACTTAATGAGGTCCTTCTAAAATCTATATGAAATAAAGTAGAAAAAGAGTTAAAAAGACACAACAAACAGATAGGTGGAACAAACAGAAAATAAATAGCAAGATGGTAGATTTAAACCTAACCATATCAATGATCACATTAAATGTAAATAGTTTAGATACCCGAATTAACAGGAAGAGATATTCAGATTGGTTATAAAAACAAGGTCCAACCATATGATGCTTACAAAACTCACTTTAAATATAAATTCACAAATAGATTAAAAATTAAAAGACAAAAAATGAGATACTTTGTTAACAATAAACAAAAGATAGTTGAGTGGCCTGAAAGCTCCCCAAAGCAGTAAGATCAGGCAATTGTGGGTCTCTCCTCATTTGTTTTCTGTCTCTCAAGGACCATTGTCCTTCCTTGCCTGTTGTCTAGTGTCTTGAAAACTATTGCTTCAAATGTTGTGTCTGATTTTGGTTATTTCAGGTGGGAGGGTAAATGTGGTTGCTGTTAGTAAGAATTCTCTGCAGTCGTTTTTAAAAAAACCTATTTGTTTCCTTAAGAATCCTAGGAGATCACCCACACGTGAGAAGAATACGATGGGAGCACAAGAGGCCCACATATATGTGAAGACTGTAGCAGGAAGCGAGGAACCTGTGCATGACCCTTACCGTCCTACTATAGAAATGGAAAGAAGGAGGGGATTGTGGTGGCTTGTGCCGAGACTGAGCCTGGAATGATGCAGCTCAGTCAAGGAGCAGACCTGGCACTGGAACAGGGTTGAAAACCCAGGGTTTTTACTTGGAGAGGAGAGATGCCAAGCTGCTTCTTAATCAATCCAAATTTCATTTACAGATCTGGAACACTTTGGGGCTGATTTGTCTCTTTAGGGGACATCCCCAATATGGTTAATTCCAACTCTCAGACCTTGTGCTTTAGTTAGTACATGTGACTCACCAGATGGGGTCCTTAGATCCTGTTCCTGCTCCCAATGGGAATTTGCTTTTCTTTGTCATTTTGGGAAAGGGGCTTGGTTTCTGAGTGTCTTGTCTTCTCATTCTTTTTTTTTCATATCCTTTTTCTCAAAAAAGCCATCAGCTCTGACTTTCATGGAAGTGTTGCCAAGGTCAGCCTGGTGCAAGTTGGGATATAAATGAAACTTATGCAGGATGTATGAGAGGAAGCAGTTAATTGTTTCTGAATATCTCAGGGTAGAAATCACGTGGAACCACACATTCCCTGACCACAGGGAAGCACATGGCTCAGTCACGTCATACAGCAGTGGAAAGAATATGGATTCTTAAGTCACACCTACCACTGAGCAGCTGTATGACTTTGGAGAAGTTGTTTAACATTTCCAAGCCTCAGTTTTTGCTTTTTTAAAGGAGGGGAAATATTTGCCTCATGTCATAATTAAAAAGATTAAATAAGAAATAAAAGGAAGTGTCTGCTACTTAGTTGCCAGTCAAAATGTTAGTTCTCTCTCTCTGCCCCCTTCCTCCTACTTCTTCCCATACTGCTTGCCTGATAAAATAGCTAGTCACCAGCATTTGTTCCCCATAGTCACAGGATCACACAAGGGAACATTTAGGGCAAACTTTCAGCAAGGCCTGTGGTCCAAATTGTTATCTAAAGATGATTCTAGGTGTTGCTGGTAGTATGTGAATCTTCCAATCTAGGTGTGATCTTGTCCTCATATGAATCAGGAAAAGCCAGGTTCTTACAAGTTCCAAATTCCAAATACAGAGACTAGTGGTGTTACATTTAACCTTAAAGATATTAATGTTGATGGAAATTCATGTTTCATATTAAAACAACACTTTGTCTTTACAATGAAACATTTTGCTTAATTTTTAAAGTAAGACATCATGATACCTCTGGTGGCAGCTCCTCAAATAACTTTAACTTTTGTGCTTTAGGGATAGTTGTTAAACTTACAGTTTCTTTTATGTTGTTTTTTAAAGTCTTCAGATTAAACAAGAGCCCTTAAGCCCATGCATAGCATTGCCGCTTCAGCTTGCTGAGGACTCTCTCCAAGGAGGCCAAATGGAAAAGGAGAGGCCACTTCAAGTGGTGTTGGCTCATTGAGCCTATTGGGCAAACTATAACCAGGTTGCCTTATTCTGTGTGGATTACTCCAGGATAGGCCACCCTCCAGCGTTCTCTTATCCCAGTAACTCCTCTTCCCATTTTCCAATCCCTCCCCAGCCTTTTTTTTCCCCCCTTCTGTACTCTTCTTTTGCCTTCAATACAAATTTCATTTCCTCTGTGACTTTGGGCAGACTTCCTTCTAGCATGTGTCAGCTACCCCACCACCCAGCTGGCCTAGGAGACACATCATTCATTGCTCCTTCTTGTGTCTGTAATCAGAGAGTATTTAAGGAGGGCAGTTCTGTGATGGACTCTGTGTGTGTGTGTGTGTTGAAAGTAAAGATGGCTGGGGGAAGGCAAGAGTTTCTCCAAGATATTATTAGAAATGAGGGCTCTATCTATTCTGTGGGAATGGAGAAAAGATCCAAGTCCTTGGATATCATGGGGAAAAGCTGTGTGGCAGAAAGAAAAATCAAGAGGACCCAAGTGGATGGAGACAGGACCACAGGAATGGGCTTTCACTTTCACTCCCATGAGGAGGCTTCCAGGCAGCCTGGTTCCTCCCAGGGGGAAGGCCTGGGTCCAGGGCATCTTAAGTTCATCCACCAGCTCCGTGAGCCACACAGATATCCCAGAAAATATTCCTTTCTTACACAAGGCTTCTGATTGCTCAGAAACGTGCCCCTCTTCCCTGAATAACCAAGAACATGTTCTATAAACCCAGTCCCTGCCACATGTCAACACCTGCTCTTCAAAGCCCCTTCTGAAACTCAGTTTTGTGCCAAGTCTTCTGGATCTAATTACCTTAAACAAGCAGATTTAGCCATTTCTAAAGAGACGTGCCCAGTCATCCTGGTGCTTGTACTTCTCTTGCATGTCATGAAGGACCTTGGATTTACTGAGAACTCAGCCGTGGCCTTGGCTTTGATACTTACATGTGTCAGCCCTTGGGCCGATTGTTGATCATCCAGAGCCTCAGTTCTGTACTTGTGAAATGGAGACAGCAGTTCTCATCCCCCTAGCCCATGGAGTGGTTGTGAAGCTGGATTGAAATATGCATGTGACTAAGCCATGTAGCTAAAAGTGAGGGATGACTTGTATTTTGGATCACTTATTTTAATTCTACTTATAATCCATGGCTTAGAATCTTTATTTAAACATTGTTTCTATCAAACTAGAAAGGTTCAGCATTTCTGTCATTTACTTCTGCTATGATACCCAAGAACTTATGTTGGAATGAAGTGAAAAGTAAAATGGTCATTCTTATGAACCTACAAAATGTTTGTGGCTTTTCTTTGTCTATATTAGAGAACACTGGCCCTGTCCTTGGAACCAAGATTATCCCAGGGATGTTCCCAATATTGGCACTTTCTCTGCCAGGCTAGAAGACGTTCAGTCTTTCATGGAGGGCAGCTCTGTGTGGTAAGCAAAATGATGAGACCCAAAGTCAGAAGCTCTGCTTCCCTAACCCAGGGCTGCTGGTAAGTTGAGAGTCACCTTAGGCAGGTTGCACGATGTGTGTGGGTCTCATTTCCTCCTGTATCATCTGGTGTTTGAATTGGTCTGTCTCTAAAGTGACATCCATCCAGTCCAAACATTCTGCTTTGATTTTCCCCAAACCCTGCAAAGCACTCCTTCTGCCTGCCTGTTCCTCACTCCCATCAGCACAGCCTTCTATACCCTCTATGATTCTTCTCAGTTCCTGACTGCTGGTGGAGAGAGATAGTTACTTATTTATTTTGCCAAGAAATAACAATGATTAGTTTTGCTTAAGGCATTTCTCCCTGCAACATTGCGATGTTAATTGAAGACAAAAAAGTGATAACTAATTTTTGAAAGATTGCGAAGTCATATAATCTTTGCACTCCCACCATCTTGATGAGAATTATTGCTTAATGCATGAATTGATTTAACAAATGTGCACTGGCTTCCTTCCAATGTCAGACAGCCTGCCAGGTCCTAAGACAATGTTGGGGGCATAACGAAAATGCTAAACGTTTGTGGAAATGTTTCTCCACCCAATTGAATATGAATCTCCATCCAAGGAAATAATATCAGGAAAGCTTTTATACAGGTGCTTTGCCTCTAAGCTCGAAGACATAAAACTAGCTCTCTCAGGCTCAAATGAGATAAGAATCTATACTCTCTTTCTTTTTCCTTTACCTGAAGTTAGAGGAGAAGGAGAAATGGGCATAACACTTCAATCCTCTGAGAATTCCAAATGACTGAAAAGTCTGGTTATGTCAGGCATACATTAAAGTGCTGTACCTCCAAGTAAAACTCAGAAAAAACCTTCTCTCCTCCATCCTCTAGAGAGGCTACCTGAACTCCAACAAGTTAAGGGGTGAAAAATACTAAAACTGGACAGGTGAGACTGGGGAACATTTTGGAAGTTGGCTGAGTCTGTCCAATAGGCTGTAGAACGTATTTCTAAAATGGATGGGGGCCTCTGGAGGACAGCCTGAGTGTACCCTGGGGCTTAAAATCTGATTTGTAATGACAGAGACTCAATGTATCATAGACTTTCATTTCCAGGCTAAAATGATTTGAAAGATTTGATTGTGAGCGAGAACAAACCATGTTGATAAAATTCTACCATAAATGTGATTGATTTTTTCATGAAGAGTCAAACAGTGATTACTGTTGACTCACCTGGCCAGGGATTACCCACTTATGAAAGCCAAGGTAAGGATATGGGTCTTTGTTTTGAGAGCTGGGGAAAGCCTAGCCTTGTGTCCCAGCCCTTCTAGTTTCTCTGCCCCAACCACTTAGTCCTCCTCTCTGTCCTTCAGAGGCCATGGTCTGTCCACAAGCATAGGCTTTCTCTCTGCAACTCAGACACGTGGGAACCTCCGGCTGCAAGAGCTTTGTCTCTGCTCATTTTATGCCATGGCACTCCTGCCATGTGGGCCTTTTCTCTGACACCATGGTCCTTGCACCACATGGCCTTTGCACATGCTGTTAGTGAGATAGAGCTGGAAGTTCATGGAGGCCAAGGTGAATAGAATTTGCAGCGTAGAGTACTGGAGACAGAGTTGCACAGAAACAGAGGAGACCCTTTGATTATTCTATTGATCAGCATATGCATGTGAGAAAACTACCCAAGGCTGGAGAAAGAACCACACAAAGGGATTAGAGGGAACAATACTCTAAGCTCTAATGGACCAGGCCTCTCAGTGGGAGGCCAGAAACAGTGCCTGTTCCCAAACAGCCAGAGTAGAAAACATCATAATTCACCAGGCATCAGGTAGAACAATGAGAAAAGTATTGCTTCAGTAGTGGGGAAGAATATTAACCCTGGATTAGACTATGTTAGCGCTGCCTAACAAAGCTCAAAAGCAAGATGAGGACACATTAAACTGTTTCCAAGTAAATTAACCACATCCTGGAACAAGGTTTAAGAATATTAACAGGAATACAAAAATATCCAGGAAAAAATTCACAATGTTCACAATGTCTAGAATCCAATGTAAAATTACCAAGCTTGCAAAGAGGGAGGAACACGTGACCCATAATGAGAAGAATACTCAGTTAATAGAAACTGACTCAATATTGACACAGATGATATCATTAGTAGACAAGGACATTGAAACAGTTACCCTATATTCCATGTATTTAATAAGCCAGAGGAAAAATTGAATATGTTAAATAGAAGCATGGAAGATAGTTTTTAAATCCTAACTCATAAATCTAAAGATGAAAACTATAATGTGTGAGATAAAATTCTGGAGAGGATTAATGAAACTAGACATTGCAGAAGTAAAGATGAAAACTATAATGTGTGAGATAAAATACTGGAGAGGATTAATGAAACTAGACATTGCAGAAGAAAAGATGAGTAAACATGAAGATACAGCAATAAAAACTACCCCAAATAAAATACAGATTTTAAAGACTGGGAAAAAAGTGAACAAATAGAGCATCGGTGATCCATGGCTTCTTACATATAGTTGCAATGTTTTTAACAGATAATCGACTTCCTACCTTATCTGCTCTATCATACTGTGCTTGCCTCCAAGAGTTCTTCTGTCAGCCATCAGAGGGCGCTCTGCTCCCAAAGTAGGAGGCACTGGCGAAGGCTGAGTTCTGGTAACTAGGCACCACAATAATTGAAAAAAATTCTGGCCTACAGAAAAAAAAAAAAAAAAAAAAAAAAGGCCAGAACTGATAAAAATTCTGGCTTACAGAAGGAAAAAAAAAAAAAAAAAAAAAAAAACAAAGACATGCACATTTGTGGAATCTCCAACAGGCCTTTTCAAATAAGGAAAGTAGCATTTAGAATCTGTGAGGTTCTCTGATGGGGGAACTCCTCCGGCATGGACCTCCTGGGGTTATTGTGTGGTGGGGACCTCCAGAAAACAGGGCTGGGGAGTTGCTCAGTGAAGGTGACAAGGCCACCTGCACATTTCCCAAATGTCAGCCACCCGCGTCCCTCTCTCTTCATTCTTGCCACAGCCCCATTCCACTGGTAATATTTCCTAAGTGATTTCCCTGACCTTGAGTCGCTTTTCTTATTTAAATAAGCCTACTCCAAAAAGGAAGCTTTATATCACTACCATCAATAAGGAACCATTTTCATAACACCTCTCGAATACAAACACCTTTCTAGAACATAAGCTTTATGCTTATAATCATACAGGCAGAGATTTTTGACAGTTTTGTTATCTTTTCTATGCCCTGTGCCTAGAAAAATGACTGACATAGTAAGCACTCAATAAATATTTATCGATTATATCAGTATGAAAATGTTAATCTACTTACTACCTAGAATAATCTTGAGTATCATAACCGAGAAACACTGGACAGCAGAAAAGACTAGAATACTTTGTGGATTTTGGGATTTGAGGTCAGTAGGGGTGGCTGCTGTTCACCCTCCTGTTGTCCCCAGTTTTTTTTAGCCATCAACTCAAGATGTGACACACACACACACACAACCTGAGGCCCTTTCAGTGTGTTAGTTTCAGCCTGGACTGTCTTTAGGTTCCAGAATGGACAAAAGTTTTCACCCGCCGCTTCACACCCAGTAAGATAGCTATTACAAAACAGACAATGCAGAAGATAACAAGTGTTGAGGATGTGGAGAAATTGGAACGCTTGAGCACTGTTGGTTAAGAATGTAGTAGGGTGCAGTTGTTATAGAAAACAGTACAGTGGTTCCACAAAGAGTTAAACATGGTATAGAATAACCATTGAGTCCAGCAATTTTATTACTAGGTCCCTACCAAAAGGATTGAAAGCAGGGACTCAAACAGATACTTGTATGCCAAAGTTCATAGCAGCATTAGTCACAATAGCCAAAAGGTGTTGTATCTCCCAAAATTCTCTTCCCAGAGGGACTGGAAGGAAGGGAGAAGGGTCGTCATAGGCCTCCCAGCTCTTTAGCAGGCTGAAGACACGGAAGCAGCTGGAACAGATGGCCTGTTAATTCCCTTCAAGGCAAAGGGTCCATGCCTCCTGGAGGAGGGAGGAGGAAAGAACAGGTCTGGAGCCCGGGAATTCCAAAATTTCCCTCAGCCAGGGCTCCCTCCCTTCCCTTGGGTACCCTCAGATGAAGAAGCCAAGAGAGATTGACTTCCTGAGAGGGACTAAGCCATAAGGTGTAGACAGAAGCTCCAAGATGGAAAAAAGAGGGAGATATTTCTTTGGTGGTTGAGGACATTGTCTTTCCTTCAGCATGATGGCAGGGAGAGTACATCCTTTACGTGGTGGTGTGCTGGGATGCTTAGGGATCCAGCTGTACACAGGCACTGAGCCGAGCTGAGCCAGTCCAGAGGCAGCACCCCTCCTCCACAAGCTCCAGAAGGGACCCAAATCCCCTCTGGAATCTCTGCATCTTCTAAGTAAGCCTGTTTGTCCCCTTAAGAGAAACTGTAAGCTCTTTATTCTTCTGCTTGGTTACACTTGTGTTTTAAAATAGTTTATAATATTTGAGTGAAGAAAAACAGATTCCATCATCTTGTTTCCTTCTGTTTTTATTAGAGATAGACAGTATTTCAGCTACACTGTGAACAAAGTGGGCTTTGATGAGCTTCCCTGAATCAGCCACCAATGACAACATCGTTTCTCTTGAAAAATGCATTATGAATTCTACGCAACAGTCATAAACATGGCCTATTAGAACCTTACCCATTACCAGTGGCGCCTTCCCATGTTTCCAAAGCTATATATTTCTAGTAGCGATCTGCATTTCAATAAGACCTAAATAACCCTGAACTTTCCTATGGCATCTTTTACTAATATGAAGCATAATTTATTTAACTTGAAAACAAAAGGGAAAAAAGGTTGACAACATTTTCCTAGGCATTTCTTTCCCATGGTTCAATATAATCCAATCCCAGATGCGCAAAAATTTCTTCTTCACTTTCTGCTTTGAGGAATATCCTCTGAAAACATAACAAGAAATATGTGCATTCAGATATTTTTCCTAAGCACCATGGTGTGGACACAGTGAAAGTGTTACTTATAAAACTGCCTTGTCAGAATGAACTATAGCCCAAACAGGAGCCCTGCTTCTGAGTATAAAAAGTCATTTTAAATGACTTTCCAAAATATGGTACTAAATGAATTAAGGTAAAATCATAACAGCTTTAACATATTCAGCAAAAGCCATTTGTATATTTTTTTCCTATGGGCTGTAGTTCGGAACCACAGCTGTTTATTAGAACAACCTGATGGAGTTTAAAAGATAAACATTGAAGCTTGAGCCATACTCCAGTCCAGCGAAATCAGAAGCTCAGGAGAGGTCTTGTAATCAATCTATTTGAATGCACTGGGTAATTCTAACATGCAGTCATAATTATGTACTGCTGGTAATTATAGGATACTTGTATGTGTTGGGTTTTCCTCTAGCTTTCCATGCTTGCCTCTAACCCCAGCAGGATCCCACCCTGTTATCTCTCTAAGACCAAGCAGCTCTTCTCCTCCGTCCCTTCTTGTACATAGCACAGTGCTAGGCACTTGCTTACATTGAGTTATTTAGAATGTATTAATTGGTAAGTGTTCCTTCATTGTACTATGTGAATCTGCCTTCACCCACATGCTTAGCATCCGAGGCTTTCCTGCCAGCATCCACAGCCCCCTCTTCTCCGAGCAGCACCTGGATTTTTCTATGGGAAACCGCTCCTCTTGACTCTCAGTCCAGGAGGGTTAGGTGGAGCTGTTCCCAATTCCAAGAAGAAGCACATGACCCAAGTCTGGCCAATCAGAGCCACAGTAATGGGTTCAGGGATCGGCGCATGACCCAGTCCTGGCCAATGAGCATCAGGTAGGATTCTTGGGGGAACTATTAGGAAACAGGCTTTTCTCTGTTGAAGTAACTGGAAGAGTGGGACTTATCGGAAAACCTGCCTGCGAATAAAGGCAATACTGAGGGAAGCCTGCCTGAGCACCCATATTCGGCTGCCCCTGAACCCTTAGATATTGCGGAATATAACCCAAGTTCCCTTTTTCGTTTATGTCACTTTAGATTTGATTTCTGACACTTGTAACTGAGACAACTCTGAGTACACCTCATTTAGACTACAAGCTCCTAGAGGGAAAGGACATTACTTTTTTTTTTTTTTTTTTTTTTTTTTCCTGACACAGAGTCTCACTCTGTTGCCCAGGCTGGAGTGCAGTGGTGTGATCTCGGCTCACTGCAGCCTCCGCCTCCCGCGTTCAAATGATTCTCCTGCCTCAGCCTCCCAAGTAGCTGGGATTACTGGTGCGAGCCGCCACACTTGATTATTTTTTGTATTTCTAGTAGAGATGAGGTTTCACCATGTTGGCTGATCTTGAACTCCTGACCTCAAGTGATCCACCCTCCTCGGCCTCCCAAAGTGCTGGGATTAGAGACGTGAGCCACTGTGCCTGGCCAGTACCATTACTTCTAGTTATTTTGAGTTTTCTTTCCCCTGGAGCCTATTTTGGTGTCCTTGATCACTGTAAGAAGAGTAGCCCTTAGTACTGTGTATTTAACAGTTGGATATTTAACTCTTCATAACTTCTCCAGTCATCTATCGTTTTGCTGAGAGCTGAATTGGATCATGACCACAGTAAGACTAGCACGCCAAATGAGTGACATGGCTGGTGAGTGAGACTGGCTGGCTGCTCATTTATGTCTCAGGGCAGTTCCGTTGCTCTCTTTCTTGCAGCAGACTGTTGTTAATGGCCTACATGGCCACTCAGAATGCCACTGCCCCCTGCATTTGAGGGGTACACAAGTAGTATTTGTGATTTCTGGGGATCCCTGGTTTACTTTGGAGTTACTCATTGCCAACACCAAGGATATACCAAACCCGTTAATATGCACTGCTGGACTGGTTCTGGAAGCCCAATTAGCTCATCATCTTTCAGCCAAAAGCTCTTGAAGTGCATTCTGGGCCAGGTGGAAACTGTGAGTCTGTGGAAATCTTTCCTGCTGCCCTCAACTCTGATCAACTGGAAATAGAACACGCATAACAAAGGAAACCATACTTGGATACTAAAATCAGTTCCTGAAAAGAGCTCGGGGGCCAGCCTTGGGGATGAGGATCAAAGTAGCCAATTTTAGGAAGAGAACTGTACCTTGGTCTTGTCATATAAAGCATGGTTATCCAGAATCATCTTCCGTTCATGTGTGGCATAGCGCCGGAGGTCTCTCTCAAACTGCTGGACAGGAGATAGTTAAAATAAATTATTAACACGTCTAGAATGTCTTCAGTATTAGGTGGCTACATCCCTCTAGTGAAATATCTAACTCCACTAAACATTCTCAAAGTGATTTTCCTTCCCCAGGGCCAAGTTCTCTGGTGACAGAGGTCTGTGCTCCCATGAGCACACTAGAATGTAAGCTCTGTGAGAGCAGGAACCTGGTTTGTTCTGTCCATAACCATATTCCCTCAAATAGTGCCTCACATGTAGAAGATGTATAGCAAATATTTTATTGAATGAATAAATGAATAGCGTGAGCATTGTACCAGAATAATGCCTGGTCCAGAGTGAATGCTGGATAAATACTAGTTTGGTGGGTTTTAAATGATTTGGAATATTGTTATTGTAAAAGAGGATGGAGGAGTCAGGGAACCCATTCCAGCTTGGATTTTGTCCCTTCCTGGCTGTACATCTCCTGACAAGTCATCCAGACTCCCTGAATCTTGGTTGAGTGAATGAAAGGATGGAGGAAGGACATGATTAAGGCTCCCTCTGGCTTTAACATCCTTTCACACGGAGATGCCATGAAACTGATGTTCTAAGTCACCTGCTCTTGGATGACATCTCCCACATCAGGAATGGGCTCTGAGACTGAAGAGAGCAACACATGAAGCCTAAGACAGAGGACAGGAACACCTTGGCAAAAAGAGGGCAACGAATTGCCATGGAGACTAGTTTTCCTGAGAGAAACACAATCTAGAAATTTTGTCCTCTTCATGTGGGATTAGGGAGCAAGCCTGGGATACTGGTGCCCTCTAGTGGTAAGGAACAATTTGCTATTTTAGGAAAGCTAACCTGGGATGGGTGAGGAGATGGACTTTGCAATCAGAAGTCCTTTGTTCACCCAGCTAACAAGCAAAAGAGCTTAGTGCTCTGCCAGTGCCTTGCAGAAAGAACAGCAACAATTTCTGAGAACTCTGAGGAAAGAGACTAGAATGTGCTGAAAACATGTCCATATTAAAAATAAAATGGGCAAAGGTCAACCACTTCAGTCAGTGATGCTTAACTGGCATGACATTGCATAACCAAGGACTTCTTTCTGGAACTTTCCCCTTTCTCAATCAACTACGTGTTCCCAAAGACTTATGTCTATCACACAAATTGCATTTATGGTATATTTTTTCTTTTCTTCCCCCTTTTTTAAGAATGAAAGGAGCATTTAGTTGTCAGTCAACATTTGTGATTAGAGTAAGAAATCCCACTGCTAAGATGCTGTGCTGAGTTAATTCCAGTCCAAAGCAAAGACACCTGACATTTAACCCAAGACTGAGAACAATTAATTTCTGTTGTGTCATTCATCTGTATAAAACCCTCTACGAACTCATTTCACTCAAAACAACAGCCAGCTACCTGGGAAAACAGGAGAAACAGTGTGAGGTGTTTAGTTGGGAGGGTGGAACACATGCAAGTGGGACTCAGATCACAGGTGTCCTCTCCTGTGAGTGAGAGGAGATGGGAACTACTGCTTATCCAGTACTAGCCATGTGCTGGCTTAGTGCTGAGGCTTTGAGAACATCATGTCACCTAATGTCTCTGCAACCCAAGGAAGTAGCTAAGGTCATCGTCCTCATTTTCCTGATGGGAAAACTGAGTTTTACAGGATATAGGGAACTTGTCCAAGATCACCCAACAGTAAGAAGCAGAGCAGGAGCTTGCAACCAGGTCTGGGATCAACTGGTATTCTTTCAAAAAAATCTTATAGCTTGATTTTATTTTTAATTAACATATAATAATTGTATGCATTTGTGGGTTATAATACGATATTTTGATACATGTATATACATTGCAGAATGATAAAATCAGACTAATTAGCATGACCATCACCTCAAACATCTACTATTTCTTTGTGGTAAGAACATTAAAAATCCTCTCTTTTAGCTACTTTGAAATATGCATTTTTATTAACTATAGTCACCATACTGTGCAATAGAGCAGAGCTTCTTCCACCTACTGACTGTGTACTTCTTGACCCTTTTCCCTCTCCATTTTCTGCCCTCAACCCCCAGCCTCTGCTAACCACCATTCTACATTCTATTCTCTACTTCTACGCATTTGACTGTTTTAGATTCTACATATACAGAAACGAGATCATACAGTATTTGTCTCTCTGTGCCTGACTTATTCCACTTAACATAATGTCCTCTAGGTTCAACCATCTTGTCTCAAATGACAGAATGTCCTGTTTTCGAAAGGCTGTGTCATACTCCACTGTGCATATACCATATTTTAAAAATCCATTCATCTGTTGTGGATGCTTAGGTTGTTTTCATATAATATCTTGGCTATTGTGTATCATGCTGCAGTGAACACAGGAGTGCAGACCTCTCTTTGACACACTGAGTTCGTTTCCTTTGGATATATACCCAGAAGTAAGATTGCTGGATCATACGGTAGCCCTATTTTTAGTTTTTTGAGGAACTTCCATACTATTTTCCAAAATGTGTAATTTACAACACCACCAACAATATAAGAGGGTTCCCTTTTCTCCCCAGCCTCACCAACACTTGCTGTCTTTCATGTTTTTGGTAATAGCCAATCTGACAGATGTGAGATAACATCTTATTGTGGTTTTAATTTGCATTTCTCTGATGATTAGAGATGTTAAGCAAGATGGCAATATCTGCTTGCCATTTATATGTCTTCTTTCGAGAAATATCTATTCAAGTCCTTTGCCCATTTTACACAGGGTTATTTGTTTTCTTGTTATTGAGTCTTTTGGTTTCCTTGTATATTCTGGATAACGGCCCCTTATCTGATGTATGATGTGCAGATATTTTTTCCCAATCTGTGAATTGCCTCTTCACTTTATTAATTGCTTCCTATTTCAACCCCCTTGCTGGTTTCTGTACTTCAGTGGTTCTCCCACTTGAGCTGCATCAGAAACACCTGGAGGCCTTTTCCAAACACAAATTTCCGGGCTGAACTCTCCAGAGATGCTGATTGGATTCCATAGGTTTGGGGTAAAGAATTTCCATGTCTAACCTGTTCCTGGGGAAGGCTGCTGGTACTGGTGTTGGGGACCACACACTGGGAATAACTGTTTTAAATTAATCTGTCATATTTGACCATGTGTGGACAGGATGCCTTGATTTAGAGGTTTCTGGGTACTGCCCCCTCCCCTGTCACCCGGCCCCTGTTGCCATCATCTCTCCCCTGGGCCCAGGTAGACTCGACCTACGTCTTTCGGAAAGCTGACATCATATCATGGGTCCATGTAGCGCTTACCCGTGAGCCAGTCCATCCCAACAGGGCGAAGGCACGACGCTCGTAGGGGCACATGACTAAATCCACACGGATGGCCTTCCAGGTCTTTCCCTCCTGCCAGCTGGACTGGTCACTGTCCACTCTTTGAAGAGGCAATTTGAAAATCAAAAAGCACTTTTGAAAATGATCCAAAGCATCAACTTTCCTGCTAGGCAACCTGAGCTTTTCAAATGTTGACTCCACAAGGTCATAATATAAAAGTAATCCCTGAAAAGAAACAGAATGGTGTCAGGAAAAGGCCCTGACGAAGAGGAGCCATGATTTTATACTGGATTCTTAATGAAATCTTTACAGATCTGAGCAGAACATGAACATGTGTTTGATCTTTCATTAAAGGTCTACCCGCAAACACTAGGAGAAAACACTAAGAAAGTGGTTGCATTATCTTCCCTTTACAGAAAAGGAATTTAGTGATGAGAGAGGCTGAGGCAAAGCCACTTAAGGGCAAAACTGCAAGAAAATCTCCATCTCCACTTCTGAACCTCAGCTAGTGCTCTGGGCTCTTCTTAGTCCTTTAAAAACAAACCAACCATAAACAAAAAGCCATGCTGCAGGAATTTCAGACCAGCCTGGGTGACATAATGAGACCTCATCTCTACATAAAATTTAAAAATTAGCCAGGTATGATGGCATGTGTCTCTAGTCCCAGCTACTCAGGAGGCTGAGGGGGAAGGATCCCTGGAGCCTGGAAGGTTGAGGCTTCAGTGAGCTATAATCACACCACTGCACACTAGCCTGGGAGACAGAACAAAACCCTATCTCAAAAATAAATAAATAATAAAATAAAAATTCATATTGTTTCTGGGGAGGGCAGCTTTGAGTTAGTGTCTGCTATAGTTTGGATGTTCGTCCCTCTAAACCTTATGTAGAAATTTGATCCCTAGTGTTGGAGGTGGGGCCTAATGGGAGGTCTTTGGGTCATAGGGGAAGATCTCTCATGAATGACTCATCCTCATGGTAATGAGTGAGTTCTCACTTTGTCAGCTCCCATGAAAGCTGGGGGTTACAAAGAACCTGGCCCCTCCCCACTCTCTCTTGCTTTCTCACTCACCCTGTGACCTCTGCATCTGCCAGTTCCTCCTTGCCTTCTGCCATGACTGTAAGCCCCGTGAGGCCTCAGCAGAAGCAGATGCTTGGTGTCATGCTTCTTACACAGCCTGCAGAACCATAGGCCAAGTAAACGTCTTTTCTTTATAAATTACCCAGCCTCAGGTATTCCTTTATAGCAATGTAAATGGACAAAGACAGTGTCCCTTTATATTATACCAATGACTAGATTTAATCCGCCCAAAGCGTTGTGGCTGGAGGCTGAGTCTAACTTTGGGGCAGGATGACTTCCTATTTCTAGGTAGCACTTCGGAGGCTCTTTCTCATGAGAGTGTTACTCCACCTGTCTTGGAGAAAGTGGGATAAAGTTAATGACACGTTTCATCTAAAGTTGCCTATCCAGAAAGTGGACAAGTGATTCTAAGATGTGACCAATCTAGTTGCCATTCTTGGTGGGAGCTCCTGATGGTACAGGGCAGATGTGGGAACAGGAGAGAGAAACATGCTGTCAACTGCTAAATCTGGCAACAAAAACAGCAAGTAACCCTCAAATAATGTCATCAAGTTACTGGGATGTGTGATTTGTTACCATGTACTCCTTAGGTTGGATGTTTAAAAGCTCTATCATCAGAAGCATTTGGAAGGTTTGCTAAAGCGCAGTTTGCGGGGCTCTGTCCCCAGAGTGATGCAGGAGGGTGAGGGAGGCATTTCGGACAGATTCCCAGGCAATGCTGGTGTTCCCAGGCCGGGACTACACTTTGAGCATCATTGGTAAATTGATTATTGTTAGGAGTCATGCTTTGTCTTTCTTCTACAAACCTGCACAAGACATTATTTCAGTTCAAAAAGGTACTTTTTATTTTGTTGACCTCAATAGAGGGAACTCTTCACCCTTCAACGCCTTGAAGAACAAACACCATTTGAAGGGGGAAGCACTAATGCTAGGGAGGCCCTCTGGAGGAGGTGGGAGATGTTGCCCTAGTTAACCTCTAATCACCAGCTCAGGAAAACACATTTCTACTTTTTTAAGGAAACTTGCTAAAATTAGTACAGAATAGCAGACTTTTGTGTAAATTTCAATCATGTAAATTTGAAAAAGGAGATATAAAAAATATAAAGAAGTCTCACATGAAAGCCAAATTTGTAATAATACACCTTCCCTTTAAAAAAAAAAAAAAAAAAAAAAAGGCCACAAAGCTGGATTCCTCACAGTAAACTGTGCTTGTCCTGTTGCCACATGGTGGAGTCACTTGGTGGGTGAGAGAAAAATGGGCCATTCTTTATTGGGCTTTTGTCTTGAATTTTGCAAGGTGTTTGAGAACGCATCCTTGAATATAATGCTCCTGTCTGCGTGTTCAGAAGGTTGTCTGCAGCAGGCCACAGCTGTCAAACATGCACACAACCCCTCATGCCACCTCTAGAACTCCAGCCCTGGCTATCTACGGGGCAGCCCTCTGGGCTCTGGCTTCCCCATCAATACCCACTGGTTGACTGAATATTTACATCAGCATGTTCTTTTATTTTTCCTACCAGACACTGAGAAACTCCTGACTAGGAGGAGGCATTTCCCTGCCTCTCTGTCCCTCCCGTCCTTCCCAGGGAACAGAGCGGCCAGTTCTCAGGAAGAGAGCTGTAGGGCAGGACGGAGATGCACTCAGCTTGACCTCCCACAGGAAGGCTCCATCCGAATTTAGTCTCAGATGCCTTCCGAGGAGGGTCACAAGGCTGAGTGTGAGGCTCTCTAGCCAGGATCCCTTCCCTGCCCTTTGCTTCCAATTCCCTCCAACTCCTTCTGGGAAAACTCAATGCCCAGTATTCAAACTCATGTCAGTTTCTCAAAGTGAACATATTCTTTACCCTCCAATGTCTGTCAATACATTCCACCTCCCAGCAGTTCCATGAACTGGAGACGTGGCCCCATGGAACAGTTACGGTCCCGTACCCAAGGTCTCACCCACTGGGCAGGAACCAAAACCAAAGTCATTTAACCTCCCCTCTTTGGGTTGAACCACTGGTGCCATTGAGAACTCAGGCTAACGGAGTCTTTGGGGATGGCAGCCCTCCCCCCAAGATCAGTATTTCCAAGATTTTTGCTTCCCTGTCTCCCACCCCTGACCAAGGGGTTTCCTACAAAGATCACATTTAGAGTCATCTGATGGGTGACTCGACCGGATACCATTGGTTATTCACTATGCTCCACAGGTGTTTTGAAACATTGGATGCGTATGTTGTGCATGTTGTGAGAGAATGTGCATGTGTGTACCTGCACAGACTTTATAACCTGGAAAGCGCAGCTTTTGGTCGGCATGGCAGGGCATGGGAGTGAGGCAGAGGGGGAAATTAAATACGAAGAAGTCATCTGCCGATTCCACAACTGAGGTGTTGTGGGCAGGCCTGGAGCTGCAGGGGTCTAATCAGGGCTGAGACACCAAATTACAAACTGCCCCACAGCTTCTCCCTGCTGTCAATGTTTGTCAGTGAGTGAAGGGGAAGAGTAAGCCCCTACCCACTCCTGAGTCCCCTCGCCTGGCCCAGTGCCAGGCTTTCAGGCAGAGTCCAACAAATAATTGTGCATAAGAGATAATGATAACAGTCAGCACCATTTGTTAGGCTTTTACCATTCATCAGATACTGCACCAAGCGCTTTATCTAATTCTTTCATTTAATCTGCTCCTTTAATGAATGAGAGAAGCTTGTTACCCCTGTTTTATAGATGGGGCAAGTGAAACTTGGAAAGATTAAGTAACCGATCCCAAGTCATATAGCTAGTGAATGGCGGGGCTGTGCTTTTAAAATCTCAACTCTAAAACCCACGTGCTTACATTAACATCAGCCTCTGCTGCAGCGCCTGCATATAAAATGCCCATCCCTGCTTGGGGACCAGCAGTAAGTGTGACTTCCTTGAAACTAAGGGAAGACCAATGAAAAGAGGACTCTCTGCTGCTATCTCCCTACCCCATTCCAGTCTTTAATAGTGTCGGCATGGAGAGGGGAGGGTGCCTATAGGACAAGGTCAGAGAGGTCCATTTTTGCAGGGCCTCCAGGTACGGAGCCACACAGCCCACTCCCCACCAGGCCTCAGCTAGCAGGGTCCACAAGCCATGCTCCCTTGTCTATCAATGAGAATCTTTCGTTGATAAGAAAGTTTATCAACAAAATCTTGAGCAGACCAGTGGGCCACTTCGCTGACTCTTCCTTGTGCTGCCATCCCCTGGCTTTGTCTATTATGTTCACTCTTAGGGCCACTGGCTGCCCTGTGTTCATTCCCCTGAGAGGGACAGAGGGGGTTGGGAATGGTTTCAGAGATGAATTTGGATCTAGTTCTAAAGTTGAGTCTTCATTTCCAGTGCCCCTGGCCCTAGGGTTGTGTTTCTAGCTTTTATTTTCACTTTATCTGAGGTCTTCCTTTTCTGGGATATCAGTAAGCTTGGTCCACACCAAACAGAAGCAAACTACTCAGGAAGGATGAAGCTGTGAGGAGAAACACCAGCCCATCCAGGCCTATCTACAGGTCCCAAGGGTAGGACCCTCTGGTCTCTCTAGGAAGTGAGGCTCTCATTAGAGTCAGACAGGAGTCAGGGCCTGCGTGTGGCTCTGGCTGCAGGGTTAGCTTAGCTTACTTTGGTTTCCTCCACCAGGCAATAGGCCTGTCACAAGTCTGATCTCTGCAGTACATGGGGGCTTCTGAGCCATGACCTCTGCAGGGCTCAGCTTGCCCTCATTAGTTTCCTTCATTCCATCTCAGTACAAAGTCAAGATGGCGATTGACCAGCATAGAATTCAAGGCACTATCAACACCTCTTAGACTGATTTTATCCCAGTCTTTGCAGTCCTGCACCCTCACCCAAACTTGCAGCTTTCTGGCTCACATTTCCCAGGTCTTTATAGTGCATGCTTTTCACTTCATTTGGGTGCTTTAATGCCTCTGTATGTCAAACACAAATGCATAGCCACCCTTGGCCCTGTTGGCAATAGGGTAAGTACAAATAAACAAGATACAGGACATATTTATAACATGTACTCTAGGACCCAAACAGGAAAATCTTATTGTAGGTCGTATGACTTTGTATAAGCTGCTGCAAACAACTGAGAATTGATTAGATGGTCATTACACAATTATAAGGCAAGTAATTTGCAAAATTAAAGTGTCAACATAATGTAAGAGTGTGCATGTATTTTTCATCTTTCTTCTCACCTTCTTTTCCCATAAGTTCATCACTTTCTGTAAAAGTTGTTGCTCTTCATCCTCTGTTGATCCTGGGCTGGTAATTAAAAAATCTACATCATGCCCCATCTTCTTACCCCTAATTTTCAAAAGCAGTATAAAATGGAAATCAATTAGATTTTAGTCTTCATTTAAAAAAAAAAAATCACCTTTGTTTCTATGTCCTATGCTTAAGATTTGCAACATAGAAGGTTCTTGACATTTTTTTTAAGAAACAAAATATCCTTGGTTACACATCTCTATTCCTTACAAAATAAATTTATGACACAGAAAAAGTCATATGTAGCATGTATGTGATTATGTATATCTGGGCAAAAAATAACAAAAAATTATTTATTCTACACACTCACACAAACCTACATGCACCCACACATACACACATAGAGACAAGCACGACAACAAGCAAACCAATAATTGTATTCACGTACTACAAGGTAGAAGTCTTGGAATTGTGACATGAAGTAAAGCCATTATCTTAGATTTGATCTTCTCTTACTTTCTCCCGTGCCCAAACCTATTTTGTTAGAATGGCCAGCAGCCACCAGGTAAGAGGGCTGGAGAAAGAGGTGGAGGAGGCTGTGGGAGGAAAGAAATCCCTTTCTGAAATGTAGGCCTCAATATCCAACAACCACGTACATACCTGTGAAGTGTTTGCTCATTCATGAATTCATTCAGTCAGTCATTTATTGACTCAACCAAGATTTCTTGAGCACCTACTTTGTGCTAGGCATCATGCAATAGTCTTGCTGAGAACTAAGCTCTACAAACTTAGTGGAGAAACCACACACAGGAACAAATCACTGTAACTCTGTGGATCAAGGGCTTTGCAGGTATTCAGGGAGCATGGAAGAGGGGGCTCTAATCCAGCATGGAGAAGGAGGGAGTCAAGGAAGGCTTTCTGGAGGAGGTGCCATCTAAACTGAGTCTTAAAAAATGAGGGGAAGTCAGCCAAGTGACAATTTGAGGAACGGCCGTCAAAGCAGAAGTCTGAGTAAGCAAAGCAACAAGGCAAGAAACAGCTCTGAATGTGCAGGGGATGACAAGCCATTTGGGGTTGCTGAAATGAAATGTGAGGGGCACGAGACAAAGCTGCAGAAAGAAGCTGGCACTAGATAACAAAAGGCCTTTTGTGCCATTTCAGATGCCTGTCCGAGTCAGGGAGCCACTGAAGTATTAGGGCAGAGGAGGCAAAGCCACCAAAGTTATTTACCTCCGGAACCCTCCTGTCATGGTGACGAAAGCATCCGGAAGAAATGCCTGGACAGCCTCTTTAACCAGCACACTGACGGCCTCTGCTTCTGCCCTGGTCACACAGCTGACAAGGTCTTCATAATACAGAAATCCTGAGAGGCCATTTGACAGGTCAATGAAGAGAGTGATGCGCGTGTGAAACAACCAGCCCTCAGTGGAAGGGGATTCTGTCCCCACAATAGAGCTAACATGACTACAGGCATCAACACCAAACTCCATTTCCACAGAGACAGAACAATCCATGTGATTCTCCTGGTCGTGAATTTTGCAGGGTAACAATGGTTCTTTGCTTTCTAACCGAGAGGCTTACAATTTCCTAAGAAGGAGACAATATTTCACATCCCTCTGGAATCCAAATTGTTCAGACCTGACTTCCTACTGAAAAACCAGCCTTCTTGATCAATAAGCTGTGTCCTACTATTTTTTAAAAGGTAACGCGTAAAGATTTGGGATGAGGAGATTTAGAGTTGGAAGGTGATGGATCCATTAAAAAATTAAAGTCAAGAATAGGAGCAGGGTAGATGTCTGTCTGAAGCAAGGCAGGAAATATCTTAGGTGGTTTAGCTTGTTGCTTCTTTGCCTGACCAGCATGAATTAATGAAAGTTCAGAGTTGCTATGATGAAAAGCTGACAACTTGGTGGTTCCCACAGAGCGGTGTGGAGGGAGATTTGGAGGGGAAGAGCAAAGGAGAAGGGAGACTTATCTCCAAGGATTGGGGTGAAGTATTGGTGAGATGAGCCCGGTGATTAGATCCATAGAGCCTGAGGGACATCAAATCATGCTTCCGTATCAATGCTCTCCTATCTAGGGTCTCCAAGAGGGGATCATTCAAACTCTGCTTGACTCTAATAATGGGGAACTCTGGTACCTCCAGAGGAGCCTATTTCCTAATTGTAAACTCTGTTGCGCCAGTTCTTTCTTTTGAAAAGCCTAAGTCTACTTCTTTGCAATTTCACCTACCACTGGCCCTCTGAAATGACAAGAGTAAATCTATTGGTCCTTGTTTCTCACCCTGGGATGGTGGAAGGGAGGCAGCAGCATGGCCATTTGGCTTGCACACCCTGCCAAACTTCCCATGTTATCTCTAATGGGGACAGTCACAGAAATATGCTGGCAAGACCAAGAGAAAATGGCATTCATATGAACACACCTATAAACTGTGTCCAATACCAAACCACACCACTTGTGAAACACTACTTTCTTTATATCAATACTGATACTTCTTTTTTATTTTTTAAAAAAGCCACATTTCTAAAAATTATTGCAATATGGCCATTTTTATGAGCATGAGGAGTTTGATCTAAGAAGTAATGTTCTATTAGGCTCTAATACAGAAACTGTCATCATGACTAAGATTCAAAGCACAACTCACTGGGTAACCACAAACACCTGTGCTTATGCAGTGATATACATGATCCAAAAGTCATGATTCACAACTATTTCTTTAAGAAGATGTGCAGGTATCAGGAATGAACATGTAAGACTATGATGATTTGTTGACATCCATGAAAGTAATTTAATTGGCTTTCCTTTTTGGTATGGCAGGGTGACTAACTTATTACAGGAAACTTATCACACAGTACAAGGTTAAATATGTGCTGCTATAGTTCATAAATTGACTTTTCAAGGCAAATGTGGCATGTGCATGCTCAAGCCTCAGGGACCTGCAATCAAGTGCAAATATAAGTAAAACTTAATCAGGTTATCCATCTGACCCATGAATTGTCCTTTCAATGTGTTCAATTAGCTTACCCTTCACAGTATTCTAAGCTATTCCCATTGACAATTCCATTCAGTGTAGTGCTGCTCCAAGGGGTGCCTATAACCACTTGTGGGGGTATAAGTATAGTGGGAGGGCATTCCTTGATTTCTGCCTAGAACTGGTAGCATTAAACAGTTCGATGGAAATCACTGATTGACTAAATGAATAAAGCTGCTTCATTCAAAGGGTTGGAAAAGCTCAATAGGAAGAGCAAAAATCCAGTTTACAAAGCTGGGGAATTGGAAGCCCTTAGTTCCTGAGAACACTGGACGTCATTTGATAAGGGTTTCATCCAAGTGAAACACTGTATTGCCTCCCAATTTCTCTCTAAGCATTGAGAGTCTTTACTCATCATTCCAAACCACTTACTTGCTACTTATATTTAATACTTATTTAAATTTATTTTGAATGGCATCTTGAGAACTGGTGTAAATCATGCTTATTAAACGTGTGCTTTCAGGGTCCTAGAATATAAATACTGGATCTTTTTTTCTTAGACTCTTTTATTTCCTATGTGGCATTGTATTATCAGCAATCTTTCAAAGATGAGCAACTTTACAAAAAAATGAGCAGGGGTCTTCTGTAGTATCACTGATAGGACCTACCACGATTTGATTTGCTTCCTATACCATTGCTTGTTTTTGTTTATTTGTTTGTTTTTGTCGTTACTTAAACAGAAAATCTCTGTCTACCTTTTTCTCCTGGTCTTCTCTGGCAACAGATTTTCTTACTTTCACATCATTAAAAATCTGGGGCCAGGTGTGGTGGGTCACACCCGTAATCTGGGCACTTTGGGAGGCCAAGGCAGGTGGATGGCTTGAGCCCAGGAATTCAGGACCAGCCTGGGCAACATGGTGAAGCCCCATTTCTACAAAAAATTAGCTGGGTGTAGTGGTGCACACCTGTGGTCCTAGCTACTTGGGAGGCTGAGGTGGGAGGATCACTTGAGCCCAAGAGGCAGAGGTTGCAGTGAGCCTTGATAACACCACTGTACTTCAGCCTGGGCAAAAGAGTGGGAACCTGTCTCAAAAAAATAAAAATAAAAAACAATTATGACTTTATTCTCTATAACTCTAGGAGCCATGGTGCTGGGGACTGTGGCTGTGACTCCTTTTGAATCACAACTGTGTTGTATTTTTATTGCCTGTTAAAAGTAAACATTTTTTTTAAACACACAATTTTTTTGACACTATATTGCCATCCCTTCATTTTTAAAAAACTCACTGGGAGCCTCATAAATGGAAGTGACCAGGCTACCTTCAACCTCTGAGAGGCCCTGCCAGGCTTTCAGGTGGGTGATGACAGCACTCATGTCCCACCATAGTCTTCTCTTAGGCTAAAGAGTCTTGGTTGGGTACATCAACCCTGTGCCTACATTTCCACCACTTCCCTTCTATTTTCCTGGTGTTTTACAGTTTCTAGAGCATCTTCACATTTGTGCCAGGCAACAGCTCTAGTTTGTTCAAGCAGCCAACCCTTCTGTCTTTGACTCTTCACCCACAACTCTTACCCAGGGAGACAGCCAGGACCCAATGTCCAGAAGAGTCAGTAAGTACCAGATCAGCAGCACAACCTGGCTTGACATTTGGATGAAGGACCACCAATAGCCACCGTGGAGGGTGCCTTTGCTCTGTGCCAGACACAGTGCTGAGGCATTGCCTGCATTATCTGATCGACTTCCCAGCTAAGTATCAATGTTATCTCCTTTTTATAGATTAGGTAACTAAGTTCAAAGATTTTAACTAACTTGCTCAAGATCACACAACTGGAAACTGCTGGAGCTAGGATTTAGATCCAAGCATCAACAGACATCAAAGAAGTGTCCCAGCTCTCCCAGATTGGAGTTGCAGTGTAACTGACTTAGAGCTCCACCACGACCTGACCAGCCCATAGCAACAATGACTTTTAGGAGAGAATTTACCTGCTCTCTGCATTCGTGTAAATTTCAGGCTTTCGTCCGACCTTACTTTACTCAGAGTTCTGAAACCCATCCTGAACCACTTCTCAGAAGTCTTCAACCCCACTCCAAATACAGAAGTAAAGAGCTAAAATGGAGGGAAAGGCATGCTATCAGTCTCTAAAATAATCATTATGACATCCGAGTCATGACCCTTTCTAGGTCTCAGGCAATGAAGAAAAAGTATAAGCAATCTTTGACCTAGTTCCTCCTGAATATGACAAGCAGGTGGGTGATGGTCATTTTAAGGGCATTTTTGTTTCAGATGAGTCCTTTCTTGACATGTGGCATTACAAAATGAAACAGAAGTAACAAGCAGGTTCCAGCACTTGTGCAGAGCTTAGGTATAGTCTAATTGATGGCCTGCCTGTGCTGTCCATGAGTGATACAGTATCTCTATAGGGCTCTCCACTTTGCTGGGTCTCTTACCGACACTCATGCTCTGCATAGGTACCCTCACATTTTGAAAAGAGATGCTCCTATAGGTTATATAGTTTCTCCACCATCACACAGGTGAGAAGTGGCACAGCCCAAACTTAAACCCCGGTCTATTTACACTCCAAGCCTGTGCTCCTGCTCATGGCCATATTTTAGGCCTGTACATCACTTTTGCAATGAAAGGGACTGGTGGAAGTCCCTTCCACCTGGAGCTCTAAGGCAGGGAAAATTGGGAGGTAATAAACCCTGCTTCCAACTAAATGGAGAGGCAGTAAGGAGATTTTCAGACACAAATCTGCTCTTTAAGAGCAGTTCTGTCCTGTCCCCACCAACCCCCCGTGGTCCTCATGTCCCATGATGTTTGTACCCATGAGTGACAGACTCTTGGAGGGTAAGGCAATTTGTACATCACCATAGCATGGCAATTATCTCAGCACCTGAATTTATTTAGGCATTTTCTTCCTAGAGCAAAGCTATGGACTGAATTCCCCCTCCCAACTCAATTTGTAGGTTGAAGTCCTAATCCCCAGTATGATGGTATTTAAGACAGGGCCTTTGGGGTCATGAGAGTGGGGCTCTCATGATGGGATTAGTGTCTTTTTGTTTGTTTTGTTTTTGAGACAGTCTCACTCTATCACCCAGCCTGGAGTACAGTGGCGCGATCTCAGCTCTCTGCAACCTCTGCCTCCCAGACTCAAGTTTTTCTCATGTCTCAGTCTCCCAAGTAGCTGGAATTACAGGCATCCCCCACCACACCTGGCTAATTTTCATATTTTTTAGTAAAGATGGGGTTTCACCACGTTAGCCAAGCTGGTCTTAAATTCCTGGCTTCAAGTGCACCTGCCTGGGCCTCCCAAAATGCTTGGATTACAGGCATGAGCTATGGTGCCTGGCCCTGGATTAGTATCTTTATGACACCAGAAAGATTGCTTGTTCTTGCTCTCTCTCTTGCCATGTGAGCAGGGGAGCATGTGAGGACACAGCAAGAAGCCAGAAAGAGAACCCTCACCAGAAACTGACCCTGCTGACATCTTGATCCAGAACTTTCAGCCTCCAGAATGATGAGAAAATAAATTCCTGTTGTTTAAGCCAACCCATCTCTGTACTTTGTTACTGTAGCCCAAGCTGACTAATACAACCAGCCAGAATAAGTAATAAGATTAACTGAAAAGCCATTTTCAATAAATATATGTAAAATCACTTACTTTGAAGGATTGATATCGTTCATCATTTAACACAGCTTTAACTTCAGAACTTTCTCCATCTTCAATAATCTCCTAGTGGACAGTTGAAAAATACTTTAAATTAGTGATGTTAGACAATTACTGTGTAAGACTCTCAAATTCATGGATCTAGTTGCTTGGTTTCTCATGAAATGTGCATGCATCGCATCCTGGGGTATTTCCTTAACTGATCTGGAGAAAACAAGACATTTCTCTATAATCTTGAAAATGCTAGCTCATCATATATCCAAGGACCCCTTTATGATCCTTAGGAACAAAGATACAAATGGTTAGGGTCCAGATCTACAGAATTCCAAACCAAAATCTTTGCTGAAAAATGTATGTCCAAATATTGGTGATAATTTTCTCTTCAATGAATATGACCACTGAAATAAGAAGACTTTTCCATTGAGAAGGTTAATTTTGGACCCACCAAAAAGCCAATCTACATTCAAGCCCTTGTGATATCTAGCTCAGAGCCCCCCTCCTCTGAGTAGAGTTGGGATAATTGTCCTTAAATAATATACCTTGCACTTGACTATATAGAAACTTACTACCAGATGACCGACTTGCTTTGCTGGGGAATCCCTAAACACCGTTCAATAAATAAGCACAACCTCCAGCACTCTCCCTGGAGAGATGTAGAACCAACTCCACTTGATGTCAAATGCACCGCTGCTCTAAGGTGGCGCCCCCAGGTGGAACTGAGGTCCTCCACGCAGCCACTGTTTGAAATCAGACCATTTCCCTGCTGTCAAGCTTGTAAGTCACTTAAGTCTTTCACTGTGATTAATAACAATATGGGAGAGTTCTGTTTCCACTAGCTGGCTCCATGTAACCCCAGCTATGATAATATTAGGGTATGGATTATACATAACATGCCTCTATCTATATGTTATAGTAGGTAGCTAGTCGGGCATGAGCGGAGCAGGAGAGGGCTCCCCGCTCCCAACCAGGAATGTCAGGCGACCATCAGGTGATGGTCCAGCAGTTATCACACTATGGCTCTAAAATGATAATTGGTTGCAGCTGGTGCTAGAGAGAGGTAATTCCCTGATAGTCTGGCAGTTATCACACTATAAAATGATAATTGGTCACAGCTGGTGCCAGAGAGAAGCAATTTCCCAATAGATAAAAACACTTGAAATTGGTAATCAGCAGCTTCCAGTAAAATCTCAGGAATTGGGTGAGTGGGCATGAGCATGCACATTAAGAGACAAAATGGCAGAGTATGATTTTCTGAGGCATTCCACTGGAAAAGGGAAGAATGCCTCAGGTGAGCATGCATACAACTCCGGCAGACACACTGTGCCTGCACCCCTCCCAAGCACGAGGAGGGCACTGTGCACGCGGGTGACTCACCCTAAGGGAAGAATCATGGGAAAAGGGATGCAGGACCCCGGAAGTATGCCAGTGTATAAAACCCCAAGTCAAAAGGTCAAACGCTGCACTTGCCCTCCAAGTTGCCCACTTGGGTCTCTTCCAAGTGTACTTTCCTTTCTTTCCTGCTCTAAAGCTTTTTAATGAACTTCCACTCCTGCTCTGAAACTTGCCTCAGTCTCTTTTCCTGCCTTATGCCCCTCAGTCGAATTCTTTCTTCTGCAGAAGCAATAATTAGGGTTGCTGCAGACCCGAACGGATTCACTATCAGTAACTCTGACATCTGCCACCACTAATGTATTTTGGTGCCATGTGACTAGGATATTCACTTTATATATATATATATATATATATATGTATATATATATATATATATATATATATATAAAACACACACACACACACAGAAACAGGAGAGCGAGAGGAACGTGTATAAAGGAAAATTTGTGATGTACACCACATCTACATAGTTGACAGGAAAATCTGTTAGCTACATCTCTCTCTCCCCCCTCCCCACCTACCAATTGGGAAGTGGGACAAATCCCATTTCACCCTTACCTCTATGATACACTTCACCTTGGACCCCAGGCAGGGAATTCCTTCTGTGTCCTTCATACTGATGATTGTGAATGGCAGAGATTTCAATACAGAAGCTGCTCTCATAAATGTCACACAGGAGTCTTCATTTTCTCTAAACTCACAGTTTTCAGCCAGTATATCAAAGGCATCCTAAAGGATAAAACCAGATAAGCAAGAGATCTGCTTCCAAGCCCCTGAGTCAGTGGTCACTCACAAAGGCCTCTTGCTCTCCTTTAAATATTGGAATACCACTTGAGTGTTTCCTTCTAGGTCAGGATGGGGTTTCCCATACCCTTGTATTCCTCTATTGTGTCATGGAGTAAAGTTGAATTGAAAAGACAGGTACCAGAGTGCATTATACAGAAACTTGGAGTACACTGCCTTTAAACATTCACAGATGATTTAACTAAAGAGTGCTTTGGTGCTCACAGCATCTTGCTAGTCATGACTCAGCATAATCCCTCCTTCTGTACTATCTTCCCACTAGCCTGTGGCTAGAATTCTGCCTTGATCACTGAGCATCCCGGTAAAACACAGCGCTTAACACAGGCTTGTTGAATGAATGAGTTTAGTCATAGGCACACTGACCCAGAGCCAGGATTACTTAAGGTAGGGCATGTTTGCATTTCTAGCAGGGGAGGAAGCAGCTGCAGCTGTGTGATCTCATGCTCGGCATATCCATTAACTACAATTTCCTGGTCTTTCCAACACAGACATAGAGCTGGAAGTCTAGAAATGAAAAGCTCTGTATTGATCTACTACTACATGTTTCATCCAGCTAACCACTGACTCTAGGCTAACAGACAAGCAGTTGTGAGCTTTTAGGGCCAGGGCCGTTCAAAACACCATGACCAATCTGAGGGCTGAGTGGAGCTTTAGATATGATCTATCCAATTTCTTTTTGAATAGATGAGGAAACAGGCTCAGAGAGAGAAATTGACTTGCCCAAACTAGTGAATATCAGAAAGGCTGGAATCTAGGTTTGCTCAATTTTTTGGTTTCCCAGCAAAGGCTGTTGATGCATTGTTACCATTTCTATGTAATTTACTCTTACTATGTTTTGAACTAATTCCAATATTTGTTTTTTCAGAATATTTGCCTTTGACAAAGTGTTGTGCCCATTAATGACAGCTCTCTGTAAATAGTAATCTGCTGTCTGTAAAGAATATAACCTAAATGTATTTGTCCATTTCCGGAAGGAAGGAGACCCATTCTTTTTTTTTTTTTTTTTTTTTTTTTTTTTTTTTTTTTTTTTTTTTGAGACGGAGTCTAGCTCTGTTGCCCAGGCTGGAGTACAGTGGCCGGATCTCAGCTCACTGCAAGCCCCGCCTCCCGGGTTCACGCCATTCTCCTGCCTCAGCCTCCGGAGTAGCTGGGACTACAGGCGCCCGCCACCGCGCCCGGCTAATTTTTTGTATTTTAGTAGAGACGGGGTTTCACCGTGTTAGCCAGGATGGTCTCGATCTCCTGACCTCGTGATCCGCCCGCCTCGGCCTCCCAAAGTGCAGGGATTACAGGCGTGAGCCACCGCGCCCGGCCAGGAGACCCATTCTTGATAGAAAGAAGGATAGAAGGATCAGAGATCAGGCTAGGGCTGTGGGTAGGTGGGAGGAAAACTTTCCCAAGTTTTCAGAAAAATTTATAATTTAATTTGTGGCTCCATGGAAAGAAGCTGCAAGCCCTTCGTTTGCCCTGGGTGTTGATGTCAAGTCCTGTTACCGTGAATATCTGGTTACAGTTGTTTAAAGTGGTTCTTCTCTGACACGCATACTGGGAGATCTTTTGTACAGCAGTTGGTAGAGTCTTCGGGGGGCCTGGATTGGTGCTATCTGAATAGTCTCTTCTCACCTAAACAAATGCATAAGCATCCATTTTCAATAAAAATTAATAGTAATAATAGATATATATGGAAAAATTTGGAAGTAGTTGTCTGTGGTTGGAGGATAAAATTATAGGAGACTCAAAATTTATGTTATATACATCTCTAATATTTGAACTTGCTATTATCAACATGTATTTTTTTGAAATCTGAAAAAAAAAACATGAAAAGACCTATCAATTAAATATAACCTTCCTTTTCTATGAACTTATGTACTTATGGTCCAACCCCTCTTCCCAAAGATTCTAGCACAATTGCTCAAATATTTGGAATTGAGAGCTTAATTTTTTGTTTTGTTTTCTTTTGTTTTCTGAATGATCACAGTAAGAGAAAAAAAGGAATCTCCTGCTTTTCTGGCTGCCAGAATATCAAGGCTTAAATATTTTGAAATATTTGTGTATAAATGCATTCAGGAAAATAGCTACCACTCATAAGGTGCCTACTATACTTAACACACTGTGTTAAGTGCTTTACATGTATATTATTCTAATCTTCATGACCATTTTGTGAGGCTGGCATTATTGTTATGTCATGTTATAAAGGAAGAAACTGAAGCTTTGTAAAGCTAAGTGACTTGCCCAAGGTCACACAGGAAGTAAGCAGAGAATCTAGGGTTTACCCCAACTCTGTTGATTCTAAGCTTATGTTCTTAACCATCAAGCAAAGAACAGTGAAAATCACACCCATGACACTTACAACAAGCTGGTGTTTTCCTGTCATCTCCACCGGTTTCCCTGCTCCTATACATTCTATCAGCCAGGAGACATCAAGGAGTTCTGGTTGTGAGCTAACTTGTATTTTCTGTACTTGAAGCCACTCCAGAACATCTGAACCCGAGTTGTTCTCTGCTACAATGTGGGTGACAGAATCACTGCAAAATGCAAGACAGAGTTACCCGTTGAAGCATCTTTCAAAAATCAGAAGCTCTCCTCTTTCCTCAAGGTTTCTGAGCATTCCATCTGCTGGAGAAAGACACATGCTAGACCTAACCATAGGTTGGAGAATTTAGGCCTGCATGCAAGTGAATTCTTTCTACATTAATTAGTGTGGCAACAGTGGTCTGGATTACATGTCAGATGCATGAAAAATAAAGACAACATTAGCAGGACTGAGGTGTTGATGGAAAACCAAGGTCTAGAGAAGATGGAAGATGAAATTGCTCTTAAAGTAGCACCTAGCATTCCACATGAGGTTTTGGCACGCTGCTCCGTTTTTACTAGTGGAGGACTTTAATAATCCAACGGCTTTCAAACTTGTTTGACTGTGACCCACAGTTAGAAATACATTTTATATCATGATCCAAAGTAAACATAGAAATAGGTACAGATGTAGCTATTCTTACATGGATTAAGCAACTGTCTTAATCCACTTAGGCCTCTTTAACAAAATACCTTAGACTGAGTAATTTATAAACAACAGAAACTTATTGCTCACAGTTCTGGAGGCTGGGAAGTCCACGATCAAGGGGTCGGCAGATCTGGTGTCCAGTGAAGGGCCATTCTTCATAGATGGCACCCGCTATGTGTCCTCACATAGCAGAAGGGGAAGGCAGCTCTCTCGGGCCTCGTTTTTAAGGACATTAATCTCATCCACTAGGGGGAGCCCTCATAACCTACTCACCTCCCAAAGGCCCCACCTTCTAATATCATCGCCTTGGGGATTAGGTTTCAATTTATGAATTTTGGGGTGACACAAATATTGAGACCATAGAAACACCCCATTAAATGTTCTCACAGTTTATTATTAATAATAAATTAATTATTTATAACCAGCCTTCAAGAAATTTTGCTTTACATGTTTTCAAAGCCTGGACAGGGATCTTCTTCTTAGCAGGTACTTAGCACTTACCATGTTTAAGGCATTGGCCAAGTGCTTTACCTACAGCATCTCATTTGGCTCCTCAATAAGCGTTACATCATTCACACTTCAAAAATGAGGAAACTGAGGAACAGAGAGGTCAAGTGACATTCTAAAGGTCACACAGCTGGCAAATGATGCTCATCTTTTTTATTGTTTTTTCTGGGCCAGATACGTTATTTCTAGTTTTTAATAAGTCTTCATGGTCAGCCTTATATTATTGCACTCAGTGATTTTTAAGATCCTTTCAGTTCAAATAGTCTGTAAATCTGAGCAATAGCATGAGCACACAGCATACCCAGGCATCAAAGAGAAAACACAGCAATATTTTCTCTTTCTCCTCCTATTTTGTTTCCTTGATTTCCTCTTTCTCCATCTTCTTTTTTTGATAGAATCTGATTCATGAGGTATTTTTTTATTTACTATTATATGCACAACCCTAGATTCCTTGTGATAGTGGTGGTGGTGATGGTAGTAGGAGGAGGTTAGGTACCAAAGAAGACAAAGGAAGTTCCTGGACATTAGTATGGTATATGAAACAGATGGCTTATGGTGTGAATTATGACAAGACATGAGGCATGAAGATCTGCCATGTTCAGAGAAGGAAAAGAACATGGTGTGAGCTGGGAGAGGCAGCTGGTTGGTGGAAGAGCTGTTTTGTGTCTAGTCCTGAATGACACACCTAACAGGCAGAACTTAGGGTTCTCCTGGAAGAAAAGGGTCAGGGGCCAGCCAGAAGGACAGGGAGGAGAATGGCCTGGGTTGGAGTGGAGAGTTTATATTGGGAAGTAATTGTAGATGCAGCTGAATTGGTAGGGACAACTACGTTCTAGAGGGTCTTAGAAGCCTGTTGAGGTTTGATCTTATTTTCTGGGGTTGTGGAGTCAATGAAGGCTTTTGTGAGCAGAACATTGATGGCACTACAGTGTTATTTTAAAAGATGAGTCTGGTACATAACAGTGATTTGGAGGGGAGCATAATGGGGTAGGGAGGGTTGGGGAGCTACTTAGGAAGATGAAACGATAGTGTAAGTGTGAGATGATTTTAACCCAGTCTGGCACAGGGAGGCAGAGGAGAAATATGGTGCACATCTGCATCAGCTTACCTATGAAAGATGAAGTCGGGGAGGGAGTCAAATAGTACTCCAGCATATTCATCACAGTAAGGTAATGGCACTTTTGGTAGAAATCGAGATTTAGGAAGTTGCGTCTCTTTGGGGGAAGGAGTGGAGCAGTGGAATTGAGGTTTATTTCAGGCATGCTGCATTTGAAGGACAGCAGGAGATCCAAATTAAAATATCTGGTTGACAGTTGGGATCTGAGGTTGGTGCTCAGAGAGATGTGGGGGCTGGGGTCAGAGCTGAGACCATCTGGACGGCAGGATGTGCAGCAGGCCCAAGCAGAAATAAGTCGTGGCAAAGCAACGCTGTACAAGAATTAAAGGAAGATGGATGACTGCTTCCCTATTCTAGATCCACATTGTTCCAAAATTTATGTATAATAAAATTCCTGAAGGATTCTTTGGATCAAGGATTAATAGGAATTGTTATTCCATCTATATTTCTGCCCTTTGGAGGAAAACATTATTATTATATTATTATACTTATGATATATTCTTATTTATTATAATATTATTACAATAAATAGAGTTTTGCCTAACCCTGAGAGGGAGAAGTGTATGCCAAAGAGGACCCCTCACCACCTACGCTCTTACCACTCCCCTCTACTGCGTCTTCTTCTGGGATTCTCCGAGACAGTGTGGGAATGTCCGCGCTCACATTGTTGGGTGAGAACCACATGCATTTCTTAATTAATACAAGCAAATTTGTGGATGACAGGCTGTACATCATATGAAGGAAGACTCTGATTGAAACTCCCAATTCCTGTTCATTAAGCAACTAGCAAACAAAACAAAACAGCAACAATAATCTTAAGCACACACAAAAACCAAAAAGTCAGGCCAGGTGTGGTGGCTCACGCCTGTAATCCCAGCACTTTAGGAGGCCAAGGCGGGCGGATCATGAGGTCAGGAGATCAAGACCATGCTGGCTAACACAGTGAAACCCTGTCTCTACTAAAAATATAAAAAATTAGCCGGGTGTGCTGGAACACACCTGTAGTCCCAGCTACTCGGGAGGCTGAGGCAGAAGAATCACTTGAACCCGAGAGGCAGAGGTTGCAGTGAGCTGAGATCGTGCCACTGCACTCCAGCCTGGGTGACAGAGCAAAACTCCATCTCAGAAAAAAAAAAAAAAAATGGGAAGAGATGAACTTGGAGATGTTAAAAATTTCTCCCAGTGAATAATTAGTTGGTGGAGCAGGGATTCGATCTTATAGCTGTTCTCATCAAAGTCTGTGCGTTTGGCCATCCATTGCTTTGTGTTATTTGGAAAAGGAGGGAGCTGCTCACTTCCTCCTGTTGCAGAGGCACAACATCTGGATGGGTATCATAATAATAAGAAAACTGATTTCCTCCCAAGGGCAGAAATACAGATGGAATAGCACCTCCTATATAACACCAGTAAATGTATTGCCTTGCTGCTGCCACATAGAATTTATGTTTTGCTATTTTATGTACAATATTATATGGACTAAACTAGACTACAGGACATGTAGCACTGCCCCAGAAAATCTGAAAGAACAGCTGCCATAGCCACACATCAAGACGGAGCAGCCACAGGGAAGCTGTCAGGCTGTCTGGGCTCTGGGTTTTCCCTAAACCTCCGAGGGAGTTGGATGAGCCAAGGGGGAGCCCTGGACTCATCATCCAAATTCTGGCCTCTCATCATCCACTCCTACCCTGCTAGTCCATCGCCACCATCTCTTCACCTAGGATTCCTTTGGACACAGCCCTGCCTCTGATGGGGACATTAGAATGCTGGGGGGTACAGAGGGGAGGGGGCTCAAGGCACTATTAAGTAACCAACAATAAATACTGGCATATAAAGGGAATCAGACTAGAAAGAAATACTCCCCTGACTATTAGCAAAGATAATGGTAACGACATACACACGTGCAGATATTCCTACTTAATCCTCACAACAGCCTTGCACAGTAGGCAATATAGTCACAGAGGAGAAAACCAAGCCTGGGGGAGCTTACATTTAGCTGGGGTTCAAACCCAGGTGTGCCTGACTCAAGCAGCCTCTTAACGTTCTGCTAGACTGTGGTTAGATGCCTGAGGGGGGCTTTGTTTGCTTGTTTGAAATGCTTTTCTGTATTTTCTCATTTTCTGTAATGAACTATCTATGGTCACTTTTCTACTTGGGGGAAAATATACATGAATGTCATTTTCAAGGACAAATAAATCTGTGATTGGGGCTGAAGTTGTTTCTACCTTGCCCATAGAGACCCTGGCTTCCTTCTTATAATAAAAGGTGACAGAAACCGTCAGGTAGCCAACCTCAACCTCAGAGATCCCAAGGTTCTGCTGAGACGGCTATTCCTGAAATATCAGTGAATTCCATCTTCTCCTAATTTCTTGGCCATGACCAATTGTTAATGCATTGGACTGAGTTTGGGAGGTCTTGAACCAATTATAGCAGTTCTGAGGGAACTGGGATTGGTCCCTCAGCCTCCTACAGGGAAGAAGATTCAGGGTCTCCTCCTTCAACTAGTGCTTGACTGTCAGGTGCCCAGCTTGGTCCTTGGTGTCCCTGAGGGCAGAGAGAGTGGCATGGTCTCTGGGTTATCCCTGGAGCCCAGCACATGGCCAGATTTGTAGTAATGGTAAAAAGATGATGGTAGACTAGATAGATGAATGAATGAATGAATAGCTCTAAAGGAATGTCTCTCAAACTCTAGTGTCTACCAGAGACATCCAGGAAGCTAGGTTAAAATTGAGGTTACTGGGTCCCATTACCAGACTTCAGAATCCCTGGGGAATTGCACCTGGGGCTCAGGAATATGCATTTTGACAAGCTCCGTTGGTGATTCTGATAGAGTCAGTCTGTTTTCGTTATCTACTGTTGCATAACCAATGATCCCAAAATATAATGGCTTAAAAAGGCAACTATTTTATTATATCTCACAATTTTGTGGGTCAGGACTTCAGGCAGGCTTGGCTGGGTGATCCCTCTGTCCTGTATTGTTCTGCTGAGATGCTGATGTTCCCTGTGCTTCTACATTCTGCAACCTTGGTGAGGATGGCTGGAAAGGTGGGCTCAGTGCAACTAGGGACTGGGGATCCAAGCAACTTTATGCGGTCTAAGACGAGGCTCCAATGTCTTATATGAGGCTCTGGGGTCCCAGAGCTTGTGTTCCAGGGAAAGTCACGCAGTGTCACTTCCACTGTACCTTACTTTGAATCAGTCACCAGCCCTCTCAGATGCAAAGGACAGGGAAATCGCCCCTCTCTCTCCACGGGAGGACCTATGTTTTAAAACCAGCCCACAACTCCACTTTGAGAAACACCACTGTAGAGAAAGATCTTTTCTATTGAACTGCCAGAGCCTAGATTTGATTCCCACTTGAGCCTTTGGCCTCAGTGACAGCAATGTTTTCCAACATGGTACTCGTTTCTCTGCAGAGACATGACATAATTTTAGGAGGTACACAACTGAATATTTAAAAGGCCTATGTGTTCATTTATATCTATATTTTAAATTATGCATCTCAGATCATAGTTTTTATAGATATTATTCCTTAGAAAAAGGCTAATTTTATTTTAAATGAGTCAGTTTAGGAACAATTAAAAGAAACACACTGGCCAGGCGTGGTGGCTTATGCCTGTAATCCTAGCACTCTGGGAGGCCCAACTGGGTGGATCACTTGAGGTCAAGAGTTCAAGACCAACCTGGCTAACATGGTGAAACCCCGTACCTACTAAAAATACAAAAATTAACTGGGTGTGGTGGCACGCGCCTGTAATCCTAGCTACTCGGGAGGCTGAGGCACGAGAATCGCTTGAACCCAGGAGGTGGAGGTTGTAGTGGGCTGAGATCGCGCCATTGCACTCCAGCCTGAGTGACAGAGCAAGGCACTGTCTCCCCCCGCCCCAAAAAAAAAACAAAGAAAAGAAACAGATTACGTATATATTATAATAATAGATGTGGTAAAAGATATTACAAGAGTCGTGACTGTGGCACTCAGATGTCTGAAAGCCCTGGGTTATGGAATTGACTCACAGACTTCAGTTGTGCATTTTTTTCCTCAGGTAACCATTTTTCTGTTCTCCCCGTCTTTCTTTTCCTAGTTGGTCCTGCCTTTCACGAAGTATAATTAGAAAAATCCTCCATGAGGAAAGTGGCAGCTATTTTTGTTTGCCTAGGCATAGACTCCTTCCCACCCTCTGTCTGACTTTCTGGATCCTCATGGATGGTCACCTGCTGTTTTCTTTCCAGGGAGAGGTCATTCCTGATTCTTCCCAAAGTAGGACTTACTTTGTAAACAATGACTTAAATAGTCATTTACAGTTAAACTGAACTGTTTACAGTTTAAAACCCTTCTACCAATTTCACTTAGCAACTAATCTGTTTCAGGATCCTTGGAACAGAAAGAGCAGGCAGTTATGTTTGGTTTTATGGCAAACTCTTACTAGCACCACAAAGGACAGGATTCTGTTTCCAGTCCTGCTGTACTTATGACTGAGACGATCTTGCCTCGATTTTTTTTGGTCCACCTTAAATGGGATTAAGAAAATGTTTATTAATTTAAAGCCGCAAATTTTGAAATACAAAGTAATTTGGACTGGAGCAAGACTAAAGTTTACATCCCATGTTCATGCTCTTGAACTTATAAAAATAAAATATTTATTATGTTGCTGATTACAAAAGTAATACTCATGCATTGCAGAAAAAAAATTTCATTACAAAAATTACTCTTGGTAAACACAAGTTCCTTGGGCTGGTTTTATATTCACCAGATAAATCATTCTCTGAGCAAATATTTCTTGAGGCCTCCTATGTGAAAGAAAATTGTCTAAGTCTGTAGATGAAGTCTACACGTGGCCTCGTGGAGTCAGAGAGGGGTAATTGGATGAGATTAAGAGCTTTTGCTCATTAAAAGGGAAAACTGGCAGCCCACCCTAGGCAGTGACTCCCACCAGCACTCTAGGGAGGAAGTGTCAGGCCTTGAGCCCAAGCTAAGCCATCATATTCCCTGTGACCTGCAGGTATACATCCAGATGGCCTGAGGCAACTGAAGATCCACAAAAGAAGTGAAAATAGCCTCAACCGATGACATTCCACCATTGTGATTTGTTCCCGCCCTACCCTAACTGATCAATTGACTTTGTGACAACACACCCTCCCCACCCTTAAGAAGATACTTTTTAATATTCTCTCCCACCATTAAGAAGGTACTTTGTAATATTCTCCCCACCCTCGAGAATGTACTTTGTAAGAAGATCTACGCTCTGCCCACAAAAAATTGCTCCTAACCCCACCGCCTATCCCAAACCTATAAGAACTAATGATAATCTTACCACCCTTTGCTGACTCCTTTTTCGGACTCAGCCTGCTTGCACCCTGGTGAAATAAACAGCCTTGTTGCTCACACAAAGCCTGTTGGTGGTGTCTTTGCACGGACACGCATGACAGGAAGGCTTCTCTCTGGGGGCTTTCAGGAGTCTAAGGTCTTGGAGACAGAGAGGTAAAGGGAGAAGGCACTCAAGGTAGTGGGGAAAGAGCGAGAAAATCTGTAAAGAAAACCAGGTAAGCTGTGTTTGGATTCTGGACCTGGAAGAGGCCTGGAGAGTGGCCAGTTCAACTTTTATTTTCTAGAGCAGGTAACTGACCTCTTTCAACTGGTGTTCTGTTTATTTTGCAAACAATGACTTTGAATATTTTGATTTCAGACACCATAAATTTGAAGTGTAGAATAGAACATTGCCAAAGATAAACAAAGCTGGATACTAGTTAAAGTGGGAAGGATGGTTTCGTTCAGTCATAATGATGGCAATAGGAAAGAGGCTCCAGTGTGAAGTGAATTCAACTTTATGGGAATAAAAGGCATGAGACTTTTAAAAAACTGGGGTGTGCTGCTAGGGGAAAGCCCTGAGGGGTAGTAGGGGTGTTGGTCCCTGTGACTAGGCTATCTGGGTTTGTTAATTGGAGCTTATCTGGAGGAGAAGCTAACTTTTGTGGTGTAAATTAGAGCATGGTCCTCTGAAGTTAGGCCCTCACCCTCCCACAGGATCTGAAGGTTGGAGTTGTCTCTTTGAAGGGTTGCTTTTCTCAGATCCTTGGAAGACAGTTCTGGATGGTTAGAAGATTTACATCTCAAAGGGACAGAGAAAGGATTTATCATTGCAACTTTCTAAGTAACTGCTTTAAGAGAGGGTTCACGGGGCCAGCTGCCTATTGCCAGGGTTTGACTGGAATAAACAGGACATTCTCCTGGCAGTGATGAACTTTCTCAGGCAGGCATTTTAAAGGGGGCCATCCTGGGGACATGGATAACTGCTAGAAGCTGTGCTACAGTTTGGTCAAGGAGAGAGTCTTTACCAACATTGAGGTGGAAAAAAATCATGCATTTTACTACCAGGAAATTGACAGGGACTTTTAGAGGCAATGGTTTTGGGATAATGAGTGAGACAGAATCCACACGTCAAACATTATATAGTGTCTGGATGGAAAGCGCAAGCAGCCAGTTTAGATAAAACTAGACCAAAATAATACTAGAAGACTAAAAGTAAAAAAATGAGTAGGCAAATGCTAGTTTTTTTTCCTAAAGAAAACTTGTTCAAACTTGGAATATGCTATGCTACTTTTCTAATTCCAGGTGGCAACAAAGGTACAATTCCTGACTTTCCTGTCTGACTGTAAGCTGCTTGTTTGCAGGACTCATGCCTTCCACTATTTTGTGTCTCCACAACCTGACAAATACTGCACAGAGTGGGCACTAACAAAGCCCTTTATTGGTGATGACATGATGCTGCATCTTGCTTTCATTGAAGACAATACCTTCCAGTGGCACCCTTGTAGATAAACTATGGAAGTCTAGGAAGGATGACAGTATCTTCTGGTGGGTGTCAAGCTGCTTGAATAATGGAACTTGGCAAGTGTTAAACTGCTAGGTAGATGCAAAGATGGAGAACCAACCTTCCTGGCCGTGCATTTTCTTCCTCAACACCAATGATTTGGGTCAAGACACAGAGAGCTTAACTAATGTGTTTATGGAGGAGGATTGGTGACAGAATGAAATTTTAAAATAGCTCCATGTATTGGAACCCAGGATGAAATAAAGTGACAAGTAGTAGGTTCTGATCCTTCTCCAGCTTGACCAGGGTGACAAGTTGCTCTAAAATTTAGGAAGTTAGCCATGGAATAAAATTCAATATTCTTTTAATAAATATGCAAAAATATCTCAAGAGTTTTAATACTTTCCCTGATCTACGTTTTAAAACCAGCTTCCTATGGCACACTGAATGGCACGTATTTTGCAATATAGCATAAATGTTAGCGAAACCCCAACCAAATATGTTGCATGCATGTTGGAGAATGAAATAGCTCCAGACAGTGCAACACTTTGAGGTACACCATTTCTGATTTGTGTGTTCAGGCCCAGGTAAAGCAGGAATCAGGTTTTTCCTCTAATTTAATCCTCCTGGCAGCAAAAAAAAATGTGTTAGGAGCAATGAAATTGTTGCCTATTAGCTGAAAAAACAGCTTTCTTTGTTATTTTTATTTTTAAAATACATGCTTATTGTAGCCTGGGCATGGTGGCTCACACCTGTAATCCTTTGGGAAGCCAAGGCAAGAGGATCACTTGAGCCAGGAGTCCGAGACTAGCCTGGGCAACATGGCGGAACCCCATCTCTACAAAAATTAGCCGGGCACAGTGGCCTGCGTCTGTAGTCCCAGCTACTTGGGAGGCTATGGTGGGAGGATCCCTTGAGCCTGGAAGATGGAGGTTGCAGTGAGCCGAGATGGCACCACTGCACTCCAGCCTGGGTGACAGAACAAGACCCTGTCTCAAAAATATATACATATGTGTATATATATACACTTATATATACATATGTTTATATATATGTATATGTGAACATATATATATATATATATATATATATATATATATATATGCTTATTGTAAAAAATATATTGGAGGCCAGGCACGGTGCTCCTGTAATCCCAGCATTTCGGGAGGCCAAGGTGGGAGGATCACGAGGTCAAGAGACCGAGACCATCCTGGTCAACAAGGTGAAACCCCATCTCTATTAAATATAAAAAAAATTATCTGGGCATAGTGACGCATGCCTGTAGTCCCAGCTGTTTGGGAGGCTTAGGCAGGAGAATTGCTTGAACCTTGGGAGGCGGAGGTTACAGTGAGCTGAGATCGCGCCACTGTACTCCAGCCTGGGACAGAGCGAGACTCTGTATCAAAAAAATAAATAAATATATTGGAAAACACAGAAAATAAAAACAGCCATAATCTCTCCGTACTAACCCCCACCCCCAAAAAACCACTTATAACATGTTGATGGGTTTCCTTCCTGTCTTCGTTCTATTTGTTTATATCATTTGACCTAGTTCATATTGTGGAGGGAGAGCCCTTTCTTTAGGGTTTTGCTGTAAAGGTCAAGGGATCCAGCAATTCACGAGAAAATAATGACACTTTACATCTGTCTAACTGTTTTAGTTTATCAAAGCACATTGACATGCATTATCTTATTTGGTGATCACATCAGACAGGCCATTTATCAGGATACTAAGATCAATGGGGAGAGAGGGGACCGTGCCCCATACCCCATGGCTGGGGAGGCTCAGAGCCAGGATTTGAGGTTTCTAAATTTCTTATCTAGAGATTTTTACCCTATAATAATTTTTATTTTTCTATCCAATTAAAGTCTATATATCTATGTACAGAAATTCCGTTTGAGACCTAGAACTTCTACTTCCTGTGGTTTATTTTTGCACCATAGAGCACATTTGTATTTAATGTGTCTTCTGGGCTACCAGCCTGGGAACTTTGCCATCATCACATGCACAGCAGCAGTTTGCTCACCATACACCAGTTAGCTTCCTCTACCTCCTGAGCAGCTGGGCTTGGTCTCTGGCAGCAGGCATCTGGGGCATGTAGCTGCCTCTTCAGCTGTCCTGCCAACAGAAGAAACTTACCTCCCATCATCTTCCTGAGTGCCTGCCTCAGCTGCCATGTATGTATTCATTGCCGTGTCTATAATAAATCAGTGGATTCTTGCTGGAAGCTTGGACGTTTCAATGGAGGGCTTTCCAGTAAGTGGCACTTCTGGCTCTTTCCTTCCTGCGTAACCCTTGCCAGATTTCTTTACCATGAAAAGCAGTTCCACATTTGCGAAGGCTTTTAATTTCTTTTTTAAAAAATCTATTTGTGGCCAGACATGGTGGCTCATGCCTGTAATCCCAGCACTTTGGGAGGCCAAGGCGGGCAGATCACGAAGTCAGGAGATAGAGACCATCCGGGTCAACATAGTGAAACCCCGCCTCTACTAAAAACACAAAAATTAGCCAGGTATGGTGGCACGTGCCTGTAGTCCCAGCTACTCGGGAGGCTGAGGCAGAAGAATTACTTGCACCTGGGAGGCGGAGGTTGCAGTGAGCCGAGAGTGTGCCACTACACTCCAGCCTGGGAAACAGAGAGAGACTCCATCTCAAAAAAAAAAAAAAAAAAAAAAAAGGAAATCTTTTTTTTTGGCTTCTTTACCTATATAATCTTCCTGTCTTCTCCAACTCTAACCTTCTATGTAAGTCTGTAAGATTAGGCAGGCTTAACAGTTAGATGAAATGTAGGATTTTATTGGAACGGATGTTAGAAAATGAGATTCACAGTGGCTGTAGGAGTTTAAAAAGAGGCAGCAAGAGAGAAAAGGAGACCTTGCAAAGAGAGAAATCAGGTGGAAGAAAGGCCATGGGAAACTCAGGAATTTCTGAATGGGGCATTTTAGCAAAAAATGAATGAAAAGTCAATGTCATATGAATCATGGTGTTGTGAACGTGAACATATCTAAAAATTGACTTTTGAAATATGTCTCCTCAACACTTGGAAGCTGACATTTCTTCTGCATGACATGGTTGTCAGTTTTATTTTCAAATATCAAAGACTATTTTTACAATCAAAATGTTTTTTCACATAAAATTTTTATAGTTTTTCTGAAAATTTGTGGTCAATTTATTCCCTGCACAGTCAAAGCAGTCAATTGCATAAACCATTATTCCTTCATTGCAAGCCCCTTAACGATTTAATCCAGAACCATCACTTATGTAAAGGTTCTAATGCCATTTGTTTCTGGATTTTGTTTTGTTTTCTCTTCATCTGTTTGAGACCAGTGAAAAGCTTATACAGCAGTTAGAAAAACAATAAGAATAATTGCTGTTCAAAGTGAGTGGATTAGTGAGTGAACCAATCTAGGTGGTCCAAACGCTTCCATTACCTCCTTACCTGGGTTCTGATTACATCTAACCCAGTGTGGTGTCTGTCACCCCTGGACAGAGCTGTCTTAACAGTGAATACATCTTTACCCAGCATCTCTCTTTCTAAGAACCCCACTAGGACTGCTCTTTGGAAAAACATGATCAAGGCCACATCTGGGTGCCTGTGGTAAGCTGGCTAGTCATCCTAGCCCACCACAGATGCTAGTTGCCTTAGCACACCCAGATGTACAGGTAAGAGCCAAGCAACCAAATCATGCTTTCTGCATCAAAGTAGCCAAAACTTTTTTTATTGAACTCAGTGATACTTCGTTCAATTTGGTCAAGAATAAAATTGAGTAGTTCAGCATTACATTTACCAATTAGTGTTCTGCTTATCATCCCTAAATAACGCATCTCATAGGAGTGAAGAGCAAAAAATAAAAATTTATCTCATTTTTTGGTGTCAACTAGTTTCAATATAATTGTATTCAGTCCCCACTTATCTCGTTTTCCTTAACTAGTTGTTCTTTGATTTCAAATCTGCTATTCTCCCAGTGGGAAGATCGCCTCTTCCACATGTGGAGGAAAAAACAGATTCCTTGGGTTCCCAAGAAGCTGTTCACAAAGCCCCTGCTTATTTACAAAGTGAGATCGACGCTGTCCTACCTGAGCTCATTTTCAACCCTGAACCCTTTCCTGCGGGCCAGCTCCATGAGGAACGCTCTGCGGGTGGTTCCCATTTTCTTCTCCAAAATGAAGACGACCAAATCTTGAAATTTGATGTCTTGAGGAGAGGAGGCCATCAAGGCACCCGTCTGCCGCGGTCTCTTCTTCCGAGGGCTCAAGGGGGATGTTTGTGGTGGATCCATGGGAAGAGGCTGCTGCTGCCTCTGGCTGGCCCATCAGGTGGTGTCTCCAGAAGGGAGGGAGACTGCCACCCTCCTACATGAAGGGTTTTGATGTCATCTCACCAGCAGACTCTGAAGCCAGGGCAGGGCTTCATGGGTGCTGCCCTGGCAACAGCTTCCTGCCAAAGTATGATGGGGAATTTTTATCTCTGTTCAGTTCATTTGTCCAATATGGAGATCATAATGAAGACAGTCAATTAACCTTTGTTTTCATAAGCACAATCTCATTAGCTCCTCAGAGTAACCTTGTGAGGAAGGCAGGGAAGCATCGTTTGCATGTTATTTGTTTCTAAATGTACTGAGGCCCCTCTGTGGTCTTTATTTATTGATCCCTTTTAAACCTCCCAACTCACTTGCATTCTCCTCCTTTTGTAGACAATCATAACACTGTACTAGATGTCTGTAATTTGCATGGGTGTTATATTCTGCTTGTGGTTGTTTTGATTTTACATAAATGACATTGTTACATTTCTCATTCTGCCAATCACCTTTTTATTTCACTTGGAACTATGCTTTCCAGGTCTGTGTTCTAATTGTTCTGTTGCTTCTAACTGCTCCATAGTATTTCATGGTGGGCATTTACCACCTGTTCACTTACATAGGAACATTTTATAAACAAGAGAACCAAGGCTCAGTTATTCAAGATCACAGAATAAGGGGCAAAACCAGATCCTGAATTCAGTTCTTTGGATTCCAAATTCTGTATACATTTATTAGTTTTTTTAAGTGGATTAAGTTTGTCCAGAGAGTAGTCTGTTATAAACCCTAACATAGGTCTTCTTCAGTGGGATGGTATGACTTTTAGATGAGACTCACTGCCATAAGGAGACATTTCATAACTTTATGTGCAAAATTAAATTTGTCTTTCATTAATACACTCTATAGATCTCATTTCCTGAGCATCTGCTACATGGCCAAGGTAAGCACCTACCAGCCTTAGCTGACCGGATCCTCACAATACCACAGTCAGGTGGTCCTACCTTTCTCATTTGGCTAAACAATTTACCCAAGGTCACAGAGCTACTGAATTGTCACAACTGAGAGATGATTGAGCTAGGATTTGGACTCAGATCTGTCTGATTTTAAAAGACACACTCTTAACCACCAAGGAGCCTTCCTCTTCTCCAATAACTAATCTGAGCTCTGCTCACCCTTTGTCCCTCTTTTTTTTTTTTTTTTTTTTTTGAGATGGAGTTTCACTCTTGTTGCCCAGGCTAAAGTGCAGTGGCACAATCTCGGCTCACTGCAACCTTCGCCTCCTGGGTTCAAGCGATCCTCCTACTTCAGCCTCCTGAATAGCTGGGATTACAGGTGCATGCCACCACGCCTGGCTAATTTTTGTATTTTTAGTAGAGACGGGGTTTCACCATGTTGGTCAGGCTGGTCTCGAACTCCTGACCTCAGGTGATCATCCCACCTTGGCCTCCCAAAGTGCTGGGATTACAGGTGTGAGCCACCATGCCTGGCTGTCTGTGCCATATTATTTGAGACTTTTGCTATCTCCAAAAGCATATGAGCACCTCACAACCCTACTAGGGGAAGAGTGACGTGACAGCTGCCTTAAGTTATGGGCAAAGCACTCTGTTGCTCAAGAAAGCAAAATCAGAAATCTTCAGGTGGAAATTGTAGAGTAATAGATTCCAGTTCTCCTCAAGTAAGGACTGTTTAGTAACTCAGCTGTCTAAAAATATACAGAGAGCAGCTTTATACAGTGGTATGTTACATGTCATGAAAAGTATTCAAACAGGTGCTGGATAACTGTTTATTGAGCTGTAACAGAAGGGAATTCAGACATCTGGTAAGGGCCTATAATGTAGCTCTGAAATTCCCAGATACTATGACTCTTTGCTAGAGATCAACTGGGAGATGAGAGTCCATTTTGACCCTCACTATTAGGTGTTTGGTTACTGAAGAGCTGAATGCTTCATGTTAGAATGCAGTTGTAGCTGCCAAATGGTGCTGCAGCAGGGAGTATGTAAACCATTCTAGCAAGAATCTGGGATTGTTGTGTTCATTCCCAAGGTATAGCCACCTAATGGTAAAGGCGCGCCACCTAAGCAGTAAAGAGAATGGGGAGGTAGTACTGAGATGTGGCTAATAGCTCAGGCTTCGTCAGGCTGCCCATAAAAATTCTGTCTCTATTGCTTTGAAGCTTCAAAACAAGTTGCTTAACTTCTTTAAGCCTCAGCTTTACCTCGTCTGTAAAATGAGGACTGAGATAGCCCACATAACCTGCTGGGCAGAGTGCATGACACAAAGGTAGCACTTTCAATAAATGTCAGTTCATAGTCATTTATGTTTTGTCTTCAGAGACATTCCAGTTCAATCTGA